>NC_044566.1:5760952-6064160 GCF_007565055.1 Rhinopithecus roxellana | reverse complement strand
GTGTTTCCTTCTGAGCCTCCCCTATGGGAGCCCACATGGCCCCATCAAGTCCCAGTCACACCCAGGGTTTCCAAGTCGGGCTCCTTTTCACCCACTCATCAGGGAAGGCAAAGTTTGCTGTAAAGCAAGAGACAGTAAATATTTTAGACTTTGTGGGCTGTGGCTCTCTGTCAAGACAACACAGCCCTGCCACTGTTCATACAAAAGCAACCACAGATAATGTGTAAATGAGTGTGGCTGTGTTCCAAGAAAATTTAATTAATTTATTTTGAATTTTAAATAATCTTTATGTGTCAATAAATACTCGTTTTCTGATTTGTGGTATGTTACATTTACAAATCAAAAAGCCATTCTTAGCTCATGGGCTGTATGGAAATTGGAGTTGGGCAAGACCGGCCCAGCACCAGGGGCTGCCGGCCTACAAGAGGACCTGCTCCTCGGGAGCGGGAGGCGGACGAGCCTCCTGGAGCCCAGCAGTCACTTCTCAACCTTTAAGCAAGACTGCCGAGGAATGTTGCAAACCAAAGGTCTCTACAGGAGTTCTCAAGATTAGAGAAGGCTGTGATGTCTTCATACATTTCTAGCAGCCAGGAAAGCCCGCCCTAAGGGATGTCTCCATCCATATTTCTAGCAGCCGGGAAAGCCCGCCCTAAGGGATGTCTCCATCCATATTTCTAGCAGCCAGGAAAGCCCGCCCTAAGGGATGTCTCCATCCATATTTCTAGCAGCCAGGAAAGCCCGCCCTAAGGGATGTCTCCATCCATATTTCTAGCAGCCGGGAAAGTCCGCCCTAAGGGATGTCTCCATCCATATTTCTAGCAGCCGGGAAAGCCCGCCCTAAGGGATGTCTCCATCCATTCTAGCAGCCGGGAAAGTCCGCCCTAAGGGATGTCTCCATCCATATTTCTAGCAGCCGGGAAAGTCCGCCCTAAGGGATGTCTCCATCCATATTTCTAGCAGCCGGGAAAGCCCGCCCTAAGGGATGTCTCCATCCATTCTAGCAGCCGGGAAAGTCCGCCCTAAGGGATGTCTCCATCCATATTTCTAGCAGCCGGGAAAGCCCGCCCTAAGGGATGTCTCCATCCATATTTCTAGCAGCCGGGAAAGTCCGCCCTAAGGGATGTCTCCATCCATATTTCTAGCAGCCGGGAAAGTCCGCCCTAAGGGATGTCTCCATCCATATTTCTAGCAGCCGGGAAAGTCCGCCCTAAGGGATGTCTCCATCCATATTTCTAGCAGCCGGGAAAGCCCGCCCTAAGGGATGTCTCCATCCATATTTCTAGCAGCCGGGAAAGCCCACCCTAAGGGATGTCTCCATCCATTCTAGCAGCCGGGAAAGTCCGCCCTAAGGGATGTCTCCATCCATATTTCTAGCAGCCGGGAAAGCCCACCCTAAGGGATGTCTCCATCCATATTTCTAGCAGCCGGGAAAGTCCGCCCTAAGGGATGTCTCCATCCATTCTAGCAGCCGGGAAAGCCCACCCTAAGGGATGTCTCCATCCATATTTCTAGCAGCCGGGAAAGCCCGCCCTAAGGGATGTCTCCATCCATATTTCTAGCAGCCGGGAAAGCCCGCCCTAAGGGGTGTCTCATACATATTTCTAGCAGCCGGGAAAGCCCACCCTAAGGGGTGTCTCATACATATTTCTAGCAGCCGGGAAAGCCCGCCCTAAGGGGTGTCTCCATCCATATTTCTAGCAGCCGGGAAAGCCCGCCCTAAGGGGTGTCTCCATCCATACTTCTAGCAGCCGGGAAAGCCCGCCCTAAGGGATGTCTCCATCCATATTTCTAGCAGCCGGGAAAGCCCGCCCTAAGGGATGTCTCCATCCATATTTCTAGCAGCCGGGAAAGCCCGCCCTAAGGGGTGTCTCATACATATTTCTAGCAGCCGGGAAAGCCCGCCCTAAGGGGTGTCTCATACATATTTCTAGCAGCCGGGAAAGCCCGCCCTAAGGGGTGTCTCATACATATTTCTAGCAGCCGGGAAAGCCCACCCTAAGGGGTGTCTCATACATATTTCTAGCAGCCGGGAAAGCCCGCCCTAAGGGGTGTCTCCATACATATTTCTAGCAGCTCTAAAGCAAATCACAGGCCCTCACACTTCAGCAGAATGAGCTGGACTGTGAGGCTCGGGAGAGAAGCTCCTCAACAGTAACAGGATTTACCGGGTGTTTGCTGGTGAACTCTGGGCCAGATGCTGAGATGCACACTTTGCATGCATTTCTCTTTTAATTCTAACAACCTTCCAAGACAGGCTTTTAATCTCATCCCACATGCAAAGAAAATGAGAGGTAAACTACTCTGCTCAGGATCACAGGGCCAGGAGGTGGCCTGGACCCTGCCTGACCCCAGAGCCTGGCAGCTGGGTTAGCAGGTGCATCATCACGGCCCTGACCTCTTCAGAGAGGCAGTGCTGGTCTTTCTGCACCTGTCCCTAAGCTGGCTGGCAAGAGCTGGGTGGAGATAAGACTAGGTCTGTGTGTGAAGGCAACTGGCTCAAACTGCAAGAGATCTGTGACCCTGATCCCATCATCTCTGCCCCAGTAGAAGCACAAAGGTTTCAACTGCTTTACCCTTCTGACGTTTTCAAGTAATAATTGTATGTATTTACCATGTGTGTCAGGATGTTTTGAAATACATCTACAGCTAAAATCAATCACTTTTTTATGGTGAGAAGAGTTAAAATCTACTTAGCCATATTCAAGCCAGAATACATTATTAACTGTAGTCACATGCTGTACAACAGATCTCTCCAACTAATTCCTCCTGTCTTCCTGAAACTTTCTATCTTCTGACCAACTTCACCCCCTAGCCCCTGGTGACCACCATTCTACCTCCCCGAGTGCTACTTCTCTAGTTCCCATGGGAGGGAGACCACACAACATCTGTCTCTGTCCTGGGATATTTCACTTCAATCTTCTACCCTTTTTAATCAACATGTGTCCACCCTCATCTACAAGTCACCTGCCCTAGGAAGAAGGATGAGAATATTCTGCAGAGACGTCCCTGGCCGTGTGCACACCCCTTCCAAGCAGAGCCCAGCGCCAGGACACAGAGGAGTGAGGTCACCCACAGTCACTGCAGCCCAACTACCCACCCACTAGCACCAGAGGGCCAAGGGTCAGTGTCCTACCTTCCCTGCTGAAGTTGCTGTTGGAAAGGTACGCCTGGATGGTGGCATCATGGAGCGTTACGGTCACGTTGTTCATGTGGACCTGGGTGCCACTAACACATCTGTATTTTTTATCTATGTCTGCCCTGATGTCAGTTATAGATTCCACAGTCTTGATTTCTAGATTTAAAAAGAAAAAAAAAAAAATCACAATTGCAAACCACTTTTAGTACTTAGTTTGTTATTTTAGCCCTGACGTCACAGATTCCACAGTCTTGATTTCTAGATTTAAAAAGAAAAAAAAAAAATCACAATTGCAAACTACTTGTCGTACTTAGTTTATTTTATGTGTTTTTTTTTTTTTTTGAGATAGAGTCTTACCCTGTCACCCAGGCTGGAGTGCAATGGCGTGATCTCGGCTCACTGCAACCTCTGCCTTCTGGGTTCAGGCGATTCTCTTGCTTCAGCCTCTTGAGTAGTTGGGATTACAGGCACGCGCCACCACGCCCAGCTAATTTTTGTATTTTTAGTAGTGAGGGGGTTTCACCATGTTGGTCAGGCTGGTCTCGAACTCCTGACCTCATGATCTGCCCACCTTGGCCTCCCAAAGTGCTGGGATTACAGGCGTGAGCTACCATGCCTGGCTGCGTGTTTTTTATTTTTTAGAGAGAGTCTCACTCGGTCACCCAGGCTGGAGTGCAGTGGCGCCATCTCAGCTCACTGCAACCTCCGCCTCCTGGGTTCAAGCGATTCTCCTGCCTCAGCCTCCTGAGTAACTAGGATTACAGGTGCCTGCCACTACACCTGGCTAATTTTAGTATTTTCAGTAGAGACAGTGTTTTGCAATGTTGGCCAGGCTGGTCTCCAACTCCTGACCTCAAGTGATCTGTCTGCCTCAGCCTCCCAAAGTGCTAGGACTACAGGTGTGAGCCACTACACCCAGCCTGTAATTCTCAGGTAAAAGTAACTTTAGACCATCCTCCAACCCAATTTTCTATCACTTTATAATCGGCCCATCTTGGTTCTTACCTTTGGAGCTTGCATTGGGGAAAAGGTGTGTGTCTGACAAGTTATAAACAAAACTCATGAGCTGGACGCTGTAACGTGTTGCATTTCTTGTGAAATTGAGGGTTAGTGTCTGTCCTCTTCCAAAAGCAATCACGAGACTGGGGTTGGAAGTGTTCTCTTTTCCACAGGAGCTGCTGTTGAGCACTACTTTGGCATCTGATGGCAGGTCAAAGGTCATGTTCTAGAATAAACACAATTAAATATAACCCAATTGGGATACAGGTTATTAAAAGTTCAAAGAGAGATTTTCTGTAAGTCTGATATAAACTTATACTCCATTTCCAGCTCACATATCACTACTGAGGTACTCATTTTTAATATAAACCAAAGAAAGGTTAGTGTTATATGTCAGTAACAGACTGAAAAGTATTTCAGGTATAAGAGAAAGTTGACTTAATAATTCTTATAATCAAAAATTTGCAGCTGGGCATGGTGGCTCACACGTGTAATCCCAACACTCTGGGAGGCTGAGGTGGGGGGACTGCTTGAGCCCAGGAGTTCAAGACCAGCCTGGGCAACATAGCAAGACCCCATCTCTACAAAAACTAAATAAACTAATTGTGGTGGCATCCGCCTGCAGTCCCGGTTACTCAGGAGGCTGAGGCAGGAGGATCGCTTGAGCCTAGGTTTGCTGCAGCGAACTACGATTGCACCACTGCACTCCAGCCTGGGCAACAGAGCAAGACCCTGTCTCTAAACAGAACAAAAGAACCCCATAAATTTTCTGTTAATGTAACAGAATTTAAAGCGTCTTGAAATTGAAATAATTTATACCAGTTTCAGGCTGTGATATATATTTGAGAAAAGCTATCACTACTTTTTTGCTATAGAAATGTTAATTTAAATAATGTGTCTTTAAATAAAGGAAGTGTTCATAGCACAAATGTTTAAATTTACTATTATAAGCAAAACAAGCAACTGAAAACCACCTAATGTTCATCAAAATAAACCAGATAGGTCAAATAAACTACAGTGAAGCAGTATACTAATGTGGGCAAAAAAAAAACCCACGAAACTACAGAGGTGATAAAGACATGCTTTGTGAAATAACAAAGTGCATAACAGCATAAGATGACCTCATTTGTGAAACATAATTTACTACAAACTATTTTAAAAATCCAACCACCAAAACCAAACATTTAAAAAGTGATGTAGAAATTAAATAAAAAGTGCTTGGAGACCAGGTACGTTGGGGCACGCCTATAATCCCAGCACTTTGGGAGGCCGAGGTGGGCAGATCACCTGAGGTCAGGAGTTCGAGACCAGCCTGACCAACGTGGAGAAACCCTGTCTCTACTAAAAATACAAAAATTAGCTGGGCACATGCCTGTAATCCCAGCACTGCGGGAGGCCAAGGTGGGCAGATCACTTGAGGCCAGGAGTTTAAGACCAGCCTGGCCAACATAGTGAAACCCATCTCTACTAAAAATACAAATAATTGGGCCGGGCGCGGTGGCTCAAGCCTGTAATCCCAGCACTTTGGGAGGCCGAGACGGGCGGATCACGAGGTCAGGAGATCGAGACCATCCTGGCTAACACGGTGAAACCCCGTCTCTACTAAAAAATACAAAAAACTAGCCAGGCGAGGTGGCGGCGCCTGTAGTCCCAGCTACTCGGGAGGCTGAGGCAGGAGAATGGCGTGAACCCGGGAGGCGGAGCTTGCAGTGAGCTGAGATCTGGCCACTGCACTCTAGTCTGGGTGACAGAGCGAGACTCCGTCTCAAAAAAAAAAAAAAAAATACAAATAATTAGCTGGCCATGGTGGCACGCACCTGTAGTCCCAGCTACTGAGGAGGCTGAGGCACGAGACTCAGTCAAACCTGGGAGGCAGAGGATACAGTAAGCCGAGATCTTGGCACTGTACTCCAGCCACCTGGGGGACAGAGTGTGACTCTGTCTCAGGAAAAAGAAAAAAGGCTTTGACAAGTATTTATAATTTGAGACAGGACTTTTTTTTTTTTTTTTTGAGATGGTCTTGCTCTGTCACCCAGGCTGGAGTGCAGTGGCAAGATCATAGCTCACTGCAGCCTCGACCTCACAGGCTCAAGCAATGCTCCCACCTCAGCCTCCCAAGTAGCTGGGACCACAGGCACACTCCACCATGTCTGGCCTTTTTTTTTTTTTTTAAAGAGATAAGATCTCGCTGTCTTGGATTTTTAAAATATTTTGTTATTACAAAAGGCTTTAGTCATCCCAAAGAAACACAAAGCCATTTCAACAAAACTACTAAGGAACATTTTAATCAAACTAGTACAGTGTTTGTAGGACTGCATGTCAAACAACCATTTATATACATTTCTTGGAGTATAATAATTTCTCTAAAGTGGCTCACGCCTGTAATCCCAGCACTTTGGGAGGCCGAGGCGGGCGGATCACAAGGTCAGGAGATCGAGACCATCCTGGCTAACACGGTGAAACCCCATCTCTAACAATAATACAAAAATCAGCCAGGCGTGGTGGTGGGCACCTGCAGTTCCAGCTACTCAGGAGGCTAAGCAGGAAAACTGCTTGAACCCAGGAGACGGCCGAGGTTGTGGTGAGCTCAGATTGTGCCACTGCACTCCAGCCTGGGCAACAAAGCGAGATTCCGTCTCAAAAAAAAAAAGAAAGAAAACTAGAAAAATGTTCATGATAGGCCGGGCGCGGTGGCTCATGCCTGTAATCCCAGCACTTTGGGAGGCCAAGGTGGGCGGATCACGAGGTCAGGAGATCGAGACCATCCTGGCTAACATGGTGAAACCACGTCTCTACTAAAATACAAAAAATTAGCCCGGCATGGTGGCGAGTGCCTGTAGTCCCAGCTACTTGGGAGGCTGAGGCAGGAGAATGGCGTGAACCCGGCAGGCGGAGTTTGCAGTGAGCGGAGATCGCACCCCTGCACTCCAGCACAGGCGACAGAGCGAGACTCCGTCTCAAAAAAAAAAAAAAAGTTCATGATAAACGGTGAGGTGCAGCACATATAAAGGTTTGTTATTGTGCCTGTGGCTATGGCACATGACAACACAGGTTACTGACAACGCCAGAAGGAAAGATACAGATAGGAAAAGCACCGTGTTTATATGGGGCCATTTTTCAAAGACTTGGTTGAAATGTTAAAAATCATCTTTCCACACACACAAGGGAAGCATGAAGTGCCCTGGTGTTTCCTACCTTAGGGCCACTCTTGGTGTCGTAGTTCACTGAGAAGGCAGCAGAGAAGTTGGCCATTATGCAAGCGGTCCCGTTGCCATTTCTCACCATAAACATTGCTGCTGATGCACAATGCATGAGGCCTGTCAATTCCAGGGAAGACAGAGACCATCAAAAACTCTCCAGAAAACACCACTGAGTATCCCCAGTTTCCACAGCTGTAGCAGTGATGGGTTTTGTTACAAGATTCCACTGTTTCTCTTTTTTTTTTTTTTTTGAGACGGAGTCTCACTCTGTCACCAGGCTGGAGTGCAGTGATGCAACCTTGGCTCACTGCAACCCCTACCTCCCAGGTTCAAGCAATTCTCCTGCCTCAGCCTCCCGAGTAGCTGGGACTGCAGGCACGTGCCACCAAATCCAGCTAATTTCTGTTTTTAGTAGTGACGGGGTTTTGCCATGCTGGTCAGGCGGGTCTTGAACTCCTGACCTCAGGTGATCCACCCACCTTGGCCTCCCAAAGTGCTGGGATTAGAGGCGTGAGTCACTGCACCCAGCCTCCACTGTGTTTCTTAAATCCAATAAAGAACCAGACACATGGATTACGCGGCCAGTTCACCTGGTGCCCTGTCCCTCACGGATACTGTTCTGAAATTGTCATCTCTAAGCCCATCTGATTGAGTTTGCCAGCCTGGTCTTTTGCTATTTAGTGCTTTATTTCAGAACACTTATCAAGAAGGCACATGTCAATTTCTGCGTCATCCTAGGCATACGCTGCTCCGCCTTTTTCAGAGAATCTCTGTAAGACGGGGTGCCTTGAAGGCACGACTCGCCCATCTGCAGAAATCCAAGGGAGAGCCTGCAGCATCTTTCACTGTGGTCCTCACCTGCTACTTAACATCTGGTTAGTTTTATTTCTCACGGACTCAAAGGGCTGAGCTCTTTGCCCAATTTCAGAAAGGTCCTCACACCACCGCACATCCGGTGGAGTGGCCTCCCTTCCCCATCCTGAAGCAAAGGGACCGAATGGAAGCACTAGAGGTCTTGCCAGCTTGACAGTGGTCCCTGCTAAATTTTTCCTCTCTTACCCCACCCGCTTCCCTGATCAGGATGTTTGGTAACAAATGCAATCTGATCACTATGGTAGAGACACTGGTAATTGTACAAATTGCACGTTATGACACAGTTTTTTCATTACAGATTGGAAAACAGGTGTTTTTGCCTGTTCTAAAGCCAAACACCGATCTGCCACCACTGGGAACCATGCAGAAAATGGCATGCTTTCACTTGTCTCTGCTGCTACAAGCTCATGTATGCCAGTCCGGTGAGCACTCACCCCCGGGGTCTGAGCTCACACTGCGTGAGCACACACACACCCGGGTCTCATTGGTCACGCTAAGTGTAAGTGCAGTTCAGGCACACTGTGAGGGCAGATACTGAAAGACAGGACGCTCAGCTTTTCATTGAAAATCCTATTCCCTGGAAAAGTAATGGATTCCAATGAATCCAGCTCATTTCAACCTTGGGTCTTTCACAAAATAAAATCTTTAGAGCAACTATTCTTCAAGCCTAAAGCAAAGTATATAACCAGAAGTCCCACCTATCTTCCCTTTGGTAAAGGAAATACCAAAATCTATGTCCATAAAGAAAAGGTGCTGCCAGGCACGGTGGTTCACACCTGTAATCCCAGCACTTTGGTGGGAGGCTGAGGCGGGTGGACCACGAAGTCAGGAGTTCAAGACCAGCCTGACCAACATGGTGAAACCCCATCTCTACTAAAACTACAAAAATTAGCTGGGCATGGTGGCAGGTGCCTCTAGTCCCAGTTACTCAGGAGGCTGAGGTAGGAGAATCGCTTGAACCAGGGAGGCAGAAGTTGCAGTGAGTCGAGATCGTGCCACTGCACTCCAGCCTGGGTGACAAGAGCAAAACTCTGTCTCAAAAAAAAAGAAAAAAGAAAGAAAGAAAAAGAAAAGGTGCTACAGGACAATGAAATAAAGTAGGGCGTGAAAGGAAACCTCCAGTCTACTGTCTGCTTTGCTTGGTTTTTCAACCCACTCTGCAACACTCAGGCAGGATCATACTAACGGCACTTCCAACGAATCCAGAGAATCCAGAGAAGGTTCTGTCACTTATTTTCAACATAGTAAAGGTTTCTAAAAACAGACAAAATATTCTCACTCTTGTGAGAGATCAGATGAGTGCACAGAAGCTGCAGCAGATGCCAGCAAGAAAGCAGCAGCGGACAGGCAGACACAGCAGACACCAGAGACTTAACACTGACAGGAGCTCAGCGTGGACACGGCCACTGCCCACCCCGCCCTCAGCTGAGGAGTCACAGGGCTCACAGCCACCGCTGACAACCCAGGTGCCTGCGTGGGAGAATCCACAAGCTGGCTTTTTATTAAGCTGCCCTTTTATAAGTTTTCTCAAACACTATTTACCCACCCAAAGCATTTCATTAGGAAATAATTCAAACTAAGTCGTTTTTCAATTATACAATTTTCTTTTCACTTAGTACATATGCTGAGGGTTTCAGCTTTTTTATTTTTACTTTTTAGAGACTGAGTCTCACTCTTGCCAAGGCTGGAGGGCAGCAGCCCTCCACCTCCCAGGTTCAAGCGATTCTCGTGCCTCAGCCTCCTGAGTAGCTGGGACTACAGGTTTGTACCACCACATCTGGCTACTTTTTGTATTTTTAGTAGAGATGGGGTAGGCAGGGTTTTGCCATGTTGGCCAGGCTGGTCTCCAACTCCTCGCCTCAAGTGATCCACCTGCCTCGGCCTCACAAAGTGCTGGGATTATAGGCGTTAAGCCACCATGCCCGGCCAGGTCTCAGCTTTCAGAGGAAAACAAAGAAATATTATTAAAATAAATTTAAAGTAAGCTTTGGCAGCACAAGATGCCTGCATTACTCTGGAGAGACCCAGGAATTTTGAGTTATTAAACTTATGCTCAGAAGGCAATTTTGGTAAAGAGGAAAATAAGAGCATTAACACACAGAGGTTGAAGAGAAAATGTATGTATGCTAAAGGTCAGAAGTTTTTTAAAAAATTCCATAACAGGCCAGGCGCGGTGGCTCATGCCTGTAATCCCAGCACTTTGGGAGGCTGAGGTGGGTGGATCACAAGGTCAGGAGATCGAGACCACGGTGAAACCCCGTCTCTACTAAAAATACAAAAAATTAGCCGGGCGAGGTGGCGGGCACCTATAGTCCCAGCTACTCGGGAGGCTGAGGCCGGAGAATGGCGTGAACCCAGGAGGCGGAGCTTGCAGTGAGCAGAGATCCGCCACTGCACTCCAGCCTGGGTGACACAGCAAGACTCCGTCTCAGAAAAAAAAAAAAAAAAAAAAATCCGTAACACTGGCAACTGGTTAGCAAAAAAAAAAATAGACAAAACACCTTCTCGAATAAGTTTCAATATTCCCAGTACCTGACAAGTGTCACAGTCCAACAGGACAGCTGTTGGCAGCATTGCCAAGGTGGGCACCCTGGCCTACTGGTGACTGCTCTCTCTGGCAGTCCTGTACTCAGACACGAACACGATCACTTCTCCAGGGATCACATAGAGGAGGAACTGTGGCTTGTTCCTTCAAAATACTCCCACTTGGGAGAAATCCTATTCTCTGAAACAAGTGCTGCTGTGGGAAGCATGCATGCTTCTGAGTCAGAGGCCTCAGTTCTTGGAGGCTCCTCCAGCACTTACTAGCTATGCAACCACGGCCAGTAGCAGAGCCCAATCCCCAGTCTCTGCGCCCAGAGCAGGAGGGGAAAGTGCCAGTGCCTCGGGGCTGTCGGAGCAGCTGAGCATTTGGTGCCCAGCACTAATGCCAGCTTTGATGTCAGCTATTATTAAACATCTGCACAGGCACAGAAGGTTCCTATCAAGTTCATCATTCAATCCTCAGTATCTGACACAAAATATCAAGAACTATCTCATTTAACAAACACTTGAAATGCACTTACTTTGTGCCAGATGCTGCTCTAAGCACATCCCAATTATCATGACAACTCTTCACATCACAGGGAGATTAAGGCATAGAGCCGTCAATAAACCCACCCAGGTCACGCAGCTAGTGAGTGGTGCAGACCTAGATCTGGAAGAGGGTCTTCTGACTCACAGCACGTGCCACCTCTGAACCACACTGCCTCTCCAGCACTTGACGACTGAGGGAACGGGCTTCCCATCAGGACACACTGGCTAGGTGCAGTGGCTCATGCCTGTAATCTCAGCACTTTGGGAGGCTGAGGAAGTGGAGGACTGCTTGAGGCTAGGAGTTCCAGACCAGGCTGGTCAACACAGCAAGACCTTGTCTCTTAAAAAAAAAATTAAAATTTTTCTGAATTAAAATAAATAAAAATTAAGAAATACCTGCTTTTGACATTAAAGATTACCATCTGAAGAAATGAGTAAAAAACTTCATTTTAAAAAATTAGGCCGGGCACAGTGGCTCACGCCTGTAATCCCAGCACTTTGGGAGGCTGAGGCAGGCAGATCATCTGAGGTCAAAAGTTTTATACTAGCCTAGCCAACATGGCGAAACCCCGTCTCCACTAAAACAACAACAACAAAAATATATATATACACACACACACACACAAATTAGCCGGGCGTGGTGGCACACGCCTGTAGTCCCAGCTACTCGGGAGGCTGAGGCAGAAGAATCACTTGAACCCGGTAGGGGGAGATTGTAGTGAGCCGAGATTGTGCCACTGCACTCCAGCCTGGACAACAGAGAGACATTCTGTCTCAAAAAAAGAAGAAAAAAAAATTTATTAAGAAATCACATCTTAGGCTGGGCACGGTGGTTCAACACCTGTAATCCCAGCACTTTCGGAGGCCGAGGTGGGCAGATCACCTGAGGTTAGGAGTTTGAGACCACCCTGACCAATCATGGAGACACACTGTCTCCACTAAAAATACAAAATTAGCTGGGCCTGGTGGCACATGCCTGTAATCCCTGATACTCGGGAGGCTGAGGCAGGAGAATCACTTGAACCCAGGACGCGGAAGTTGCAGTGAGCCAAGATCCCACCACTGCACTCCAGCCTGGGCAACAAGAGTGAAACTACGACCAAAAAAAAAGAAAGAAATCACATCTCAGCATCTTAGTTTTTGTTGGCTTGATTCTTTTAAATATGGCATTTTTATTCTACTTAACCAATGATGCAGAATCATTTATAAAGAATTAAAGGAAAAAAATACCATCCCAGGCACTGAATCACAACCTCTAGAGGCAGGGTATAAATGTGTGTGTGTGTGTGTGTGTGTATACATATATATATATATTTTTTTTTTATGGAAACAGTCTTGTTCTGTCACCCAGGCTGGAGCCCAGTAGCATGATCTTCACTTACTGCAATCTCTGTCTCCTGGGTTCAAGCAATTCTCCTACCTCAGCCTCCCAAGTAGCTGGGACTACAGGTGCACACTACCATGCCCGGCTTATTTTTTTTGTATTTTAGTAGAGATGGGATTTCACCATGTTGCCCAGGCTGGTCTCGAACTCCTGAACTCATGCAATCCACCTGCCTCGGCCTCCCAAAGTGCTAGGATTACAGGTGTGAGCCACCGCGCCTGGCCGTATATTTCTTTTTAATTTTTTTTGTAGAGACACTGGTCTCACCGTGTTGCCCAGGCTGATCTCAAGCAATCCTCCTGCCTTAGCCTCCCAAAGTACTGAGATGACAGGCATGAGCAACTGTGCCTTGCTGTGGTATGTATATTTCTAAAAAGCTGATCCTGTGGATCTATGCATATGTTTGGTTAAGAGCCACTGCTATAAAATTGATCCTTTCTTCATGTATGTACTCAGCATTTACTACGTGTCAGTCAGGAAGGGAGACACACAGGCCAAAATCATCCCAGTGCAGCCGACCAGATGCTACCATGCAGAAGCACATGCAATAAAAGTCGTGGGAACAGAGAAGAAAGGGTAACGTTGTCTGGGATGGGGCTAATGTAATACAAATTCAAAATTATAGGGCTACCAAGACATTCTGACCTCAAATCTACTGACAAATTAGTTCTTTCCATGGCATAACTGACAATCTGCACAATCAAAGGTAACATCAGTTAGCAGAAATTTTTTTTTTTTTTTTTTTGAGACGGAGTCTCGCCTTGTCACCCTGAAGTGCAGTGGCATGATCTTGGCTCACTGCAACCTCCGCCTCCCGGGTTCAAGCAATTCTCCTGCCTCAGCCTCCTGAGTAACTGGGACTACAGGCCTGTGCCACCATGCCCAGCTAACTTTTTAAAATTATTTTTAGTAGAGACAGGATTTCACCATGTTGGCCTGGATGGTCTCGATCTCTTGACCTAGTGATCCACCTGCCTCAGCCTCCCAAAGTGCTGGGATTACAGGCATGAGTCACTGCACCTGGCTTTTCTTTCGTCTTCTTTTTTTTTTTTTGAGATTGAGTTTCGATTTTGTCACCCAGACTGGAGTGCAATGGCATGATCTCAGCTCCCCGCAACCCCTGCCTCCCGGGTTCAAGCAATTCTCCTGCCTCAGCTTCCAGCGTAGCTGGGATTACAGGCGCCTGCCACCACACCACGCCCTGCTAATTTTTGTATTTTCAGTAGAGATGGGGTTTCACCACATTGGCCAGGCTGGTCTTGAACCCCTGACCTCAGGTGATCCACCCACCTTGGCCTCCCAAAGTGTGGAGATTACAGGCGTGAACTATACCAGCCAAGTATAAAGTTTTTCAAACCTCCTAAGTGACAGTTGCTCAAGTGGAAAGAGTAAGGTGGTCATCCTGCTGACATCAACGGTTTAAAGGGTCACATTATGCAATCACAGCTAATCCCATCTATCAAGACAAGTTTCAGTTCATGCTTGTCTGAGCTTTCTAAGTATTCAAACACAGCAGCTTTAAGCAATGCCTAATTATTAATATAGTGGAAATTCGTAATTGAGCAGTTTTTTTTTTTTAAAGGTTTTTGGTGAAATTTGCACATTAAAATAAACATTTTAAATATCTTTAAATACAAGTTGTTAAAAGGCCTTTTTTAAAAGTTGGATTTTGGCCAGGCATGGTGGCTCATGGCTGTAATCCCAGCACTTCGGGAGGCTGAGGCAGGTGGATCACGAGGTCAGGAGTTCGAGACCAGCCCGGCCAGCATGGTGAAAACCCATCTCTACTAAAACTACAAAAATTAGCCAGGCATGGCAACGTGCGCCTGTAGTCCCAGTCACTAGGAAGGCTGAGGCAGAACTACTTGAACCCAGGAGGCGGAGGCTGCAGTGAACCAAGATCACACCACTCACTGCACTCCAGCCTGGGTGACAGAGCGAGACTCCGTCTCAAAAAAAAAAAGTTGGGCCAGGCACAGTGGCTCAAACCTGTACTCCCAGCACTTTGGGAAGCAGAGGCAGGCGGATCACCAAGTCAGGAGTTCGAGACCAGCCTAACCAACACGGTGAAACCCTGTCTCTACCAAAAAAACAAAAATTAGCCCAGCATGGTGGCGGGTGCCTGTAATCCCAGCTACTCTGGAGGCTGAGGCAGAAGAATTGCTCGAACCCGGGAGGCAGAGGTTGCAGCGAGCCAAGATTGTGCCACTGCACTCCAGCCTAGGCACAGAGCAACTCCATCTCAAAAAAAAAAAAAAAGTTAAGATTGTAAACATAAAAGATATAATGGAACAGACCTTAGAAGGCTAATTACATGAGCAATATTCCAATCACAATATTAGGCAGTTACTGGATTTTTCACTTCATTTTTAAAGTGAGGTTTTATTTTTTTATTTATTTATTTATTTATTTTTTTTTACAGAGTCTTGCTCTGTTACCCAGGCAGGGGTGCAGTGGCGTGATCTCAGCTCACTGCAACCTCTGCTTCCTGGGTTCAAGCAATTCTTCTGCCTCAGCCTCCCAAGTAGCTGGGATTACAGGCGTGCGCCACCATGCCCGGCTAATTTTTGTATTTTTGTAAAGACCAGGTTTCACCATATTGGCCAGGCTGGTCTCGAACTCATGACCTCATGATCCGTCCGCCTCGGCCTCCCAAAGTGTTGGGATTACAGGCGTGAGCCACTGCGCCCGGCCTAGAGGGAGTTTTTTTGGTTGTTGTTTTTTTTTTGCAGTGGCCTACTGTTTCTGTTTTGTTTTTTTTTTTTTTTAATTTTTTTTATTTTTATTATACTTTAAGTTCTAGGGTACATGTGCATAATGTGCAGGTTTGTTACATGTGTATATCTGTGCCATGTTGGTGTGCTGCACTAGAGTGAGTTTTTAAAACATGAAACAAAACATCAAAGTCATGAGGCTTATGAGCATCTGTAACAAAGAACAATGCAGTTGCTGTGACATGACAAAACTTGTTTCTGCAACTCCTCTCATTAACTACACTGGACCCTGCCGCAGGAGCTGAGCAAGGCTTCAGGTTTACTACTGGAATAAGTTCATCTCTGTGGCTATTCAGGCAGTTCAAAGAATTCATTTTACACAACAGGCAAAACAAAAAAGGGAAACCAAAACCCATTCACTCACAGTAACAGAGTTTTAGTGTTGGATGGGACTGAGGGATTTAAAGAAGTCAAGGCAGATGTGTACAGGAGTGTATTTCTATATCTACTCAACTCACATACACTCCCTCAGCTTGATTCTGCATCACCTTTCAGATCCTGGCACTTAAGATAATCTTCCCATATTACTGGGGGGGTGGGGGGGAGGTGAGAAAACAGTGCCCCAGAGGTGGGGCGGCGGGGCGCATCCGGACTGTCTTAAAGAGACAGCGCACATCCTCTTATGAAGAGAATAAATAATTAGAACGAAATTCACCTGTCAATACAATATTGAGCACCTACTACCGGTCTGAGCTCTATGAACTAACAGAAGAGAAAGGTGCTTCCCCACGTGTTCCCGGGTCCCGCATTTTGGCCTACAGGAATGGCGCTCTTTAAACTACTTACTAGACATGAACATCGCCACCGTGAGTCTGACGCCAGCTTTCCCTCATCTTGTCTGCTATGGAATCTTGTGAAATCCCAAAGATAACTTTAAAAATTATTTTAACATACACGTGAATTCCCAATAACATAAATACATTCGCATCTCCTCCACACCGCTGCAAGAGGCGAAAGGTTCAAGTACAAAGGTGGGGAATGCTGGCGCCGGCTTCTCCCTGTCCTGGCTGAAACCCATGTTGGGAAGAGCTTGATCTAGGTCACCCGCCCGGGGGCTGAGACCACAGACGTCCCTGCCACCTTCGGCGGCGCAGCCTCGTCTAGAACTCACCGCCTCAACTTGCCAGGAAACTTAACGACCTGAAAGCACCAGACCGCCGAGCTTTCGCACTCAACATCCCAGAAAACTAAGTTCAGTGAGACAGACCCTAGAGGAGCCAGGTCCTGGGATGAGACCGCCTGGTCCCCCAAGCACCTGCCACTGAGTTCTGCCCCGACCCTACGACCCCGAGAGAAACACCCGCCCGCAGGCAGAGCCGGCCGGGACTGGGAGCAGTGGGTGCGGGGCGACCCGCGCGACAACGACCCGGCAGCCACCCGCCCTCAAGACCCAGGGGCCTCGTCCCCGCCCGGTCCCGCCGCTCCCAGGCCCCGCCTCGACCCCCTCACCGAGCAGCAGCAGCAGCAGCAGGGACCGCCGGGCGCTGCCGGGGACCGCCATGGCGCGAGGCGGCCGGGTACAGTGCGGGGAGCGGGGGCGCGGGCGGCGGTTGGGCAGCTGACTGCCGGGCGCGGGGGCGGCGGCGGGGCGCGGGAGCCAAAGGCTGGCGTGAGAGACGGCGGCGTTCCCAGACGCAAGAGGCCCGGCCACTGCGACGCCGGCACGAAGAAGACCCCGCGGCCGGCAGCGCCTGTCACGTGAGCTGCGCCGCGCCCGGGCGTCACGTGACCCCGCGGGTCTCGCGAGAGCGCGCGGGTCGGGCGCCGGCGGATCGGCTCACCGCAGGTGCGGCAGCCTCCAGCCCCGCGCGCCCAGTCACGCGTGATGCAGGCCGGCACGTGACCCGCAGCAGCACGTGACCCTGGACCCACGTGACCCGGCCTGGTCCGGGGGCCTGGGGCCAGCCGAGGTCCTGAAACGGGAAGTGGGCTGGGTTCGGGGAAAAGGAAGAGGAAGAGTCGTGGCGGGAGAAAGTGAGGAAAGAGGAAGTCCGCGACGGGAGAAAGGGCAGACCGAGCGCGGACGCCCAGGCCTCCCGTCAGCCTGCGAGGCCGGGCCGGCCGCGTCCCATCCGCGGGCGTCTTTTTGGACCGGAGGGTGGTCGGGGTGGCAGCTCGGTGACCCGCCGGGTGCGCGGCCGGGGATGGGCGAAGGGTTTGTCTTTTCGTAAGTGGGAAGCAAGTTCCTCACACAGGGAGGCGACTGTGCCCAAACTCTTGAGTGCTTTTAGGAAGGCAATAAGGGCTTTGAAAGAGGTCAGTGCGGCCTTCCGCTCGTTAATCGCAGACTGAGGGAAGACGGCACCGGGCTGCCCAAGGTGAAGGTGAGGGTGCGATGGCGATACTCTTTGGCTTACACGAAGGTCCTGTCCAGCCCTTTTTTTTTTTTTTTTTTTTTGAGACGGAGTCTCGCTCTGTCGCCCAGGCTGGAGTGCAGTGGCGCGATCTCGGCTCGGCTCGTGTAACCTCCGCCTCGCGGATTCAAGCGATTCTCCTGCCTCAGCCTCCCGAGTAGCTGGGACTACAGGCACCCGACACCACGCCCGGCTAATTGTGTATTTTTAGTAGAGACAGGGTTTCACCAGTTGGCCAGGGTGGTCTTTGGTCTTGAACGCCTGACCTCAAGCAATCCACCTGCGTCGGCCTCCCAAAGTGCTGGGATTACAGGCCTGAGCCACTGCGCCCGGCCGGCCCCTGCATGTTAGAAGTCTGAAGATGCTCTGTTTTTTGGCTTGTCACCGTGTAGGATTTATGGCTTTTTGTTAAAATACTATTTAAGCAAGGCCCCTCCGCTACTGCTTTGTATAAAGCACCCTTCGCATAAGTAACTACATCTTAGAAAAAGGTTTAATCTTACATTTCGAAAGGCATCACACCAACAGGGACCGGATGTTCACCTAGTTAATAGGTGAACACTCAACCAGATCAAGACACAACTAGGCACCCTCTTATTGTCAGTCCTCACCAGAGGACTGTGACCTTAAAAAGGGCAGGATTTGACCAATTCAACACTGGCATTTTGATAGACCCCGTCTTGCTGTCACTTGTGCTTAGCACCCTGCGTCTGCTGCCTCAGGATCTGCTCACATCAAAGACTTCTTTGGAAGACGATGACTTCTGTCGGGATCAGGCGGGAATACACTCCTTGCTCCCGTCATCGCTTTCCTTGCATTGATCCATCAACCCTTTTTCCTATCCCCTTTCTCTCGGTGTCAAATGTTGCTTTGATGGGGAATGTTTACTCCATAATGTTTATATTTTAAGTACACTATGATGTATAGCTTGCAGTATTGACTGACTCGTGGAGTGGCTTGAGCCTCTGCCCATGGCTCCAACCACCAAGTTAACAAGTAGTACTGAAGGGAACTGTCTCGAGGCAAGTCCTCGTAGCTCGTGGCTTTTATGATTGAAATAGCATCAATATATTTCCACCTTGTGGAAAGACATAAACGTGTGTGGACCTGGCTGTGTCTGACCTTGTGCTTTCACAACATGCCTTGAGAGAGAGAGACTTTTGAACTGAGGCCTCTCACGTGATGGGTACAGCAAATGCTAATTAATAAACTTCTGCTTGTTTCTCCTGTTGCTCTGAATTTTGTTTTCAGGAGAATGTCTCAACTAATAAAGAGAGAAAGAAGAGAAATTATATTTTCTCCCCTACAGTGGAATGAGATAATTACGCGAAACTCTGGAGGTTTACATTTGGGGACTCCTCTCATGCACTGCTTCTTAAGGAGGCTAGAAGTGGAGTTGTAGGAGAGGTGTTTGAACAAGCATACTGGATATTACAGTTTTATGGTACAAAGCAAAAACCTGCTTAACAACGCACAAATAGAATCTAATGCTGGACAGAATCTTGGTTGAAGGAGGTTCAGAGAATGACAGTGATTCCCACACTGTCCTAAAGTGTGTATCAGAACGGAGGGAGGGCATTTATCAAAAAAAAGGCTCAGAAACACTCATCTAGTCCAAACCATACATATCTGTTCTTTCCTGCTGTTGCCCCGTGCTCTGGCCATACTCACCTATTTACTTTACCTGCCTCCACTTTTTTGTGGTTTACAATTATTTAGACAAAGTGATGCCCTACTCCCTCCCTCCCTTCCTTTTTCTTTTTTTCTTTCTTTTTCTCATTCTTTCCTTTTTCTTTTCTTCCCCTTTTCTTTCTTTTTGGTTTTGTTTTGTTTTGTTTTGAGACAGGATTTCTCTCTGTCTCCCAGGCTGGAGTGCAGTGATGCAATCAAGGCTCACTGCAGCCTCAAGCAGCCTTCCCACCTCAGTGTCCTAAGTAGATGGGACTGCCGATGCACACCATCATACCTGGCCAATTTTAAAAAAATTAGCTGGGATCACAGGCATGCACCACCACGCCTAGCTAATTTTTGTGTTTTTAGTAGAGATGGGGTTTCACCATGTTGTCCAGGCTTGTTTTGAACTCCTGACCTCAAGTGATCCACCCTCCTTGACTTCCCAAAGTGCCTGGAATACAGGCATGAGCCACCGTGCCCGACCTTTTTTTTTCGCTTTTTTATAGCTTTTCTTTGTTTTTTAAGTTAGGAATTCAGTGTGGAATATATTTCCCTGAAGACACTGTCAACCTAAAATAATCAAGATTGTCAGAATCTAGTTTAAAGAGAGATTATTCAAGTGCAAAGTTTGAGGACAGTCCGCCCAGGAAGCACAGATTCCAAAGAACGGAAGTCAGTGTTCTGAAATGTAGCAGTTTGGGATCATTTCTACAGATGAAGTTTAGGGAAACTTAATACAATTCCAGCATCTTTCTCTCTGAGGGTGAATGCACAGTTACTGTGCTCTGGTTAGCGAAGGTGGTCTTTTCCTATTGGGAAAGGTATGTTTGGCGTTCCACATGGAGTCTGTCATGGGGTCGTTGTGCCATCTAGTCTGAGTTAGGACAGATGCACAGGACAATGAAGGAGGCGGCTGGTCCACAGCAAAGATCAATAATGGGAAGCAGGGAAGTCTGGTCTCTCCTAGTCATTTACGAAACAACAAGAGGCTGTGTGGCCGCTTATCAGCCTAACCAGTCCAAGAAGCTGAAGCTGCAAACGTGCTACAGGGCTCAGGCCACAGGGCCTAGCTTCCCCCTTGGCACAAGAAACGTAGAGGCTCCTGAAATTCTCTTCTACAATTTCTGCCACAAGAATTGAGGTTTGGTAGCTGATACATGGGCTCAGTATTTGAAATAAAGTAGTGGTTGGTAGGTAAAAATTGAGATAGTCTTTTTATAACAATTCTAAAGGGTATTTTAAATAAAAATAGAATATAATGATCCCCGCCTTGCCTACCACTATTACCCAGCTTTCAGTTACTACTTAAAAACACCTTTTTTTAGAGATAGGGTCTCACTGTGTTGCCCAGGCTGGGTAGCCCAACACTGCAGCCTCATCCTTCTGGGTGCGAGTGACCCTTCCACCTCAGCCTCTCAAGCAGCTCCGACTACAGGCACACACTGTCACAGCTGGCTAGTTTATTTTTACTTTTGTATAAAAGGGTTTGCTGTGTTGCTCAGGCTGGTTGCAAACTCCTGGGCTCAAGTGACCATACCCCTCGGCCTCCCAAAATGCTGGGATTATAGGTGGGAGCCGCTATGTCCAGCCCAGTTACCAACATTATGGCTCAACTCACCTTGGGCATTCCTAGGTGACAGCTGGAATCCGTGATTTCATCAAGAAGCCCTGGTTTGGGCCGGCCACAGTGACTCACACCTGTAATCCCAGCACTTAGGGAGGCTGAGGTGGGAAGATCCCATGAAGACAGGAGTTTGAGACCAGCCTGTCCAACATGATGAAACCCTGTCTCTACTAAAAATACAAAAATTAGCGGGCTCTGTTGGTGTGGGCCTATAATCCCAGCTATTCCGGAGGCTGAGGCAGAGGTTGCAGTGAGCCGAGATCATGCCATTGCACTCCAGCCTGGGCAACAGAGTGAGACTCTGTCTCAAAAAAAAGAAATGCCCTGGTTTATTTTGATGAAAAATGGTCTTTAGAGATGAGGTCAGAGTCAAAATAAAAATGTAGAGATGACTCTCCACATTTAACGTTTTATTTGGGAAGAAAGCATTGCAATTCAGGTGTCAACCCCAAATAATGAGATTCAGAAAATCTGGTTACCTATAGTGTGTATTTGAGCGCAGAGCTTAAGGACGGCCACCCGGGAAGGCACTGACTGCAGACAAATGGGGTCAGCGTTTCCAAGTGGAGAAGCTCAGGTTTCACTTACCAGGCGGAGACAGAAGCTCCAGCAGGATCACCACGGTTTTCATGCGAGGCCAGGGACACACACCACAGGGGTTCCATTGGTTAGGGGGTCTCTGTATTTCAAGGAAGATTGCGTTATGACTCCATGAGGAGGGGTAGTGATTTGAGGGGGTCGTATCTCCGGTGTCATTTGGTCTTTATTATTTACAGGGAAAAAGGCAGAAGTTGCAGCTGCGTGTGGCATGACGTAGGCCGCATAGCCACGTTCCCCTCAAGGCTCAGGATAATCCACAGTTTCAAAGGTTTTATGTTTGATTCATTGCATTTCACAGGGGCGTACACACAAACCGCGTGTCTTCAGTATGTCTGAAGAACAAAGAGAAGATTCGGGATTTGATAAGAAGGAGGAAGGTCTTCAGAGAAAGTTCTCTGCTGCTGCTGAAGCTCTGGGGACCTGGCAGGGGCCGGGGGCGTGGGTGGCGGCGGGGGCGGGGAAGTTTGTCCCCGGGGCTGTCAGGTGTCTTGGCAGCCGTTTGATAGAACTGGATTCAGGTTGCAGCAGCCGGCCTCACTGCCAGGCTTGAAGAGAATGACATTTTGGAGCAATATTGTGTGTCCTGAGTGCTTTCTCCCCAGGCTCTTTAACTGTATTTAGTTGGGTGTGGCAGGAATGACCCAATTTCTCTGATCAACTTTCATCGAGATCACAATCTATTTTAACAACTGGTTTGTCAAGCTTCTAGGTCTTTTCAGTACACAGACCTAAGAAAGACAGAACATTTAAGTTAGAGAAAATCAGGACTTTATACTGGGATTTTCTATTCAAATGAAAATTAGGGAGTTTTAACTTTTTTTTTTTTTTTTGAGATGGAGTTTCGCTCTTGTTGTCCAGGCTGGAGTGCAATGGCGCGACCTCGGTTCACCTCAACCTCTGCCTCCCAGGTTCGGGCGATTCTCCTGCCTCAGCCTCCCGAGTAGCTGGGATGACCGGCATGCACCACCATGCCTGGCTAATTTTTTTGTATTTTTAGTAGAGACTGGGTTTCTCTACGTTGGCTTGACCGGTCTCAAACTCTCGACCTTAGGTGATCCTCCCACCTCAGCCTCCCAAAGTGCTGGGATTACAGGCGTGAGCCACCGCACCTGGCCAGACTTCTTTTTTATGTCTGTATTTGCACCTGTGTTTTCTTACACTGACAATCTTGACTCCTGACCAGGGTCTCATAATTGGCTTTCTCCTGCCATCTGTGAGTGACAGCTTTGTGGCACAGCACCCAGGTAACCACCAGGACTGCTGGGTGCCTTGAGGGTCTGTCTGCAGCTCTTTTTCATCTTTAGGGCACATCCTGCCAGGGCAGCAGCCAGTGCTCTGTGTACAAGTCACTCGAGGCATCTTCTTTGTGTGGTTGTGCCACCCACTGTCTATACAGTTAGGTCCATTGACTTCATTTCTTTCCAAGTTTTAAAGAGTGCCCTTCCTTCCTTCCTTCCTTCCTTCCTTCCTTCCTTCCTTCCTTCCTTTCCTTCCTTCTTTTTTTTTTTTTTTTTTTTTTTTTTTTTTTTTTTTGAGACAGGGTCTTGCTCTGTCACCTAGGCTGGAGTGCAGTGGCACAATCTTGGCTCACTGCAACCTTGAACTCCTGAACTCAAGCGATCCTCCATCCTCAGCCTCCTGAGCAGCTGGGACCACAGGCACGTGCAACCACGCATGGCTAATTTTTTGAATTTTTTGTAGACACGGGGTCTTGCTGTGTTACCCAGGCTGGTCTTGATGTCCTGGGCTCAAGCGAACCTCCTGCCTTAGCCTCCCAAAGTGCTGGGATTACAAGCTGGTTTGAACTCCTGAGCTCAAGTGATCTTCCCACCTCAGCCTCCCAAAGTGTGGGGATCATAGGTGTGAGCCACCATGCCCGGCCTCAACCATAAACGCATTTTGTAAAGCAAAAAAAAACAAAAACAAACCAAAATAAATCAAGCTCCGAAAGGTCACAAGTGTGATTCCGTGCACAGGACATTCTTTTTTTTTTTTTTTTTTTTTTTTTTTTTTGAGACGGAGTCTCGCTCTGTCGCCTGCCCGTGCTGGAGTGCAGTGGCCAGATCTCAGCTCACTGCAAGCTCCGCCTCCCGGGCTTACGCCATTCTCCTGCCTCAGCCTCCCAAGCAGCTGGGACTACAGGCGCCCGCCACCTCGCCCGGCTAGTTTTTTTTTTTTTGTATTTTTTAGTAGAGACGGGGTTTCACCGTGTTAGCTAGGATGGTCTCGATCTCCTGACCTCGTGATCCGCCCGTCTCGGCCTCCCAAAGTGCTGGGATTACAGGCTTGAGCCACCACGCCCGGCCCGTGCACAGGACATTCTGGAAAAAAAAGCACTAGGGACTGCTGGGGTCGGAGGGAGCTGGCCCCACATTCCAGGATGACAGGACAGTTCTGGGGGGCTGTGGGGGTTCTGGGATGATGGGACAGTTCTGGGGTCGGGTGGGAGCCGTGGGGGTCCTGGAATGATGTGACAGTTCTGTACAGAATATGGTGGTGGAGGACATTCTGAATATTTGTCAAACCCATAGAGATGCACATCACAGACTACATTTTACTGTATATTAATGTTGGAAATCAACCTGGATGTAGGGATGGGGGAGATCCAAGACAGAATGCAGGCTGTGACCAGCAAAGAGAGGTGCATGGGAGCGAGTCCCACAGCCACACTGAAGGATGTGAGGAAGAAAGGAGCTGGTTTAAGTGACTTGGTGTCTTCACAGGATGCTCTTGGGGAGGAAATATAATTGTCCTCAACCTCCATGACTTCTGAGTTGGGACAGACTCCTGTGACAAAAGACAGGTTAACAAGAGAAAAGCGGACAGGTGGTAAACACACCTGGTACCTATCAGTGGGAGGAATCTCAATGGGTTAGCTGTTTGCATCACTAGAAAGGCATACTTGAGGCTGAGTAAGTTACAAATAAAAGAGGTTTATTTAGGCTTATGGTTCTGCAGGCTGCACAGAATGCATGGTGCTGGCATTCGCTTCTAGGAAGGCCTCAGGGAGCTTCCAATTGTGGCAGAAGGCAAAGGAGGAGCAGGTGCATCACCTGGCAAGACAGAGACGCCAGGCCGCCTGAAACCACCAGCTCTTGTAAACTCAGAACAGGTTCTCGCTTGGTACCACGAGGAGAGAACCAAGCCATTCACAGGGGATCTGCCCCCATGACCCAAACATCTCCCACCAGGCCCCATCTCCAACATTGGAGGTCATATATTTCAACATGAGATTTGGAGGGGACAAACATCCAAACCACCTCACTCAGTGAAAATAACAAAGCAGTGGCTTACAACTCTAGCTTACAGCATCTTCAGGAAAGAACAATAAATTTGCAGACAGAGGGCAAAGGAAAGCAGTGTTGGGCTTCCAAAGGTGGGAAATTGTGGGAAGCTAAAACATATGGGAGCAAACGAATGGGGTAAGGTTTGCTTACAGATTTCCCTGGTACCTTCTCTGGGCTGGTGAGCGTCCAGAGCTGTCTCCAGTAAAGGAGAATTCATATCCTGTCGTAGTATAGAAGAGTTTTTCCTTCATTTGCTGCTAAATTGTTTTTATCTCAAAATAAGTTTTATGTCAAAGAGGCATATTTTACGGTGACACATTCTGGTTTCCTTTAATACAGTGAGGGTAAAGAGCTGTTCAGAAACACCGTTCTCTAGAAACACCATTCTCTAGTTGGTGAATAGAAACACCATTCTCTAGTTGGTAAATAGAAACACCGTTCTCTAGAAACACCGTTCTCCAGAAACACCGTTCTCTAGTTGGTGAATAGAAACACCATTCTCTAGTTGGTAAATAGAAACACTGTTCTCTAGAAACACCGTTCTCCAGAAACACCATTCTCTAGTTGGTAAATAGAAACACCGTTCTCTAGAAACACCGTTCTCTAGAAACACTGTTCTCTGGAAACACCGTTCTCCAGAAACACTGTTCTCTAGTTGGTGAATAGAAACACCATTCTCTAGTTGGTGAATAGAAACACCGTTTTCTAGAAACACCGTTCTCTAGAAACACCGTTCTCCAGAAACACCATTCTCTAGTTGGTAAATAGAAACACCGTTCTCTGGAAACACCGTTCTCTGGAAACACCGTTCTCCAGAAACACTGTTCTCTAGTTGGTGAATAGAAACACCATTCTCTAGTTGGTAAATAGAAACACCGTTCTCTAGAAACACCGTTCTCTGGAAACACCGTTCTCCAGAAACACTGTTCTCTAGTTGGTGAATAGAAACACCATTCTCTAGTTGGTAAATAGAAACACCGTTCTCTAGAAACACCGTTCTCTGGAAACACCGTTCTCCAGAAACACTGTTCTCTAGTTGGTGAATAGAAACACCATTCTCTAGTTGGTGAATAGAAACACCGTTCTCTAGAAACACCGTTCTCTAGAAACACCGTTCTCCAGAAACACCATTCTCTAGTTGGTAAATAGAAACACCGTTCTCTAGAAACACCGTTCTCTGGAAACACCGTTCTCCAGAAACACTGTTCTCTAGTTGGTGAATAGAAACACCATTCTCTAGTTGGTGAATAGAAACACCGTTCTCTAGAAACACCGTTCTCTAGAAACACCGTTCTCCAGAAACACCATTCTCTAGTTGGTAAATAGAAACACCATTCTCTAGAAACACCGTTCTCTGGAAACACCGTTCTCCAGAAACACTGTTCTCTAGTTGGTGAATAGAAACACCATTCTCTAGTTGGTAAATAGAAACACCGTTTTCTAGAAACACCGTTCTCTGGAAACACCGTTCTCTGGAAACACCGTTCTCCAGAAACACTGTTCTCTAGTTGGTGAATAGAAACACCATTCTCTAGTTGGTGAATAGAAACACCGTTCTCTAGAAACACCGTTCTCTAGAAACACCGTTCTCCAGAAACACCATTCTCTAGTTGGTAAATAGAAACACCGTTCTCTAGAAACACCGTTCTCTGGAAACACCGTTCTCCAGAAACACTGTTCTCTAGTTGGTGAATAGAAACACCATTCTCTAGTTGGTAAATAGAAACACCGTTTTCTAGAAACACCGTTCTCTGGAAACACCGTTCTCTGGAAACACCGTTCCCTAGTTGGTGAATAGAAACACTGTTCTCTAGTTGGTAAATTAGTTTCCCACAGGGGTATGGATTAGCAAACTATGTGTTGGCCAGTGTGGAACAAACGTGTGGATATTCTGCAGATAATGATGATTTACAGGTCCTCCCTGTGGAAGACAGAAATTATGAGTAAGGAAGGGCACAAGTGAGAATGAGTTCTGTGGCCCTGGAGGGGCAGGCCCTGGGGCCTCAGGATGAACCCAGGTGTCTTTAAATAGATACAGCAACATAGTTACAGAAATAAGCAGACCTGCAGATGCCTGTACACATGAGTCACGGACCCTCCTCTCCTCTCCTGGCTCCAGCTGCCGACAGAGCTAAAGCTGCAGCACTCAGCCACAGCAAGCACAGCCTGTGGCTGCACTCTGGTCTCTCAACACCATTCTCCAGTAAAGGAATCTGGGCTCCTGGGAGAATGGTTGATCCAAGACTGGGAGGGAAAATGCAAAATGAGCCTGGAGCATCTCGTGGCTCCAGGACATTAGGAGGTACTTGAAAAGCAAACTGACAGATGCGATAAAAGGACCCAGATGCCACCCCGTAAAACGTTACCAATGGCCAAAGCTGGAAGTTTGAGTAGGAAAGTAAAGAATAATAGCTTTGGCGTATGAGTGAAAGAATAGAATAAATGTCCCTTGAATCCCTTCGGATGGAAATAACTGAATAAGTAGAAGAGAAGAAAAATCTTCTTTACAGAACTTCCCGTCAATCGATGCAGAAAGGAGGAGGGAAGTGGAAAAGTGGCATTGCCACCGTCATAACGATTGCTGCAGGCTGTGTCCCCCGACAGACCTGAATAGGAACGTTTAAGGAGAAACAAGTGTCTGCATCGCTTGAAGCCTCCTGGCCACCGTGAGCTGAGTCCACTGATGGAGGCTGTGTGCCCTGTGGCAGGATCTGCTGGCACCGTGTGCCTCCTGACAGGCCACCACACATGCCCAGCCCCCTCGACGCTGGCCTTCAGAAAGCAGACCAGCGCAGATGGAAAGCAGGTCTACCGGGTACCTGACCAGTACTCCTCAAAACCTCAAGGTCGTGACAGACTGCGAAAGAAAGATGAAATGTCACAGACGAAGACACCAAGGAGACATGAGGACCAACGCAGCGTGGGACCCTGGACCAGCCGCTAAATAGAGATAGGGCATTTGTCCAAAATTGGTAACATTCAAAGGAGCTTTGTAGTTTAGCTAATGGCAGTGTACCAAAATTCATCTCTTGTTTTTGATGGATGCACCACGGTTCTGTAAGGAGTTAACATGGGACTGGATGAAGGTATCAGGCTTCTGTAACTCTTATGTCTACAACCAATGGCATTTTCACTGGATCACGTTGCACTTACAAGTTCACTGAGGGAGGCTGACATCTTTATGGTGTTGCACCTTCTTACCCAAGGGCTGTGGGGAAAAGAAAGAAAGATCAGACTGTTACTGTATCTATATAGAAAGAAGTAGACATAAGAGACTCCATTTTGTTCTGTATTTGAGATGCTGTTAATCTGTGACCCGACCCCCAACCTTGTCCTTGCAAGAGACATGTGCTGTGGTGACTTAAGGTTTAAAGGATTTGGGGCTGTGCAGGGTGTACTTTGTTAAACAAGTGCCTGAAGGCAGTATGCTTGTGAAAAGTCATCCCCCTTCTCTTAATCTCAAGTACCTAGCTCTGCCTAGGAAAGCTAGGTATTGTCCAAAGTTTCTCCCCATGTGATAGTCTGAAATATGGCCTCGTGGGAAGGGAAAGACCTGATCGTCCCTCAGCCTGATACCCGTGAAGGGTCTGTGCTGAGGAGGACTAGTATAAGAGGAAAGAAGACCTCTTGGCAGTTGAGATAGAGAAAAGCATCTGTCTCCTGCCCGTCCCTGGGCAATGGAAAACCCGATTGTCTGTTCTGTTTAATGAGAAAGGAGAAAACCGCCTTAGGGCTGAAGGTGGGAGGTGCTAAAGAGCAATACTACTTTTATGCACTAAAAAGGTTTACGGAGATGTTTGCATATGCATATCAAGGCACAGCACTTTTCCTTAAAGTTATTCCTGTCACAGAGATCTTTATTCATATGTCTTGCTGCTGACTTTCTCCCTACGATGATCCTATTATCCTGCCACTTCCCTTTTTCTAAGATGGTAAAGATAATGATCAATAAATACTGAGGGAACTCAGAGACCGGTGCTGTCGCCGGTCCCCTGGGCCCACTTTTTCTTTCTCTATACTTTGTATCTGTGTCTCATTTCTTTTCTCAAGTCTCTCGTTCCACCTAACGAGGAACGCCCACAGGTGTGGAGGGGCAGGCCACCCCTTCAACGGCACTTAAATTTGTCCAAGTCTAGCTTAAGTTACTTATTTACTTATTTTTGAGAAGGAGTCTCACTCTGTCACCCAGGCTGGAGTGCGGTGGCACAATCTCCACTCACTGCAACCTCCGCCTCCCGGGTTCAAGTAATTCTCCTGCCTCAGCCTCCAAATGACTGGGATTACAGGCACCAGTCACCATGCCCAGCTGATTTTTGTATTTTTATTTTTTTATTTTTATTTATATATTTATTTACTATTTTTTATTTTTTTGAGACGGAGTCTCATTCTGTTGCCCAGGCTGGAGTGCAATCAGCTCACTGCAACCTCCACCTCCTGGGTTCACGCAATTCTTCTGCCTCAGCCTCCTGAGTAGCTGGGATTATAGGCACCCACCACCACACCCAGCTATTTTTTTTGTATTTTTAGTAGAGACAGGGTTTCACTATGTTGGCCAGACTCGTCTTGAACTCCTGACCTCGTTATCTGCCCGCCTCAGCCTCTCAAAGTGCTGGGATTACAGGTATGACCCACGTGCCTGCCTTATTTTATTTTATTTTTAATTTATCTCTTTCTTTCTCCTTCCTGCCTTGCCCTGCCCTGCCCTGCCCTGTATTTTTTAGTAGAGAGGGGGTTTCACCATGTTAGTCAGGATGGTCTCGATCTTCTGACCTTGTGATCCGCCCGCCTCAGCCTCCCAAAGTGCTGGGGATTACAGGCGTGAGCCACTGCGCCTGGACCTTATTTTATTTTTATTTTTTTTGAGACAGAGTCTCGCTCTGTCGCCCAGGCTGGAGTGCAGTGGCTGGATCTCGGCTCACTGTAAGCTCCACCTCCCGGGTTCCCGCCATTCTCCTGCCTCAGCCTCCCGAGTAGCTGGGACTACAGGCGCCCGCCACCTCGCCCGGCTAGTTTTTTGAATTTTTTTTTTAGTAGAGACGGGGTTTCACCGGGTTAGCCAGGATGATCTCGATCTCCTGACCTTGTGATCTGCCCGTCTCGGCCTCCCACAGTGCTGGGATTACAGGCTTGAGCCACCGCGCCCGGCCCCTTATTTTATTTTTAATTGACATATAATAATTGCACATATTTATGGAGTACATAGTGATGTTTGGATCCATATAACGTGTAGTGATCAGATCGAGGTAATTAACATATCTGTCAAATCAAACATTTATCATTTCTTGGTATTAGGGTCATTCCACACCCTCCCTCTAGCTATTTGAAACTGGTCCCCTCCAGTGCTACAGAACACTGGATGGAACTTGTTCCTTCTGTAATTTTGTATCCTTTAGCAAATCTCTCCCTATCCATGATTGTTTTCTTTCCCAAGAATCAGCAAATCGTCCCACATCGGAAGAGACTACTACTGTGGTGATCAGAATTTCTAGCATTGGACCTGGGGGGAGGAGAGGTTGCCAGGAGTCTTCCTCCCTCAAGCCTGCCATTCTCCCTGGGGTCACATCAGAGCTGAGCTCTGTTGAGGCTACTCAGAGTGTGGGCTTTGGCACCAGGCGGACCTGAGCTTGAAGCTCTTGTCACTTGTTACTGGGGTTCTTGATTTTCACTTCTTTACCGTGCTCCTGCAGCTTTTCCTGTTGGTCCATTAATGACATAAGAGGCAACTGATCATGCTGATGGGTGTACGGTTAGGGTAAATGAATGAGAGGGCGACTGATCATGCTGATACGTGTACAATTAGAGTTAACAAATGACATGTCAGAAAAATGTAAAACAGGAAGTGTTAAAGTAAAATATATGCTAATAAGCAGAAAAACTGAAGCAAAACTCCCATAATATAATTTTTTTTTTTTTTTTTTTTTTTTTTTTTTTTTTTTTTTTTTGAGACGGAGTCTCGCTCTGTCGCCCGGGCTGGAGTGCAGTGGCCGGATCTCAGCTCACTGCAAGCTCCGCCTCCCGGGTCCACGCCATTCTCCTGCCTCAGCCTCCCGAGTAGCTGGGACTACAGGCGCCCGCCATATCGCCCGGCTAATTTTTTGTATTTTTTTTTTTAAGTGGAGACGGGGTTTCACTGTGTTAGCCAGGATGGTCTCGACCTCCTGACCTTGTGATCCGCCCGCCTCGGCCCATAATATAATTTTTTAAATGAGCCCCTTCTATGGGAATTTAGATTACTTTTTTTCTGTTTAAAATAATCCCTTTGGGGCCAGGCACAGTGGCTCACACCTATAATCCCTGCACTTTGGGAGGCCAAGGTGGGAGGATTGCTTGATTCCAGGAGTTTGAGACCAGCTTGAGCAACATAGGGAGACCCCATCTCTACAAAAAATACAAAAATTAGCTGAGTGTGGTGGTGCATGCTTGTGGTCTCAGCTACTTAGGAAATTGAGGTGGGAGGATCGCTTGAGCCCAGGAGGTCAAGGCTGCAGTGAGCTGTGATTGTACAACTGAACTCCAGCCTGGGCAACAGAGCAAGACTTTGTCTCAAAAATAATAAAATGGGCCGGGCACCGTGGCTCACACTTGTAATCCCAGCACTTTGGGTGGCCGAGGTGGGCAGATCACAAGGTCGGGAGTTCGAGACCAGCCTAGCCAATATATGGTGAAATCCTGTCTCTACTGAAAATACAAAAATTAGCTGGGCATGGTGGTGGGCACCTGTAGTCCCACCTACTTGGGAGGCTGAGGCAGGAGAATTGCTTGAACCTGGGAGGCGGAGGTTGCAGTGAGCCAAGATGGCGCCCCTGCACTCCAGTCTGGGCAACAGAGTGAGACTCCATCTCAAATAATAATAATAATAATAATTTTAAGAAAATAATACCTTTGGGCCGGGCGCGGTGGCTCAAGCCTGTAATCCCAGCACTTTGGGAGGCCGAGATGGGCGGATCACGAGGTCAGGAGATCAAGACCATCCTGGCTAACATGGTGAAACCCCGTCTCTACTAAAAATACAAAAAATTAGCCGGGCGAGGTGGCGGGCGCCTGTAGTCCCAGCTACTCGGGAGGCTGAGGCAGGAGAATGGCGTGAACCCGGGAGGCGGAGCTTGCAGTGAGCTGAGATCCGGCCACTGCACTCCAGCCTGAGCGACAGAGCGAGACTCCGTCTCAAAAAAAAAAAAAAAAAAAAAAAGAAAGAAAATAATACCTTTGGGAGCATCTTTTATACCTATGTGTTGGTTCATCTTGGATAGTTTCCTTTTGAGAGACTCCTTGAAGAATGGCTGGGTCAGAGGGTGTCAGCCTTTCGGCTTCTGTGTCTGAGTTGCTTTCCAGGAGCTGCTCATGAGAAGGCCTTAATACTGTCCTGAGTGTTAGGTGCTGTGACTTAAGCCTCTTAAAACAGGCAAGGTTTACCAATTTCCTTGAAGAACTTAAACCCTGGTAGTCTTGTTTTTAGAAGGTTATGAAACAGGAACCCTCTCACAAAAAAGAACCAAAACTTTTACCTTCTTTGAAAGTGGGTTTAAAAAAAAATAGTTCAAAGTCGTTTGCGGCAAGAAAAATTCGGTAACTGCAATAATGCTCATGTTTCCATTACAGACTCACTGGAATGCTGTCTCCTGAGAGCCCTGGGATCCAAGGTGTGCTTAATTAGAGCCTGTTTTTATTTAAGAATGAAATCCTGCTAACCAGAGCCTATTCCTAATAATGGAAAACACAGAATGGGAACTGAAATCCACATGAAGCCACTTCTCTATCTGAACTCATGACTAGCCTCAAAGGGGGATTTAAAAACGGCTCTGTGCGGCCGGGCGCGGTGTCTCTCGCCTGTAATCCCAGCACTTTGGGAGGCCAAGGTGGGCAGATCACGAGGTCAGGAGATCGAGACCAGCCTGGCCAACATGGTGAAACCCCGTCTATACTAAAAATACAAAAATTAGCCAGGCGTGGTGGCAGGCACCTGTAGTCCCAGCTACGCAGGAGGCTGAGGCAGGAGAATGGCGTGAACCCAGGAGGTGGAGCTTGCAGTGAGCCGAGATCGCGCTACTGCACTCTAGCCTGGGTGACAGAGCGAGACTCTGTCTCAAAAAAAAAAAAAAAAAAGAAAAGAAAAAAGAAAAAAAAAGGCTCTGTGCTGCCGTTGGCATACAGCAGAACTGAGCATCACGGGGCAGACATGTCAGAACCATGTTCACGTCATGCCTGAGGAGGTGGTGATGAGAGGAAGGGTATGACGAAAGGCCTGCAGACACACGCCCATCTGTGGTCCCCAGGTGGTATCTGTTAGGAAGGCTTCCTGGAGGCATCAGTCATCAGTTAATCTGGCCATTGTCTGTTTCCATTTCATAAGAAGAAAACTTGACGATCCAGACAAGAGCATTAGGAAAGATCTAAATGACCATGGCACCGACTTTGAAAAAATCCTCAGTGAGGCTTTATCTAGGCAGAGCCAGGTAAAAATGCCTCATTCATTTTCCATGTTTCCTTTTAATTTTTATTTTGGAGAGTCTTGCTCTGTTGCCTAAGCTAGAGTGCAGTGGCGTGATCTTGGCTCACGGCAACCTTTGGTTGCCTTCTAGGTTCAAGTGATTCTTCTGCCTCAGCCTCCCAAGGAGCTGGGATTACAGGCACGCGCCACCATGCTGGGCTATTTTTGTAATTTTTTTTTTTTTTTTTTTGAGACGGAGTCTCACTCTGTCCCCCAGGCTGGAGTGCAGTGATCGGATCTCAGCTCACTGCAAGCTCCGCCTCCCGGGTTCACGCCATTCTCCTGCCTCAGCCTCCCGAGTAGCTGGGACTACAGGTGCCTGCCACCTTGCCTGGCTAGATTTTTGTATTTTTTTCAGTAGAGACGGGGTTTCACGGTGTTAGCCAGGATGGTCTCGATCTCCTGACCTCGTGATCCGCCCGTCTCGGCCTCCCAAAGTGCTGGGATTACAGGCTTGAGCCACCACGCCTGGCCATATTTTTGTATTTTTAGTAGAGATGAGGTTTTGCCATGTTGGCCTGTCTGGTCCTGAACTCCTGGCCTCAAGTGGTCCGACTGCCTCGGCCTCCCAGAGTGCTGAGATTGCAGGCGTGAGCCACTGCACCTGGCCTCTTTTAACTTTTAAAATCAACTTGATTGAGGTTAGTTTACACAAAATAAAGAAATCCATTTTAGGTGCCGTTTGAAGAATTTTGACAAGTATACTCACCCATGAAACCACCACCCCAATCAAGATAGAACACTTTCTTCAATCCAGAAGGCTCCGGCATGCCCTCTGTGGTTCACCCGACCCCTAAACCCGCACAGCCACGGGTCTGCTTTGTCGCGAGAGATGAGTTTTTGTATCACAGTATTTCACTTGGTTGGAATCACAGAGTGTATACTTCGTTGTGTCTGGGTTCTTTCTCTTTCGGTGATGTTTTTGAGGCTCGCCCATGTTGCCATGCGTACCACGCATTCACCCTTTTTAGTGCAAAGGCATATCCCACTGTTTGGCGCTACCAGAATTTTTTTGCTTGTTCACCTGTTGAAGGACATTTGGGTTGTTGTTTCCAGTTTTTTGGTTGTTACAAATAAAGCTGCTGTGAATGTTTGTGTACAGGTCTTTTGTGGACCCGCGCTTTCCCTTCAGTAAATACCTGGGAGTGGAATGGCTGGGGCATGTGGTAGGTGCGTGTTTAGCTTCCAGAGAAACTGCCACCTGTTTCTCCAAAGTGGCTGCACCATTGCACATTCCCCACAACAGCGTCTCCACATCTCTGCCAACACTTGGTATTGTCAGTCTTTTTGTGTTTTAATTTTTTCTTTTTCTTTTTTGTCTTTTGCAACAGAGTCTCGCTGTGTTGCCCAGGTTGCTCTCAAGTCCTGGCCTCAAGCGATCCTCCCGCCTCAGCCTCTCAAATAGCTGGGATTACAGGTGTGCACCACCACTCCCAGTTTGTCTTTTTAATTAAAAAAATTATAATAGCTTTGTAATAGTATCTCATTGTGATTGTCATTTGCATTTTTCTGACAACTAATGGCATGGAGGCTCCTTTCATGTGTCTAATATCCATTTGTATTTTTTTCAGGGAAGTGTATATTTAAACTTTGGCATATTTTTAAGAATGGTTTGTTTTCTTATTGTTGAATTCTGAGTGTTCTTTACATATTTTGGACACAGATCCTTTGTCAGCTCTATGTATTGTAAATATTTTCTCCCATTCTATGCCTTGCCTTTTTGTTTTCTTAATGGTATCTATCAAAGAGCAAGCTTTCAGTTTTTTTAATGTATTTTATTTTATTTTGAGACAGGGTCTTGCTCTGTCACCCAGGCTAGAGGGCAGTGGCGCAATCATGGCTCATTGTGGCCTTGACCTCCCAGGCTCAAGTGATCCTCCTGCCTCAGCCTCCTGAGTAGCTGGGACTACAGGAATGTGCCACCATGCCCAGAAAATTTTCTGAGTTTTTTTTATAGAGACAAGGTCCACTGTGTTGCCCAGGCTGGTCTCAAACTCCTGGGCTCAAACAAATCCACCCACCTTGGCCTCCCAAAGTGTTGGGATTCCAGGCATGAGCCACCGCGTCCAGCTCAACACCCCCTTATCCTATCTCAAGCATTTCTTTCTACTGACTTCAAGTCTTTAACTCTTTCAACCAGTTGCCAATCAGAAAATCTTTGACTCCATCCATGACCTGTAAGACCCTTCCAAACTTCGCTTCAAGATGCTCTGCCTTTCCAGGGCAAACCAAAGTATACTAACCTGCATCCGTTTACACCTTTGCCCGCAACTTCTGCCTCCCTAAAATGTGTAAAACCAAACTAGAGCCCAGCCACCTTATGCGTATTCTCAGGACCTCCTGAAGCTGTTCCCTGGGCCATGGTCACTTGTATTGGCTCAGAATAAACCTCTTTCTTTTTTTCTTTTCTTTTCTTTTCTTTTTCTTTTCTTCTTTCTTTTCTTTCTTCTTTCCCTTTCTTTCTCTCTTTCTCTCCTTCTTTCCTTCCTTCTCCTTCTTTTTTTTTTTTTTTTTGAGATGGGATCTTGCTCTGTCCACCAGGCTGGAGTCCACAATCATAGGCTCATGCAGCCTCAGACTCCTGGGCTCAAGGGTAAACCTCTTTCAATATTTTACAAGTTTGGCTTTTTCATCAAAATTGCCTTGGCATCTTTGTTTTTTTGTTTATTTGGTTTTTGCTTTTTCAAGACAGGATCTCACTCTCATGACCCAGGCTGGAGTGCAGTGGTGCCGTCACTGCTCACCACAGCCTCGACTTCCCAGGCTTAGGTGATTCTCCCCCTTCAGCCTCCCAAGTAGCTGGGACTATGGGTGCATGCCACCACACTCAAATAATTTTTTGTATTTTTAGTAGAGATGGGGTTTCACCATGTTGCCCAGGCTGGTCTTGAACTCCTGAGCTCAAGTGATCCATGTGCCTCGGCCTCCCAAAATACTGGTACTACAGGTGTGAGCCACTGTACCGGGCCTGGCATCTCTGTTAAAAACACCTTGACCTGACGTAAGTGGATGAAGTTTTGTACTCTCTGTGTAACTCAGTTGATCTATGTATCACAGTGTCTTGATTTATAGTAAGTCTTGGTATTAGGTAGAGTAAGTCTTCCAACTTTGTTCTTTTGAAATTTGTTTTGACTATTTGCACTTTCATATACATTTTAGAATCAGCTTGTCATTTTTCTATAAAGAAAGCCAGAATTTTTCTGGGCTCTGGATTGAATCTATATATCAGTTTGGAGAGGACTGACATCTTACTATTGGGTTTGACAATAATGTGGTATACTTCTCTATTTATTTTAGTCTTCAGTTTTTTTTCAACCATGTTTTGTAGTTTTCAGTTGTGTTAGATCATTTGGGCTGCTATAACAAAATACTGTCAATTGGGTGACTCATAAACAATGGAAATTTATTTCCCACAGTTTTGGAGACTGGGAAGTCCAAGATTGAGGCACTGGCAGACTCATTGTTTGGTGAGGGCTGCTTCCTGAATCTTTGATGGTGCCTTCTTGCTGTGTCCTCACATGGTGGAAGGGTCTGGCTAGTTCTCTGGGCTCTTACAAGGGCAGTAATCCCATTCACAGATTCCACCTGCACGACCTCATCACGTCCCAAAGGTTCTACCTCCTGATACCATCACCTTGGGGGTGAGGATTTCAACACACAATTTTGGGGGTACACACTAGTCTACAGCATCATATAACCATCTGAATCTGCAAATGTCTCTCTAAACATGCTCTAGTGCATCTGACAAATTTTTGGTCAATTATTTTCATATTCATCAATACAAAACATTTTCTAATGTTCTTTGTGATTTTTCTTTGACTCATGGATTATTGAGTTACAAGTGTGTTATTTATTTAGAATTATCTCTTTATATTAGAATTGTTAATTCAAAAATATATTGCTTAATTTTTTTTTTTTTTTTTTGAGATGGAGTCTCGCTGTGTCACCCAGGCTGCAGTGCAGTGGTGTGATCTCGGCTCACTGCAACCTCCGCCTCCTGCCTCAGCCTGCTGAGTAGCTGGGACTACAGGCACCCACCCACCACCATGCCTGGCTAACTTTTTGTATTTTTATTAGAGACGGGGTTTCACCATCTTGGCCAGGCTGGTCTTGAACTCTTGACTTTGTGATCCACCCACCTTGGCCTCCCAAAGGGCTGGGATTACAGGCATGAGCCACCACGCCCAGCCTATTGCTTAATTTCTAACCATTTAGTTATTTACAGTTATCTTCCTGTTAGATACCTAATTTCATTGTGGTCAGAGGATGCATTCTATACAATTTTAATCTTTTAAATATATTAACCCTTGTTTCATGAGCCACCCGTGCTCGTCCTGGTGTGTGTGGCTGTTGTTGGGTGTAATGCTACGTGACTGTCATAGTTGGGTGTAACGCTATGTGACTGTCGTTGGGTGTAACACTACGTGACTGTCGTTGGATGTAATGCTACCTGACATTGTTGGGTGTCATGGTACGTGACTGTCAACTGGCTCAAATTAGAGAAAAGTGTTTTTCAATTCTTTTCGGTCCCTCCTGATTTTCTGCTATCTCCTCTCAGTTACTGAAAGAGGGTCAGCACTCCTGCTGTACCTATGGGTCAGCCTGTTTCCTGTTGCTCTTGTCCGCCCATCAGCTTTTGCTTTACATATTTTGAGGTCTATGAATAGAGGCCTGCACAGTTAGGGTTAAGGCTTGGGATGAACGTCTGTGTTTTACCATTATGAAAGGTACCTCTTATCCCTGTGAGATTCCTTGTCCTGAAGTCTACTTTGATCTTAATGTAGCCGCTCTATCTTTCTCATTCGTCTTCACGGTATGTCTTTCTTCATCTTCTTTCTCTTTAGACAAGGTCTCAGCCGGGTGCAGTGGCTCACGCCTGTAATCTTAGCATTTTGGGAGGCTGAGGCGGGTGGATCACTAGAGGTCAGGAGTTAGAGACCAGCCTGCCCAAACCCCATCTCTACTAAAAATATAAAAATTAGCCGGGTGCAGTGGTGGGCGCTTGTAATCCCAGCTACTTGGGAGGCTGAGGCAGGAGAATTGCTTGAACCTGGGAGGCAGGGGCTGCAGTGAGCCAAGATTGCACCACTGCACTCCAGCCTGGGCAACAGACTGAGACTCCATCTCAGAAAAAAAAAAAAAAAAAAAAAAAAAAAAAAAAAGGCTCTATCTTGCCCAGGCTGGAGTGGCGTGATCTGGGTTCACAGCAATCTCTGCCTCCCAGGATCAAGCCATCCTCCTACCTCAGCCTCCCCTCAGCCTCCCAGGTAGCTGGGACTATAGGCGTGCACCATCATGCCTGACTAATTTTTGTATTTTTTTTGTAGAGATGGGGTCTTGCCACGTTGTCCAGGCTGGTCTCATACACGTGAGCTCAAGCAATCTGCCCGCCTCAGCCTCCCAAAGTGCTGGGACTATAGGCATGAGCCACTGCACCCAGTCTTTTCTTCTTTTTTTAAGAAGCACACTACCATGGTTCATTTGGTTCATTTTATTTGTTCAAGGACTCAGATTGCAAGCATTAAATCAGGCATGGGCTTTGATTTTGTGAGCCCAAATTCACATACTGAAGAAGATAAAAGCAAACAGTGATGCATGTATATGGATGAACACTAAAGGCTCTGGGCTCATCTCACTGTGGTTTTAAATTTCTACAGCTTAGTAGTCACAGGTCTTTGAGGTCCTTCTGGATGTCCCACGGGGTATCTGCACTTTTCTTGAGCAGAACAACCTCATTATCCCTTAGCTGTGGTTGATAACACTGGTTAATCCCTGAGCACTGAAGGTACATGGGAGGCTCCAGAGGCCTTCATTCTTGGTGCCCTGCATCCCCTTCACCATTGATACTGGATGAGTCCTGGACAGATTTTTCAACATGGATTCAGCAAGATCAGCTACATTTAACCCAGGAGCCCAGTCGGTATATCCTTTTTTTTTTTTTTTTTTTTTTTTTTTTTTTTTTTTTTTTTTTTTTTTTTTTTTTTTTTTGAGGCGGAGTCTCGCTCTGTCGCCGGGACTGGAGTGCAGTGGCCAGATCTCAGCTCACTGCAAGCTCCGCCTCCCGGGTTTACGCCATTCTCCTGCCTCAGCCTCCCGAGTAGCTGGGACTACAGGCGCCCGCCACCTCGCCCAGCTAGTTTTTGTATTTTTAGTAGAGACGGGGTTTCACCGTGTTAGCCAGGATGGTCTCGATCTCCTGACCTCGTGATTCGCCCGTCTCGGCCTCCCAAAGTGCTGGGATTACAGGCTTGAGCCACCGCGCCCGGCCGGTATATCCTTTTAGCTTGATGACCACAGGCACTTTTAACCACTATCTTACACACTTCCTTCCAAGTTTCCTGATCATTGTTAGTTCCCATTTCTGGATCAATTCCTGAAGAGAAACACTTGCCACACTTGAGTCACTGTGCTCTCCCAGATCCATCCATGGCAGAATCCAGATCACACCCACTTCCAATTACACAGTGCTGGGGTAATCCAACATATGTAAGAATGTCCACTGCGTTCCAATCACACAGTGCTGGGGTAATCCAACATATGTAAGAATGCCCACTGCACTGGAAACCTCAATTATGATGCAGTCAGGCTCTCTCTGCACCAGGTTGAGACGACTCTCCCCGTCTTTTTTTTTTTTTTTTTTTTTTTTTTTTTTTTTTTTTTTTTTTTTTTTGAGGCGGAGTCTCGCTCTGTCGCCGGGACTGGAGTGCAGTGGCCAGATCTCAGCTCACTGCAAGCTCCGCCTCCCGGGTTTACGCCATTCTCCTGCCTCAGCCTCCCGAGTAGCTGGGACTACAGGCGCCCGCCACCTCGCCCAGCTAGTTTTTGTATTTTTAGTAGAGACGGGGTTTCACCGTGTTAGCCAGGATGGTCTCGATCTCCTGACCTCGTGATTCGCCCGTCTCGGCCTCCCAAAGTGCTGGGATTACAGGCTTGAGCCACCGCGCCCGGCCGGTATATCCTTTTAGCTTGATGACCACAGGCACTTTTAACCACTATCTTACACACTTCCTTCCAAGTTTCCTGATCATTGTTAGTTCCCATTTCTGGATTCAATTCCTGAAGAGAAACACTTGCCACACTTGAGTCACTGTGCTCTCCCCAGATCCATCCATGGCAGAATCCAGATCACACCCACTTCCAATTACACAGTGCTGGGGTAATCCAACATATGTAAGAATGTCCACTGCGTTCCAATCACACAGTGCTGGGGTAATCCAACATATGTAAGAATGCCCACTGCACTGGAAACCTCAATTATGATGCAGTCAGGCTCTCTCTGCACCAGGTTGAGACGACTCTCCCCGTCTTTTTTTTTTTTTTTTTTTTTTTTTTTTTTTTTTTTTTTTTGAGGCGGAGTCTCGCTCTGTCGCCCAGGCTGGAGTGCAGTGGCCCCATCTCAGCTCACTGCAAGCTCCGCCTCCCGGGTTTACACCATTCTCCTGCCTCAGCCTCCCGAGTAGCTGGGACTACAGGCGCCCGCCACCTCGCCCGGCTAGTTTTTTGTATTTTTTAGTAGAGACGGGGTTTCACTGTGTTAGCCAGGATGGTCTCGATCTCCTGACCTCGTGATCCACCCGCCTCGGCCTCCCAAAGTGCTGGGATTACAGGCTTGAGCCACCGCGCCCGGCCGTCTTTTGTTTTTAGATGGAGCCTTGCTCTGTTGCCCAGGCTGGAGTGCAATGGCATGATCTCGGCTCACTGCAACTTCCGCCTCCCAAGTTCAAGTAATTCTCCTGCCTCAGCCTCTGAGTAGCTGGGATTACAGGAATGCACCACAACACCCGGCTAATTTTTTTGTATTGTTAATAGAGACGGGGTTTCACCATATTGGCCAGGCTGGTCTTGAACTCCTGACCTTGTGATCCTCCCGCCTCAGCCTCCCAAAGAACTGGGATTACAGGCGTCAGCCCAGTGGTCACAGAGTCATCTTTATCTGCCACAATTTCAGGTGTCTGAAGAAATAAGCTGCCATCTGCAGATCCACCATTCCTCCTTTACACTGACCTTCTGTAGCACGCACAAGAGCAAGCACATCAGAGACCTTCCCAGACACAGACAGCACGCGCCTTGCCAGCTTGTCTAACCTCACAGTGATCTTGTTTGGGACTGTTGCCTCTTCTGCAGCTGGCGCAAGGAGTCTTTCCTTAAGAAATGCCCTTGTGCCCAGGAGAGAGGCGGCTTTGGAAACTGCTGTGACAGTTGGACAGAGAAGACAATGCCAGCTGTTTGAGTCTCATTGTCTTTCTTCATCCTTTAACTCATCCGTGTCTTTATTAAAATGACTCTCTGGGCTGGGCACGGTGGCTCATGCCTGTCGTCCCAGCAGTTCTGGAGGCAGAGGCAGAGGATCCACTTAAGCCCAGGAATTTGACACCAGGCTGGGCACATAGTGAGATGTCATCTCTACAAAATAAAAAAAATGGGCCAGTCGTGTGGCACACACTTGCTACTCAGGAGGCTGAGGTGGGAGGATTGCTGGAGCCCGGGAGATTGAGGCTGCAGTGAGCCGTGATTGTGCCACTGCACTCCAGCCTGGGTGACAGAGCGAGATCCTCTCTCTTGAAATAACAGTGCCTTTCTAGTAAACGACATACACTTTGGTCTTAATTTTCTATACAGTTTGAAAATCTTTGCCATTTAATTGGAGTGTTGTTTATGTCATTGTTACTAATGAAATTAATAACATGGTCAGATTCAAGTCCACCCTCTTTCCATTTCCATTTGTCCTATCTGTTCTTTATTCCCTTTTAAAAGTGAATTTCCAGGCCAGGTGTAGTGGCTTATGCCTGTAATCCCAGCACTTTAGGAGGCCGAGGCAGGCAGATCACAAGGTCAAGAGTTCGAGACCAGCCTGGCCAACACGGTGAAATGCTGTCTCTACTAAAAATAGAAAAATGAGCTGGGGGTGTGTGGCAGGTGCCTGTAGCCCCAGCTACTCGGGAGGCTGAGGCAGGAGAATTGCTTGAACCCAGGAGACAGAGGCTGCAGTGAGCCAAGATCATGCAACTGCATTCCAGTCTGGTGGCAGAGGGAGACTCCGTCTGAAAAAAAAAAAAAAGTGAATTTTCTGTCTGCCTTTTGTAAAACAAAAATAAAATTCAAAGCCCCTCAGACCATCTGAAATGGACCCCTCTTATCAGGGAGGGCATTTCCGAGGCTAACCTGATGGGCTGGCTCAGGCCGTGATGAGGGCAGGGGTTGGACGTGCCTCATGATACCCCCTCTCGTTTGGAATTACTGATAGAACAGACTCTAAGCCTCATGAGAATCTGTTCCCTCTGAGGCTGCATCTGCATGCTGAAAGTTTGGTCTCCCCAGTCCCTTATTATAACCCAGACATTCCTTTCTGTTGATTCCAGGTCTTTAGATAATAACCCTTTCAACCAATTGCCAAACAGAAACATTTTAGATCTCCTACAATCTGGAAGCCTCCCGCAGTCCCCTTTCCAGACCAAACTAATGTACATCTTACATGCATTTGACTGATGTCTCGTGTCTCCCTGAAAGTAAATTAGTCTGTGTCCCGACCACCTTGGGCACATGTTCTCAGGATCCCTGGAGGCTGCGTCACGAGACACTGGTCACTCATACTTGGCTCAGAATAAACCTCTTCAAATATTTCAGTTTAACTCTTTGTCAACACTTTGGATTGAGTGTTCTTTCGAATTATACTTTGTCCCCTCTGTTGGCTTGTTCTTTCTCTCTTTGCCTCTCTCTCTCCTATTGTTGTGGCTGCACCAGGGTTACCACATGACCGTCTCCCCCAGGGCTGCCACACGCATCTCTAGCTCATCACACTCACCAGACTATCTCCTTTCCCATTCTTTGCGTCGTGTCATATGTTTTACTTCTATATATGGTATTAATGCCAACATATATTATTTTTGCTTTAACCAGTTGTTTTCAAAGAAAATAACAAGACTGTGAAGCTAATTTGTGTGTGTGTTTACCCAAATGCTTGCGACTGCGGGCGCTCCCCAAGCCTTTGGCAGACCCTGGCTTCTATCTGTCTTCGCTTTCCAGCAGCTGAAGCAGCGCCTTCCTCCTGCACTTCTCTTACTAGAAGTCTCTGTCTGAAAAGGCATTACTTTGCCTTCATTCAGGAAGGCATGTTCACTGAATACAGACCTCCAAGCTGACAGCGTGTGCTTCAGTTCTTCACGAACGTTTCTGAAGGCAAGCCATTAGATTTGTATGGAACTGGGTTTTCCCGAGGAAGAGACGCTGCGCTTGTGCGTGACTGTGACTCCTTCTTTGCTGGTGTGTGGTGTGTGTCCTAAGCAGCTTTGTGTGTGTTCGCTAGGAACAACCCCATGAGGTAAGTAGGATTATTATCTCCACTTAAAAGATAAGAAAACCAAGGTTTAAAGAATTGCAGGAATTTGCTCAGGGGCACCTGGACAGCAACAGAGGGAGGACCTGGCAGAGGGGGGACCTGGCCAGTGTTAAAGCTTCTCTGCTGATCCCAGTGCCTTGAAGGTGCTGTTTATTCTGTGAAGAGTGGACTCCTAACGGGCGTCCACTTCTCAGTGCAATGCTGCCTCAACCTACGCTGCAGTCGGCCTTGGTTCCTCCATCACTCACCACGGAAAGCTGTACCTCTCCTCGGCTCTCCGCCCCTCCGCTTCTCTGGCAGCCTCTGCTGGGGGGGATCCCACTGCCTGGGGATTTGGTTTCCCCTGTTCTGTTCCCCGGGAAACTTGCCTACACTAATTTGTCTTTTCCGTATGCTCAGATTCTCTCTCTCCTTTTTTCTCTTGCTTGCTCAATTTGGTGCTTGCTCAGTTCTCATTACCCGAGAGCAGCTCTCCCTGGCCCCTGCCTTGCCTCCAGCCACCCCTCGTCACACCCGCCACCCTGGGGCCCAGCACACAAACTGAATGGCGGTTTCTGATTCTCACCACACCTTGAAACTCCCTTCTTTGGTTCTGTCACGCCCGTACTTCTCCTTGTTCTTATCTCGCTGGTCTTTGTTCCTTCCACTGGCCCTGCTTCATTCACTCCTCAGTGTTTACTGGGCACTGTGCACCAGATGCTATACACCTGGGCACAGGCTTGTACCTAAAAACACGACTTCAGAAGCCTGACGAATGGGGGCCCAGATCACACATGTGCTTGAACTTGAGACCCATCTCAAAGAAAAAAAATGTACAACTCTCTGAGGGCACTAATTCAATTTGTTTCTTTTTCTTGACGGGATCTAGCTCTGTTGCCCAGGCTGAAGTGCAGTAGTGCGATCATAGCTCACTGCAGCCTTGACTTCCTGGGCTCAAGCAATCCTTCCACCTCAGCCTTCTGAGCAGCCGGGAGTACAGGCTTGTGCCACCACACCTGGCTAATTTTTGTATTTTTTTGTAGAGATGGGTTTTCACCATGTTGCCCAGGCTGGTCTTGGACTCCTGGGTTCAAGCAATCTGCCCACCTTGGCCTCCCAAAGGGCTGGGATTATAGGCGTGAGCCACCACACCCCACGGTTGTGTAATTTTAATCCTAACAGCTTCGTTTTCCTGATGTGCAGGAAGTCAGTACACTGAGACACTGGGGACTGCAGCAGAGACGGAGCTTAACACCCAGAGGGGAACTGAACAAGAGACAGAGGAAGCCTTGAACCCACCTCTCCGAGGAGTTTGGGGCTGGGGATTTTAAGAGTTTCGGAGTGGCCGAGGTGTAGGAGTTGCTGATGGGTTGAAGGGTGCAGGCTGAAATCATGGGATGAGGGGATGAAGAAACTGCATTCTCATGCCGCCTCAGCGCCCTGTGGGAGCCTTTGACTGGTTGATGTCAGCTGTTCTGCTGGAATTGAGGATCTGAAAAACATATTAAGCAATGTTTAAAGCCTTATGGGTCTAACGTCAGTGGTCCTATCTATGAGAACAATGGGGGTGCAAATGGTCAGTATCTAGGGCTACATGACTTTCAGTTATAAGGAAGTGGCCAAAACGCAGCCTGATTCATGCTTGGTTGTGACTGCATCTCTGCCCAGAACCCGGCATGTAATTCCTGCTAACCCTGTGAGGACAGTTGAAGTTTCAAGAAGATATTCTAGAAATAAAATAAAAACAATTTTTTATTAAAAAGAAAAAAAAGAAATAATATAAAAACATAAAACAATCTTTTATTAAAAAGAAAAACCAAGAAATAATAATCTGATAATAGAGGCCACCAAGAGACAAGCTAACCAGAAACAAAGATGGAACAGTGAACTATGGGTGGGGAGAGGTGAGGCCAGGCCTTCTTCTCATTAGACCTTCCAGTTGGTTTACTTAGAAAGATTAGTGCGGCCGGGCGTGGTGGCTCACGCCTGTAATCCCAGCACTTTGGGAGGCCGAGACGGGCGGATCATGAGGTCAGGAGATCGAGACCATCCTGGCTAACACGGTGAAACCCCGTCTCTACTAAAAAAAATACAAAAAACTAGCTGGGCCGGGCGCGGTGGCTCAAGCCTGTAATCCCAGCACTTTGGGAGGCTGAGACGGGTGGATCGCAAGGTCAGGAGATCGAGACCATCCTGGCTAACACGGCGAAACCCCGTCTCTACTAAAAAATACAAAAAACTAGCCGGGTGAGGTGGCGGGTGCCTGTAGTCCCAGCTACTCGGGAGGCTGAGGCAGGAGAATGGCGTAAACCCGGGAGGCGGAGCTTGTAGTGAGCTGAGATCTGGCCACTGCACCCCAGCCTGGGCAACAGAGCGAGACTCCGTCTCAAAAAAAAAAAAAAAAAAAAAAAAAAAAGATTAGTGCTAGGGAAAGTGATAGCAAAAAAGTTGAAGGGGAAGAGGCAATGTAGAATGTCAAAAAAGAACATTTCCCGCAACAGAAAGAAGTCCTGAGTCTTTCAGTTTGAAGGTTCAGTGGGTGGCTGGCAGGCCAAATGAAAGTAGACATACCCTGAGACACTCTTGTGAAATACCGAACTCCAGGAAGAGAAGACTCCCAAAGTTATGTGAAAGAACTACAGGTTAGTTACAAATGGCACCAGACTTTAGAGCTAGAAAACAGAAGACTATGAAAGTGTAATCCCTTCAAAGTTCTGAAGGAAAATGATTTTGAGCCTGGAGTTTTTATGTAGACAAACAATCCAACACAAGTGTAAAATAAACACAGTCCAGCTAGGATTTGGAAAATTTGTCTCCCATGCATTCTTTCTGAGAAGATCATTTAAGAATCTACTTAATGAGGCCTGGCACAGTGGCTCACGCCTGTAATCAGCACTTTGGGAGGCCGAGGCGGGCAGATCACCTGAGGTCAGAAGTTCGAGACCAGCCTGGCTAAATGGCGAAACCCCGTCTCTACTGAAAATACAAAAATTAGCTGGGTGTGGTGACGTATACCTGTAGTCCCAGCTACTCAGGAGGCTGAGGCAAGTTAGGAGTTCGAGACCAGCCTGGCTATAAATGGTGGCACCCCGTCTCTGCTGAAAATATAAAAATTAGCTGGGCATGGTGGTGCGCCTGTAATCCCAGTTACTCAGCAAGCTGAGGCAGGAGAATCGCTTGAACCCAAGAAGCAGAGGTTGTAGTGAGCTGAGACCGTGCCACTGCACTCTCCAGGCTGGGCAACAGAGTGAGACTCTGTTGCAAAAACAAAAACAAAACAAAAAAACCCCGAATCTACTTAATAAAACCAGAAGACAAGAAAAAGAGAAGACTGAGATCCAAGGAGTGGACCTAAACAGGAATGCAGAGAAAATGGGTTCCAGGATCACAGCTATGCATGGGCTCAAAAGCAAATGATGCAGCCAGAAGTGGGAGCACACTCGAATCACGCCTGGGAATGGCCAGAGCACTCTCGACTCTGGCCTGGGAAACACAGTGAGAACTCGTCTCTTAAAAAAAAAAGAGGCAAATGATTCATTCTATTATTATTATTATTGTATTTTTAGCAGAGGCGGGGTTTCACCGTGTTAGCTAGGATGGTCTCGATCTCCTGACCTCATGATCCACCTGCCTTGGCCTCCAAAAGTGCTGGGATTACAGGTATGAACCACTATGCCCGGCTGATTCATTGTATTATTTATATTATTTTTATTATTAATTTATTTTTTGAGACAGGATCTCACTCTGTCGCCCAGGCTGGAGTGAAGTGGTGCAATCATAGCTCACTGCAGCCTCAACTTCGTGGGCTCAAGTGATCCTCCCACCTCAGCCTCCTGAGCTGGGTCTACAGGCAAACACCAGCATGCCTGGCTAATTGTTAGATTTTTTTTGTAGAACTGAGGTCTGTTATCCAGGCTGGTCTCAAACTCCTAGCCTCCAGCAATCCTCCCACCTCAGCCTCCCAAAGTACTGGGATTATAGGTGTGAGCCACAGTGCCTGGCCCATAGTTCAATTTAAAACACTAATCCCAGCACTCTGAGAGGCCGCGGCAGGCGGATCACAAGGTCAGGAGTTTGAAATCAGCCTGGCCAATTTGGTGAAACCCTGTCTCTACTAAAAATACAAAAAAAATTAGCCAGGTGTGGTGGCACACACCTGTAATCCCAGTTACTCTGGAGGCTGAGGCAGGAGAATTGCTTGAACCCGGGAGGCTGAGGTTGCAGTGAGCCGAGATTGTGCCACTGCACTCCAGCCTGGGCGACAGAGCAAGACTCCGTCTCAAAACCAAAACCAAACTACTTATCAGAGGGCCAGGTACCATGGCTCACAGCTGTAATCCTGTCATCACTTTGGGAGGCTGAGGCGTGCAGATCACTTGAGTTCAGGAGTTTGAGACCAGCCTGGCCAACACAGTGAAACCCTGTCTCTACTAAAAATACAAAAATTAGCCAGGTATAGTTGCACACACCTGTAATCCTAGCTAGTCCAGAGGCTGAGGCAGGAGAATTACTTGAACCCGGGAGGCGGAGTTTGGAGAGAGTTGAGATTGCACCACTGTACCCCAGCCTGGATGACAGAGCAAGACTCCATATTAAAAAAAAACCCACAAAACCCCAAAACAACAAGAAAACCACTATTACAGGATTCTGATAAATATATATATAAAAATATATTTTTTTTGAGACGGAGTCTCACGCTGTCACCCAGGCTGGAGTGCAGTGGTGCTATCTTGGCTCACCGCAACCTCAGCCTCCTGGGTTCTCCTGCCTCAGCGTCCCGAGTAGCTGGGATTACAGGCACCTGCCACCACGCCCGGCTAAATTTTGTGTTTTCAGCAGAGACGGGGTTTCACTGTGTTGGCCAGCCTGGTCTGGAATTCCTGACCTTGTGATCCGCCTGCCTCAGCCTCCCCAAGTATTGGGATTACAGGCGTGAGCCACTGCGACTGACTCCGAAATATGTGTTTTAAGAAAAAAAGTGGGTTTATGCAAACCGTGATAAGGAAATTATCTTAGTGATTATATATATATATATATATTTTTTTTTTTTTTTTGTCATCAATAGCAATTAAAAACTCCAGGAAAGGCCGGGCACGGTGGCTCAAGCCTGTAATCCCAGCACTTTGGGAGGCCGAGACGGGCGGATCACGAGGTCAGGAGATCGAGACCATCCTGGCTAACACAGTGAAACCCCGTCTCCACTAAAAAATACAAAAAACTAGCCGGGCGAGGTGGCGGGCGCCTGTAGTCCCAGCTACTCGGGAGGCTGAGGCAGGAGAATGGCGTAAACCCGGGAGGCGGAACTTGCAATGAGCTGAGATCCGGCCACTGTACTCCAGCCTGGGCGACAGAGTGAGACTCCATCTCAAAAAAAAAAAAAAAAAAAAAACTCCAGGAAAAAAAAAAGCTGGACAAAAATGCCATAGTACAAATATAAAGCAAGTTAAAATATGACATAGATTTGTAGCTTTAATGGAGTGTGGAAAGAAATAGCTTGTCTTTGATGCTTAGAATATTCTTTGAGCTGCACAAATACAGGATTACATTTCTCTTTTTTTTTTTTCTTGAGATGGAGTCTTGCTCTGTCGCGCAGGCTAAGAGTGCAATGGTGTGATCTTGGCTCACTGCAAGCTCTACCCCGCCCGGGTTCACACCACTCTCCTGCCTCAGCCTCCTGAGTAGCTGGGACTACAGGCGCCCACCACCACGCCGGGCTAATTTCTTGTATTTTCAGTAGAGACGCGGTTTCACCGTGTTAGCCAAGATGGTCTTGATCTTCTGATCTCATGATCCGCCTGCCTAGGCCTCCCAAAGTGCTGGGATTACAGGCGTGAGCCACCGCGCCCGGCCCACCAATACAGGAGGTATTCATGAGAAACTGAGTACATTCACAGATTGAGAGAATAGGGTTTCAGTATGTCCATTACAATTACAAAGGTAACCCATAAAATAACTAATGACAACAGTGGATTAGGTTGGGAGGAGAGCGAGCAGGGAAGTGCAATTACTTTGGGTTGGCTGATTCCTTGTGTTTTATGGTAAAGAAACAACACAGTGGGGCCATTTTGTTTTCTTAATAATTTGTAATTACTTTTAAACAGTCTTTTGACACAAAATTTAAAAAATACAAAATGGCATATGCATAGAAAAGATTCTCACGTACCTGCTCCCAGCCTTCCAGAACTCCATTCTGGAGTTCAGCCGTTGTTATTCATACGTACACAGGCCGCACACACAGTGGTGACAAGGCAGCACTGTTGTCTCTCTTTTCTCACGTGTATCTCTTGACGGTCACTCCCAATGGACATCTAGATCTTGATACATGGTCAGAACATCACACATGCACGGACTTACCACGTGGTCTGTTTCCTTTTTTTTTTTTTTTTTTTTTGAGATGGAGTCTCACTCTGTTGCCCAAACTGGAGTGCAGTGGCCGGATCTCAGCTCACTGCAAGCTCCGCCTTTCAGGTTCACGCCATTCTCCTGCCTCAGCCTCCCGAGTAGCTGGGACTACAGGCGCCCACCACCTCGCCGGGCTAGTTTTTTGTATTTTTTAGTAGAGATGGGGTTTCACCGGGTTAGCCAGGATGGTCTCGATCTCCTGACCTCGTGATCCGCCCGTCTCGGCCTCCCAAAGTGCTGGGATTACAGGCTTGAGCCACCGCGCCCAGCTTTTTTTTTTTTTTCCTGTTTCCTTATTGAAGGACATTTAAGGCATTTTCTATGTATGGGAGAACAGTACTAGAAATAATTCCACATGAGTGAATGGAACTTACTGGGTCAAAGGTGTGGGCATTTTCAAATTTAATATACTCTCACAAATTTACCTGAGAGACCATCATTTCACAATGTCTCAGATCCCTTGAGCTGACCTCCCTCACCAGAGCTCACCAGCCTGTCCGCCATCACTGCTCGGTCTCTCATTCTCACATGGCCCAACTGTCATCTCTGTCCCCTCCGGCCCTTTCTATTGACCTTTCTGAATTCAGTCTGTGGTTAACAAAACCTCCATCTGCTAAACGTTCTTGCTAGGTGGTCCTGACACCTGCACACCTCTTCCCCTGAACTTCCCGGGCTGCTGACGAGGCCTGGGCCCGGCCACTGCCTGGTTTCTCCTTCCAAACCCACCACAGGGTGCCCATGCTTCCCTGGGATGGGGAAGAGGCCCACCGCTCACTTCAGTGACCCTTCCCCTGGGGCTGCACGTGGGGCGAGGCCCTCCCTTCTGCCCATTGCCACTTCCAGGCCATGCTCCTTCCATGCTGCTGGAAACCCTGGGGCGGGGGGGGGGGGGGGTGCACCCTTCTCACTGGCTGGCCCACCTCCAGGCCCTGGGGCTGTCCTGCACTCATGGCCTCCATCACGGGCTCCTGTCACCGTCCCTGATTGCTGGACAACCATCAGGTCTGGCCCCCGCGGTCTGGCCCCACTTCCCCATCTGTCCTCACCCAGAACATCACTGCCAACAGCTGTGCCCTCCAAGCCCACCTCCTAAACCTTCACGTTACATGACCCCCTCCAGCCTAGGGCCATGGTCACCATCACAACCAATGTCTCCCTTGGCACCACACCTACAGCCAGCCCTCATCTGCCCCCACTCCCTGTGCCCTCGATCCCACCCTCTCCTGGGATATTACGGCCTTGCTGCGGGACGATTCCCGGTCACCTGCCACTGAAATCCAGCTCTGCTCCCGCGACCTCTGAGTCATCCTCTCCCGCTGTTCGTCTGTTCTTGAAAGCAGGTCTGCCCTCACCGTACCTGTTTCCTCTGCTACCATTCTCTTAAAGCTAAGGCAGAACTCACTTATCCAAAGGCTTGTTGCTAGTCTTCTTGTTGACTTCTAGTTCTGTTAACATTAAACTCATCAGTACTTTGTCATACATTTTATCCAAGATGGTTCTAGTTTTTTTTTTTTTTTTTGAGACGGAGTCTTGCTCTGTCACCCAGGCTGGAGCGCAGTGGCGCGATCTTGGCTCACTGCAAGCTCTGCCTCCCGGGTTCACGCCGTTCTCCCGCCTCAGCCTCCCCAGCAGCTGGGACTACAGGCGCCCGCCACCATGCCCAGCTAATTTTTTGTATTTTTAGTAGACGGGGTTTCACCGTGTTAGCCAGGATGGTCTCGATCTCCTGACCTCGTGATCTGCCCGCCTCAGCCTCCCAAAGTGTTGGGATTACAGGCCTGAGCCACCGCGCCCGGCGATGGTTCCAGTTTTTTTAACCTTGTTTTTTCCCATGTTGACTTTAAAAGATGTCATTTAATGTCAATCCTTTTTTTTTTTCTTAAAAAAAATCGATGTTAATTCACTAGATCACTTAGTGGAAAAACACAAAGAATAAGGAGGCAACGGGTACAAAAATCTTAGAAAGGAGGAAGATATATTTCTTTTTCTGAGTTCTATTGCACAGCATGGTGAATAGCATCAAAAATAGAGTATTGTTTATTTCAAAATTGCTAAGAGTAAATTTCAGATGTTCTCACTACAAAAATGTTAAGTATTTGAGGTAATGGATGTAACTAGCTTGACTAATCCACATTGTATGCATAATTTATAAGATCACTTTATACTCTCTAAATTTATATAATTACAAATAGTCAATTTACAATAAAAATAAATCTTACGACTATGGTTTCATATATATATTTTTTAACCCGTAAATACTTGACCACTTGGAACTTCTCTTAGTATAAAAAAAGAGTCTAATCCAACTTTTCTCTTTTCAAGGTGGTTCAAACTTTCAAGCCTGGGTACTTGTTGCAAAGTTCCCAGTTCCTCATCACACACGGCCCCTTTGTGCCACGCTGAATTCCTGTGTATTTGGCTTGTTTGTGGACTTTCCTGTTCCAGGAATCTTTTTAAAGGATTCCTGTTTGCTGTTTCAATTACAATGTTCTAAAAACAAACAGAATTTAAAATGATTTCTGACTATTCTTGTGTATTTCTTTGTCAGTTTTAACTTTAGAATCAGCTTGTGTTTTAAAGGAAGGTTTTCCTTTAAAGATATCTTAAGATACTATACAGTGAAATGTGAGAATAAACACAACTTTCACTCATTCAGGGCCTGTGTTCCTTCGTAATTTTATAATACCTTTCACATAGGTATTTCCCTATTTGTTACTAGGTATTTTACCTTTTTTGGGGTTGCTATTGAAAAAAATGATCTCTGGTGAGGTGTAGTGGCTCATGCCTATAATCCTAGCATTTGGGGAGGCTGAGGCAGGAGGTTCGCTTGAGGCCAGGAGAACAAGAACAGCCTTGGCAACATGGCAAGACACTGCCTCTACAAAAAATAGAATACAAATTATCTGGGCATGGTGATGTACACCTGTAGGCCCAGCTACTCAGGAGGCTGAGGAGAGGATCACCTGAGCCCAGAAGGTAGAGGCTGCCATGAGCCATGATGATGCCACTGCACTCCAGTCTGGGTGACAGTTAGGACCCTGTCTCTAAATAAAAATAAAAAATGACCCTCCATTATAGTCTGTATTTATAGGAAAGCTACTGACTTTTTGTTAATTTTGTGTACAGTTAACTTGGTGAATTCTTTCTTCAGTCATAGCTTTTCATTTGCTCCTCTTAGATGACCTGGGTATGCAATCATCTAATCTGCAAATTATTTCACCTTTTCCTTTCCACTTTTACAGCATTTTTGTCTAAGTGCCATTTCTTTTTCAATTATTTCCTCTACACTACTTGTTTCACCACCCTGACCTTTAACAATAAAACATTAACGGCCGGGCGCGGTGGCTCAAGCCTGTAATCCCAGCACTTTGGGAGGCCGAGACGGGTGGATCACGAGGTCAGGAGATCGAGACCATCCTGGCTAATACGGTGAAACCCCGTCTCTACTAAAAAATACAAAAAACTAGCCGGGCGACGAGGCGGGCGCCTGTAGTCCCAGCTACTCGGGAGGCTGAGACAGGAGAATGGCGTGAACCCGGGAGGCGGAGCTTGCAGTGAGCTGAGAGCCGGCCACTGCACTCCAGCCTGGGCGGCAGAGCAAGACTCCGTCTCAAAAAAAAAAAAAAAAAAACAAAAAAAAAAACAAAAAAAAAAAAAAAAAAAAAACAATAAAACATTAAATACTGCTAAATAAAAGAATAGACATAAATAGATTTTCCTTTCTTTTATAAAACAGAAATAGGCAAGCCGGGTGCGATGGCTCACGCCTGAAATCCCAGCACTTTGGGAGGCTGAGGCAGGCAGATCACCTGAGGTTAGGAGTTCAAGACCAGCCTGGGCAACATGGTGAAACCTCATCTCTACAAAAATACAAGTATTTGCCGGGCATGATGGCAGGTGCCTCTAAACCCAGGTACTGGGGAGAGTGAGGTGGGAGAATTGCTTGAACCCAGGAGGTGGAGGGTGCAGTGAGCTGAGATTATACTATTGCACTCCAGCTTGGGCAACAGAGCGAGACTCTACCTCAATTAAAAATAAATAAATACATAAATAAACTAAAATGGAAACAGGATCTCCCTATGGTGCCCAGGATGGTCTAGAACTCGGGCTCAAACGATCCTCCCATCTTGCTCTCCCATAGTTGGGACCACAGGCATGAGCCACTGTGCCCAAATGCAACAAATTAAAGGCATAGCACAACGAATCATCCAGATAAAAAAGACCCATTTGTCACTACCTGGCCGCGTTGGTATTTTGTGGTAGAGGTGGCCAGCAAAGAATCATCACTTGAGAGGGGACAGGTGCTCCCTGCTCTGACTTCTGTAGTGCAGTAGTAGTCAAAGCTGCTAAAGAGTTATGAAGAATGTGTTGTTTGCATATCACAAAGTTTTATTAATGTAATTTTAAGGCCAATTAAACTAATTTTATTCAAAGTAAGTCTACATTAAATTACAATATTAACAATCTCTAGACACAACGAACTTAAAATATAAGAAATAAAAATAGAAATCTGTTTGGTCTTTCTTAGACTACATATCATGGAACTCATAAATGAAAATTCTCAAAGATAGAAATGACAATTAAAGAGTGAGGATTTTAATATGGAAACCCACCCGCATGTTTCAAAAAGAGACTCTTTTAATAATTTAGCACAAAATCAAATTATATAAACTCGGTATATTCCAGAAAATATTGCTTTAAACACTTAGGCCATGATCAAAATTCCTTTGGTAGCTTTTAATCAAAATGAAACATGCTATTATGTAAAATATAAAGTACTTTTAAATGTTATCTCAAAAGTATCTTTGTCATAGTTACCCTTCTAACATCACTACTGAACTTTCCTTTCACTGTTCAACCTCATGTATATATATACAACACAAAACCAGGTACCAACAAAATCCTTTTAATCTTTCCACAAAATAACCTCTGCTTCACAACATCAAGACTTTAAGTCTCCATAAACTTTTTACAGTTTACAGCAGAGAACAAGGATCATCCCTGCACATGACTGTAAAAACCAAACCAAACTTTATTATTGCAATCATACAAATACTGCAATTAAAAAAAATCAAAGAGCAGTTACCCCAATGCCAAAAAACAGGGACTGCCAGACTCAATCTTAGAATGGAAACACTAACACGCTAGCCCCAAACCCTAAAACAGAGATTCACAAGCAACTCAGCTGAAACGAACAGACGCAGCAGGGCGGACACCATGGCCTTGGCAACGTCAGGGAGCTCACTTAGAAACCCGACTCACAAAAAATCAGCCATCAAAGTTTATAACTTTTGGAAATACAGGAAACACAGAGAGGCCAGTGGCTAAGATGCACCATCCATTCGCCAGCTTTGAACCCTGGCTCTTTCTCATGCTCACCCACGAAGGGCCCTTGTTTTCCCTCTAAATGCTGGTCATCTGAGCGAGCTGTCTTGAGGGATACCTAAGGAATCTTCCGAGCTAAAAAATGCAGCATCTAGGGTCTTCTTCATTGTGCATTCATGATCACACACGAGAACAAACCAAACTTTCAGCTTTTTGACACAAGAACAAGACCTTTTAAAGGAGCTTCTCTTTAGCAATATCTTCTTGTCCAATCTCAAAGTTATTTTGCACAGAGTAACAGAAACAATTTAAATGCCTAAAAGAACTAGAGGAAAAATTGGAGGGAAAAAGATACATCTGCCGGTTGAAGTCTTCAGCCTTGTGAAGGATGACCCAGGAGCCACCTCCCTTCCTTCACCTTCCAATGTCCACAGCTGGATCAGTCAGAGTCCCAGAAATGGCACAGGTGTGCTTCCTGCTCTGAGGGTACATTCTAGTGTTTCCTGAAGGGGAACCGTCTGCAGATGCGTCAGGCCACGTAGTGGTACTGATTCGGATTGTCTTTGTCTCTCTCCATGTAGTCTCTGTCTATCAGAGATTCAATTCTCTTTTTCAAATCTCCAGGCTAAAAAAGAAAAATGAAACGCCCCTAATTATAGTGGCATTAAATTTACAAACATTTACAAACAAGGGGTATATGCATGAAGTATGTAACTATAATTACAGAAATATATATACAAATAGATATTTATATGAAAATCATTTATAATTACACACATATTTATAAAATGAATAAAACTTCCTATTTCAAAGACAAAGTTAACGTTATCTCTTGATTAAAAAAAAGCGTCCATGTGAGTTTATGGTCAGAGCGCGGCGTCCTGAGGGAAATGTGAAACTTGTGAAATGTACATACATCATCTGCCATCAGTAAGAGCACATAAGCAAGGCAGACCCGATCACGACACATTTTTGTTTTTAGAAAGGAAAATCTCATCATGTCTTCTTGGGGCACTTTATCCTTTGTAAGGATGCTTCTGCCTAAGTACTGTATTTTTTTTTTTTTTTTTTGAGGCGGAGTCTCGCTCTGTCGCCCGGACTGGAGTGCAGTGGCCAGATCTCATCTCACTGCAAGCTCCGCCTCCTGGGTTTACGCCATTCTCCTGCCTCAGCCTCCCCAGTAGCTGGGACTACAGGCGCCCGCCACCTCGCCCGGCTAGTTTTTGTATTTTTAGTAGAGACGGGGTTTCACCGTGTTAGCCAGGATGGTCTCGATCTCCTGACCTCGTGATCCGCCCGTCTCGGCCTCCCAAAGTGCTGGGATTACAGGCTTGAGCCACCGTGCCCGGCCAAGTACTGTATTTTATTTATTTTGAGATGGGGTCTCATTTTGTTGCCCAGGCTGGAGTGCAGTGGTGCGATCTCAGCTCACCGCAGCCTCCACCTCCTGGACTCAAGCAATCTTCGTGCTTCAGCCTCCCCAGTAGCTGGCACCACGGGCTGCACACCACCAGGCCTGGCTAATTGTATTTTTTGTAGAGAAGGGGTCTATGTTGCCCAGGCTGGTCTCAAATTCCTGGGCTCAATCAATCCACCTGCCTCAGCTGCCAAAGTGCTGGGATCACTGACGTGAGGCAGTGTACCCAGCCTGTATTTTTACTCTTATGTATTTATATTGTTATTGCATGCCATGTCTATGTAAGTGAAACTACAATCCCAAGTGTTCCTGCACTAAAAGTACGTGACTGAGTAGACGAATCCACAGCCATAGCTCGTCTCTGCCCAGAGGGAACAGCCACTCCAGCTCTGCTATATTAGGAAGCAAATCTGTGTGAGCACTTATGTGCAAGGCTCCCCCTATACAAGGGAGACCCTCTATTTTCCAAACAAACTTAACCTTCTATTCAGCCATAAGCCACACATTTTACAAGATGTGGCTGAGGCTGGCATAGTGGCTCATGCCTGTACTCCCAGCACTTTGGGAAGCCGACGCAGGCGGATCACGAGGTCAGGAGTTCGACACCAGCCTGACCACATGGTGAAACCCCCTCTCTACTAAAAATACAAATTCAGCCAGGTGTGGTGGCATGTGCCTGTAATCCCAGCTACTCAGGAGGCTGAGGCAGGAGAATTGCTTGAACCTGGGAGGCAGAGGTTACAGTGAGCTGAGATCGCGCCACTGCACTCCATCCTGGGGGACAGCAAGACTCCGTCTCAAAAAAAAAGATGTGGCTGAAAACCCAACTAACCATGACAGCAGAGCGGGCGCCCTGGTTGGCCACACTCCACTCTTGCTCGCCTTCTGCTTTGCACTGAGCCTGGTTGTTTGCAGTGGTGGGAGGAAGGGGCAGTTTCCCTGACGGTGCTCTGGAGCTGTGCAGGGCCCCGAGGACGGCACCTCCCCTCTGCAGGGAAGGGGCAAATGTGGCTGATCTGATGGACAGTGGCACCTCCACCAGACTCTTAGTGTTCGACTATTTAGTGCATCTCTACTTTATTCCCTTGATGGAATGGGAGGCTCAAACTGCACAACATGGAATCTGGGGACTTTCCCTCCAAAGCAGGTGTGGCTGGTCCAGTTCCTGACAGGCCAGGCGTCATCAGAGTTTAGTATTTCCTGGGTTGATAAATACATGTAAAAAACATTTCATAATACTTTCTCAGCTTATCCTGCATCTCACACGTAGCAGGACAGTAAATCTCAGTTCTGAAAACACAACATGGGTTGACAGGTCTGGGCTGACTTTCATAAGCAACAGCAACAGTGGACTATTATTACCGTGGTGGAAAACGCGGTATAGCCTGTAAATGCTGAATAAATTAGTTATTGTTATCATTTCCTTAAAATATTGTGACGTAACCTTGACAGCTACTACTATGAGAAAAGTGTTCGGCTTTCCATGTCCCATCTACCTCTTCCCTTCCTGAAAATATGAACAAGCATGCACCATCCCTGGGAAGGACAGTTTCAGGGCTCTATCATTTCTACAGCAGTGACGAACAACACCTGGAATAAAGAGCTTCACATTTGCCAGTTTTTTTACATTCAGTGTATACACAAATGATCATGAATAATGCAGGTCAAATGATATGACTGAACATAGTGAGAATTAAACATGCTTTGTCACGTGTTTAGCAAATACTACAAATTTAATTATGCTAATGTTACATTTACCTTTACTGGAAATTTCAGCTGATTATATAATTCAGAAACTAGAAGATTATGACCAAGAGTCTTTCTCATCTTCATTATTCTGACGATAGCAGCATCAATCTGATATTGTCTATCCTGAAACACTCTCTCAGTGGTGCTAACTTGTTCCTCAACCTGTACAAAAAAGAAAAAAAAAAGTTAAGTGTAAAGATATATTTTCTTTATTTTTTTTTTTTTGAGACGGAGTCTCATTAAGTCGCCCGAGATAGAGTGCAATGGCATGATCTCGGCTCACTGCAACCTCCGTCTCCTGGGATCAAGCGATTCTCTTGCCTCAGCCTCCCAAGTAGCTGGGATTACAGGTACCCACTGTCATGCCTGGCTACTTTTTGTATTTCTGTAGAGGCAGGGTTTCACTATGTTGGCCAGGCTGGTTTTGAACTCCTGACCTCAGGTGATCCGCCCACCTTGGCCTCCCAAAGTGTTGGGATTACAGGCATAAGCCACCACGCCTGGTCTATATTTCAATATTAATGATTTAATGTTACCAAATTTGATGAGAAATGTTCTTCTGATGCAAAGAAAGGTCAGACATTGGATGAATCCTACTTTATTATGCATGTTTATTTGTTCTAGTAAAATGTACATTCCCAGAATAGCAAAACTCCAAAACCAAAACTTGAAAAATATATATATATATATATATTTTTTTTTTTTGAGGCAGAGTCTCACTCTGTCGCCGGGGCTGGAGTGCAGTGGCCGGATCTCAGCTCACTGCAAGCTCCGCCTCCCGGGTTTACGCCATTCTCCTGCCTCAGCCTCCCGAGTAGCTGGGACTACAGGCGCCCGCCACTTCGCCCGGCTAGTTTTTTTGTATTTTTAGTAGAGACGGGGTTTCACCGTGTTAGCCAGGATGGTCTCGATCTCCTGACCTCGTGATCCGCCCGTCTCGGCCTCCCAAAGTGCTGGGATTACAGGCTTGAGCCACCGCGCCCGGCCGAAAAATATTTTTAAAAGTTGTTTTCCTTATAAGAAAGCTGTAACAACTCTATATATGATGTAGATTAAAACTAGCAGCACATTAAACACAACAAAGCATAATGACCACCAGGATATACTCCAGAAATGTAAGTGTTGATCAACATTAGGAAATCTGTGAATATAAGTGAGAGCATTGTAACAGCTGAAAGGTTAGATTATATGACCATCTTGATAGATGCTGAAAAGGCATGATAAAATTGAAAATTGATTTTTTGATTTAAAACAAATATTAGCATACAAGGATGAATAAAAAAGGAAAGAATCTGAACATGATAAAACATGGTTATCAGAAACAAACAGCAAATACTAGAGACAACTTATTTTTTTTTTTAGACGAAGTCTTGCTCTGTCACCCAGGCTGGGGTGCAGTGGCCGGATCTCAGCTCACTGCAAGCTCCACCTCCCGGGTTCATGCCATTCTCCTGCCTCAGCCTCCCAAGTAGCTGGGACTACAGGCGCCCGCAACCTCGCCCGGCTAGTTTTTTTGTATTTTTAGTAGAGATGGGGTTTCACCGTGTTAGCCAGGATGGTCTCGATCTCCTGACCTCGTGATCCACCCGCCTCGGCCTCCCAAAGTGCTGGGATTACAGGCTTGAGCCACCGCGCCTGGCCAACTGTCACCACATTTTCAACAGGATCCATGACCCCCAAAAAGTTAATATCCTCTGAACTAGAGATAAAATTAGAAAGCTTAGCAGTACTGCTATTCCTTAAAAACATTAGAGGTTCTAACTATGCAATACAAGAACAGACTAAAGAGGTATATTGAAAAGGTGCAGACAAAACGATCATTATTTGTAGCTGAGCTGGAAAATCCAAGAAAATCAAGAGAAAAACTTTCAAAGCTAAAGAGTTTTGTAAAGTGGCTGGAAATAAAATAAATATACAAAGACAAATAGCATTAATACATACATTCTGATAAGAACCATCAGAAATGTAAAGAAAAAAGGTCCCCTTTATAAGGTGTCAGCATTTCATTAGACTGTCTTGCTTAAAACTCTAGTAGTTTTCCAAATGCTTCACGGGTCTGAGTCATCTTCAGAGGGTCCGGCTGTGGCTGCCTGATCAGGCCTGTGTGGCTCAGCTTCCCCTTTTGGCAATGACGCTGCAGCCAGAGTCCTTCTTTTAGTTCCTGAGCAAAGCTAGTCACTTATTCAGGAAAGCGTTCGCTGACGACAGTATTTATTTATTTTTTATTTATTTATTTATTTTTTGAGACGGAGTCTCACTCTGTCACCCGGGCTGGAGTGCAGTGGCCGGATCTCAGCTCATTGCAAGCCGCCTCCCGGGTTCACACCATTCTCCTGCCTCAGCCTCCCGAGAAGCTGGGACTACAGGCGCCCGCCACCTCGCCCGGCTAGTTTTTTGTATTTTTTAGCAGAGACGGGGTTTCACCATGTTAGCCAGGATAGTCTCGATCTCCTGACCTCGTGATCCGCCCATCTCGGCCTCCCAAAGTGCTGGGATTACAGGCTTGAGCCACTGCGCCCGGCCGACGACAGTATTTAATTAGACTCTCCTGCATTTCTCTATCCTAACATTTTCCTCCACTCTTACAAGTTAGTCAATGTCTGTGATCCTCTGCTACCTCTCTGCTGGAAAAGACAGAACACTCCTAGAAACAAAGACTTATTCTTTATTGTTAATGGATGAATTCTCAGTGCTTCAGAGGACCTGGGTCACCACAGATGATGAATAAGTTATTTGTTGTTGAATGAACGAAAACTTATGACTAGCAAGAAATATGCAAGACTTACAGAAGAAAACTAGGAAGTTGTGAGAAAGAGAAAACATTTGTATATATTTATATATACACACATATGTATGAATCAGAAGAATTAATATGATAAAGATAAAACCTCTGCAAATTAATTTAATGCAATACGGATTAAAAATGTTAATGTTCTTATTTGGGGGAGCAAAGGCATGATATGATTATTGTGAAGTTCACTGGAAGAATAAAGTTATAGGAGTAGCTACATTAATTAAAAGAACCTGGTGCCAGGCATGGTGCTCACGGCTGTAACCCCAGCAATGTGGGGCGTCAACATAGGAGGATTGCTTGAGCCCAGGAGTTCAAGACCAGCCTGGGTAAGACGGCAAGGCCTCATCCCTACAAAAAATACAAAAAATTAGCTGGGCGCGGTGGCACATGCCTGAGGCTGAGGTGGAAGGATCGCTTGAGCCCAAGAGGTTGAGGCTGCAATGAGCTATGATCACACCACTGCACTCTAGCCTGGGCGACACTGTCTCAAAACACAAAACAAAACAAAACAAATGGCTGGCTATGAAATAGATACATAATTTATAGAAGAGAATTGAGAATATGAATTTGATACATAATAAGGTGATAATTCAAATAACTTGTGCAAGGATGATATTTCAAATTTGGTTTTAGAAAGGATGGGGGTAATCAGACTGTTTTCAGATACTAAAATAATTTTTGCAACATGAAAATAAAGATTTAAATGTAAAAACTTCTAGATAAATAACATAGTAGAAATGTTTTTTAAAAATCTGGTTAAGGGAATTTCTCTCTTAGGTCTGTGATATGGTTTTGAATATGTGTTCCCTCCAAATCTCATGCTGAAATGTGGTCTCCAGTGTTAGAGATGGGGCCTGGTGGGAGGTGACTGGGTCATGGGGGCAGGTCCCACGAATGGCTTGGGCCGCCCCCCTTGGTGATGAGATCTGGTCGTTTAAATATGTTGGGCACCTCCCTCCCTGTTCTTGCTCATGCTTTTGTCATGTGAGACGCCTGCTCCCCTTGCACCTTTCACCATGATTAGAAACTTCCTGAGGCCTCATTAGAAGCTGAGGCGATGCTGGCGCCATGCTTCCTGTACAGCCTGCCGAGCCCTGAGCCAATTCAACTTCTCTTCTTTATAAATTACCCAGTTTCAGGTATTTCCTTCCAGCAATACAAGAATGGCCTAATACAGCATTACACGTGAAGTCAGAAACCATAAAAGAAAAGGAGACTATATTTGAGAACTTAAAAACTGTTATGTGAAAAAAAAACCCACTAAGAACAACAGAATTATCTGTCAAAAATGACAAAGCAGGCTGGACATGGTGGCTCACGCCTGTAATCTCAGCACGTTGGGGGGCCATGGGTGACTCACCTGAGGTCAGGAGTTCGAGACCAGCCTGGCCAACACGGTAAAACCCCATCTCTACTAAAAATACAAAACTTAGCTGAGTGTGGTGGCATGCGCCTATAGTCCCAGCTACTCGAGGGGCTGAGACAGGAGAATCGCTTGAACCTGGGAGATGGAGGTTGCAGTGAGCCGAGATTGTACCACTGCACTCCAGCCTGGACGACAGAGTGAAACTCCAAAAAAAAAAGGAACAAAGCATTAATATCCTTAATACATAAAGAAAACCACCTAATCCGTAAGGGAAAGAACACTATAACAAATGTGCATGACTTGAAAAGCAGTTAAAAAAAGAAAAATACAAATGGCTAAGCATAAAAATTGGCATCAACAGTTATGAAGTGCTTACAGGTATGTGGCAAACAATTCATTTAATTCTCAAAACTTGAGGTAGTAGTATGTCTATTTTAAATATAAGAAATGGAGCATTAGAAAGATTATATAATTTGTATAAACTACGGAGTGATAGAAAGATGCTGAAAGAAATCAGAAATCAAAACCAAACCTGCAACAAACTATCTTTGGGCTGCTCAGAACAGGGTGGACAGGTGGAGGTGGGGACAGACACTATGCTCGGGTGAAATCTGCCAGACTTCAACTTGGAAAAGAGCAGTCAAACTAAGAAAAGTACACATTATTTTACCCAGCAGCTCCAGAGCAATAATCACACTAAAGAAACCATCTAACAAGTGCACAGAAATGTCCGTGCCAGGGTGTTGAACATAATCTTATTTTCAGGAGGGGGGGTGGAGGAATGTTAGTGCCTGTGGCCGAGGGCACTGCCAGCCCTGATGGGTCTACACAACCAGCACTCTGCTCCTGCAACAAGTCCTGGCCAGGAGAAGACTGTGATCAGCACGAAAACTGGCTACAGGAGGCCTGACAGGCGCCATATATATAGTGACCCTAGGTGTTTTTTGTTTTGTAGAGTTGGGGGTCTCACTGCATTGCTCAGGCTGGCCTCAAACTCCCGGGCTCAAGCGACCCTCTGGAGTAGCTGAGACTAGGGCTGCATGCCACTGTGCCTTGCGTAGTGATCCCATTTAAAAAAAAGTTTACATATACTTACACCAGAGAAAAAGGCTGTGACCACAAACAAAAAGGGCAATAGTGGTTATCTTCAGCAGAAGGAACTGACAGACCTTCTCACTTCTGCCCACTATAAAAGTTGCACCCTCAGGCCGGGCGCGGTGGCTCAAGCCTGTAATCCCAGCACTTTGGGAGGCCGAGACGGGCAGATCACGAGGTCAGGAGATCAAGACCATCCTGGCTAACACGGTGAAACCCCGTCTCTACTAAAAAATACAAAAAACTAGCCGGGCGAGGTGGCGGGCGCCTGTAGTCCCAGCTACTCGGGAGGCTGAGACAGGAGAATGGCGTAAACCCGGGAGGCGGAGCTTGCAGTGAGCTGAGATCCGGCCACTGCACTCCAGCCCGGACCACAGAGCAAGACTCCGTCTCAAAAAAAAAAAAAAAAAAAAAAACCTGCACAGAAATGTTTATAGCAGCTTTAGTCATCATCACCAAAAGTTGGAGGCAACCAGATGTCTTTCAGTACGTGAAGGGATAAGTTGTGATGCATCCAGACAATGGAGAATCCTTCAGTGCCAAAAGCAAAGAGTTACCCAGCTATAAAAAGACATGGTGAACCTTCAATGCAATAAAAGAAGCCAATCTGAAAAGGCTACACACTATGACTCCAACTGTATGGCGCTCAGGAAAGGGCAAAACTATGGTGACGGTGCCAGGGTCGGGGGTTGCCAGGGGCTCGGAGGGAGACAGGGATACAGTGACAGAACGTAAGAGAATTTTTAGGGCAATGAAACTCCTGTATGATCCTAAAATGGTGGATACATAACATTATACATTTATCCAGACCCACAGAATGCACACCACCACGAGTGAACCATATCAGATTCTATTACCGTAGAAAGTGTGGATAATTTTCGAAACTCTATGACCATGGGAAGTTCTGGCTTAGCACACAATTTGTTTGTGAATAGGAATAACATTAAGTGGCTTTTTATCTGATTTTCTTTCCTACTGAGAATGTAAAGTTAATGAAAGCGACGTGAAAATGAGTACTCTTATAAACATTACATAGCCCAATTAGATTATCTTAGAAATGTGCTTCAGGCCTCTAACAGTCAAAAACATTACTACAAAAACAAATGATTCCTTGCTAAACACCCTATAAGTAAAAAGAGAAAGTTTATACATACAGTTTCCTTCATCTGAATTTGATTGATCTTTATTCTAAACAACTTGTGCTTGAATTCTCCATTAAAAATGAACTTGTCTCCGTCTTCCACTTCCTTTCCTTTGGGACTTTTAATCAGCACACGCGCTTTGCCACAGGCCAGGGACTGCAGCGTTCTGCGCAATTCACTATCCTCTGAATGGGAAGCAAACGTAAAGGTTGGCTTTAAATGAATGAGACTCAACAACAGTAAACAAATCATGCTATCAAGTCTGTATCTTAAAACAAATTCATGCTTTAAGAACAACTCATGGAGCTATGCACTCTGTGGTTTTCATACCTATCCCCGTGGCCATTTTTATCTCCTCAAAGCTGAAGCCATCTCCCTCGTTGAACATGAGGAGCACCAGTGTCTGGAAGAGGGACACCTGGAATTCCTTCTTCCCCTGGAAGAGAAGGCCTCATCACACCTTTGAAGCTGTGCGTGTACAATCTTAGAAAAATTAAAATTTTTTTTTTTTTTTTTTTTTTTTGAGACGGAGTCTTGCTCTGTCGCCCAGGCCAGAGTGCAGTGGCGCAATCTCGACTCACTGCAAGCCCCGCCTCCCAGATTCATGCCATTCTCCTGCCTCAGCCTCCTGAGTAGCTGGGATTACAGGTGCCTGCCACCACGCCTGGCTAATTTTTTGTATTTTTAGGAGAGATGGGGTTTCACAGTGTTAGCCAGGATGGTCTCCAACTCCTGACCTTATGATCTGCCCGCCTTGGCCTCCCAAAGTGCTGGGATTACAGTCCAGCTATCTTTTGTATGGGACTGACTGTAACGTAGGGGTGAATGCAATTTGGCCTTATATATCCTAGGATGATCTCCTTTTCTATTCAGCAGTTCCTGCTGCAGCAACTTGCCACATGCCTCTGGGTCAGACCTGCGAGAGGCACGTGAGAGGTCGGGTGGCAGTCGGGGGCTCCCTCTGAGGACTCAGCCCTGACTCATCATGAGCCCACCACAAGCCCTCCCTGCACACCTGGAGAGAGCTGCAGTTGGCGGTGCTGGTACAGACCCTGTGGAGGTCAAGTTCAACTAAAGTCAGCAAGTAAGGCAAAAACTGGGGATAATAGAAATTAACTTTCTTAATACCTTAAGGAAGACTATATATGGTTTTCTGTATATGACTCTCTACAATAATATATATAAAGTTGGTACGTATAACTTATTTCATAATGTACAGATAAGTTTATTATTAATATAACAGCTATGCAAAATAGGAATTTTATAATGTTTTTGCTTAGTGTATATAACTGCCCTGTTTCATGATAAGCTCCTTTCATTGATCAGTGCATTGTATGCATTCTCCCCTCTTAAATAACCACTCATAAAAACAGCACTGTAACAACTATTCTTATTCATTAATCCGTGAAAATATCTTATTAACATGAGTTCCTAGAGTTGAAACTAAGGCAGCAATTCGGCAGTGTTGCCGAAGTTCACAATGCCAGACTGCTCTTCCAAAAGCTCACTGCAGTGTACGCTTCTTCCAGCAGGGGGCAAGAATCTGGTTTTCTTTGTTTTTTAGGCTTCATCAAATCTCTTAGTCAAAAAGTGGTATCTTGGCTGGGCGCGGTGGCTCAAGCCTGTAATCCCAGCACTTTGGGAGGCCGAGACGGGCGGATCACGAGGTCAGGAGATCGAGACCATCCTGGCTAACATGGTGAAACCCCGTCTCTACTAAAAAATACAAAAAACTAGCCGGGCGACATGGCGGGCGCCTGTGGTCCCAGCTACTCGGAAGGCTGAGGCAGGAGAATGGCGTGAACCCGGAAGGCGGAGCTTGCAGTGAGCTGAGATCCAGCCACTGCACTCCAGCCTGGGCGGCAGAGCCAGACTCCATCTCAAAAACAAACAAACAAACAAACAAAAAAGTGGTATCTTACTGTATTTTACTTTGAAGCCCTTTGTTTCGCAGAGAAGTGTAATGCATCTTCATGGATATTAATTTTTTTCATTTGCTTTTATGAGTTGCCTCTTCACATTCTCTTTTTTTTCCAATAGGTAAATGGTTTTCTATGGATTGGTTTCTTAAGAATTTTTATTGATTGGAATATTAACCCTTTAACTGTTATTAATTTTATTGACATATAAAAGCTAGTGAATTAAAGTGAAACACTCTTTCCTTTTTTGCTACCCAAGTCTAGTAACAATAAAAAATTCTATTAACATATTAACAAACAATAAAAAATAAATGAAACACAGAACTTACTTCTTTAAACTCCGCTTTTAAAACAGCATGTCCCAAAGTAGTTTGCCATTGAAGTTTTCGACCACTGTGCTTTCCAAGATAAAATGCCTTAAATACTTCCTGAAGTTTAACCATCTGTCAGGCATAGGAGAACAACAAAATCATGCCACACGCCATCCATCTCAATAGCCCCACATTCAATGCAGAGTTTTACAACTTTTCACAGCTGAATTAAAAGGTCAGCTCTATATTCTGACACTTTCTGGATTCCATTATCTGTAAAAACATCCTCAATCCTTGTACTTTGGGGCTTCCCAGTGTCAATGAGATAATGCTTGCACTGGTGTTTCATGGTACAGACCAGCTGTATTCCGTGGTCTCTGGCCACACTCGGGCTTGCTGGGGCCAATGGCACAGAGTGAAGACTGGAGCCGACAAGAAAAAAGTGTCTGAGGCCAGATCCTGTGTCTCAGCCCGGCCATGCCCTGCCCTGGCCTCAGTTGGTGTTCCCTGCAATGAGCGGGGCTCCTGCTTCCTCATCTGTGAAGGGTGACACCACCACCCCTTGTGTTGCACTGTGCAGGGGCTGCTGGCAAACACCTCCATCAGGGCCTGCACAGAAAGTATAGCACAAGTTAGTTGTTTTTATGATTAGCTTCTGGGTGAATTTCTTTCCTTTTCTGGAACATAGGCTTGCTCTATCAGCCAGGTTGTGGTGTGATCCGAGCTCACTGCAGGCTGGACCTCCCAGGTGCAAGTGATTCACTTGCCTCAGTGTCCTGAGTAGCTGGGACTACAGGCTACAGGTATATGACACCATGCCTGTTGATTGATTTTTTTTTTTTTTTTTTTTCTTATAGAGACAGGTCTTCTCATGCTGCCCAGGCTGGTCCTGAACTCCTGGTTCCAAGCGTTCCCCCTGCCTCGGCCTCCTAAAGCGCTGGAATCACACTTTGCCTGGCCTTGAGTGAATTTCTTACATTTTCCAGACTTTCTACTGATCCTTAACAATTGTGGCTGTTGCATTTTCAAGTTCCCAGCATTCAGTGCACCTGCCCTACCCACGGCCCGGATCCTGCTCCTGTTTCCTGGATGCCTCTCGGGGCAGGGTGTGTGTGACTCTCCTGTGTGCGGTGCTTTCCCTGACTTCTGCGTGCCCTTCGTGGTCCGTCATACCCTCCACTCTTCAGTTTGACCCTGTCTGGTGTCCACTGCACCTGGGCTCTCCAATGAGTCTGTGCTGCGCCCGGGAGGGTTCATCGGTTTCCGCCTCAGGAGACCATCTCTGTACAGCCCAGGGCGTGGCCTCCCCCTGCTCTCATCCACTCCGCAAATGCCAGTGCTCCTGGACTCGGTATCCACCTACACGCCTTGTATGAGTCCATTCTTTCACCGCTATAAAGAAATACCAAGCCGGGCGCCGTAGCTCAAGCCTGTAATCCCAGCACTTTGGGAGGCCGAGACGGGCGGATCACGAGGTCAGGAGATCGAGACCATCCTGGCTAACATGGTGAAACCCCGTCTCTACTAAAAAATACAAAAAACTAGCCCGGCGAGGTGGCAGGCGCCTGTAGTCCCAGCTACTCGGGAGGCTGGGGCAGGAGAATGGCGTGAACCCGGGAGGCGGAGCTTGCAGTGAGCTGAGATCCGGCCACTGCACTCCAGCCTGGGCGACAGAGCGAGACTCTGTCTCAAAAAAAAAAAAAAGAAATACCTGACATTGGGTAATTTATAAAGAAGGAAGGTTTAACGGGCTCACGGTTTTGCAGGCTGTACAAGTAGCTTGGCTGTGGAGGCCTCAGGAAACTTTTAATAATGGCAGAAGGCAAGGGAAAAAAGCAGGCACATCTTCACATGACCGCAGTAGGAAAAGAGGGAGAAGGGGGAGGTGCTACATACTTTAAAACAATCAGATCTCATGAGAACTCACTACCATGAGCACAGCAAGGGGGAATCTGCCCCATGATCTGGTCGCTTCCCACCAGGGCCTCGCCCAGCAGTGGGGATTACAATTCAATATGAGATTTGGGCAGGAACACAAATCCAAACCCACCGCTCCTCTCCCACACGCTCACCATTCCATGTCTTTGGACAGCTTCCAAAGATCGTGGGACAAAGAAAGCATGAAATTCTAACCTATGGTCTCACAGCCCTGGCCTCTGCCCCTCCCATCCCCCAGGCCCAGTTCAGCCCGTCATTCCACCGTCTTTCATACCTTCTCATCCCCCCAGACTTTCACACATGTGGTTTCTTCTACTGGATCCCATATCCTATCTTCCTCATGAAACCCACTCATTTCCAGAACCGCCTCCTCAGAGAAGCCTTCTCTGACACCCTCTTAGCTCTACCGGCCTCTATAGCACAGAGTGAATGTGAACTCTGGACAGGGGCTTGCAGGGCAGGGCCTCTGGCTCTCTAGCTCTCCATTGCAGCACTGCGCATGGCACCAGCAGGTGCTGCATAAATGCCTGCTGCTCTCTAGACCTGACGTGCCCTTTTAGTTTCTCTGTGTTTCTGTCTAAGCTGTGCCCTGTCAGAAATTCCTGCCAACCTCACCTCATGCCTGCTTGGCAATCTCCTTCCTCTTCATGCTTCAAAACTCAGCCCAAGAGTCACCTTTCTATGAAACCACACATATACATCCCCTGATGCACCTATTCCCCATCTTCAACGACACCAAATCCCAGGCGTGATATCATTTCATTTGTAGGTATTTCTGTGTATCTCTAAAGGACGGAACTCCTTCACTTTTTCAGGTAATATATCTACTAAGGCATTACCATACCTAAATAAAACTCAATAATGTGATAAGCCTCTTCTTTTTCTTTTTGCCTTGAGAAGTACCATGGTTTGTGATAAACCTCTTAATGCATATCTTTCCTAAAAATCATCTCCTTGGGATTCATTCCTAGGACTGGATCATTATTAATGATGATAATTATAATCATAATGCTATCGTTTGGCTACTATGTGCCAGCTACCATTCCAGGCCCAAAATGGGTCAAAGACTGAAACATACGAGCTAAAACTATAAAACTTTTGGGAGAATACATAGTGGTATTTTATTTTCTTTTTTTGAGACAGGGTCTCGGCTCTCACTCTGCTGCCCAGGATGGAGTGCAGTGGCTCGATCACAGCTCACTGCAGCCTTAACCTCCCAGGCTCAAGCAATCCTGCTACCTCAAACCTCTTGAGTGGCCGGGTCTGTAGGCGGGCACCACCACACGTGGCTAATTTGTCTATTTTTTGTAGAGACGGGGTTTTACCATGTTGTCTAGGCTGCTCCTAACTCCTGGGTTCAAGTGATCCTTGGCTTCCCAAAGTGCTGGGATTACAGGTGTGAGGCACTGCACCCGCCTCCTCAATTTTTTGTGATCTTGATTTGGCAACAATTTCTCAGCTATGACACCAAAAGTAACAACAAAGAAAATAAATGTGATTTTATCATAATTAAAAACTTTTGTAGAAAGCACACTATCAAGAAAGTAAAAAGATAACCCACAGAATGGGAGAAAATACTTACAAATCACAGATCTGATAAGGATCTAGCATCTGGAATATAAAGAGCTCTCACAGCTTAATAACAAGACATAAACAGCCCAGTTAAAAAGTAGGCAAAGCACGTGAACAGACATTTCTCCAAAGAAGAATACACAGATGGTCAATCAGGACATGAAAAGCTGCTCAACATCAACAGTCATCAGGGAAATGCAAACCACGGCAAGAGACCAGCTCATACTGGACAGGGACGGCGACAACGAAAGAGGCAGATCACAGGTGTAGGTGAGAAGGTGCGAAGCTCTTGTGATTGCTAACTGGAATAAAAGCTGCTGCAACCGCTGTGGGAAACAGTCCGGCAATTCCTCAGTGACTTAAACTTCAAGTTCCTGCATGGCCCAGCAGTTCCACTCCCAGGTACATACCCCAAAAGAAGTGACCGTAGGTGTTCAAACTAAAACTTGTACACCCATGTTCACAGCAGCATGATTCACAGCAGCCAAAAGGTAGAAATAACCCAAATGCCCAATATTTGGTGAATGGAGAAACCAAATGTGACCTATCAATTCACACAGACAGGAAGCAGAGAGTGGTTGCCAGGGTCTGGAGGAGAGCAAATGATGTAAGCATATCAAAGAGCAAAGAAGCCAGCGTAAGGGTGGCCCACGGACCACATATGGGACAATTTAAGCATCAAAATAAGTACAAAAATTAAGACTCCATGAGTTCATAACGATATAAAGAGAGAGAAACAAAGAAGTAAATAAAGGGGGTGGAAAGAAGGGCTCTTCCTTAGAATGCCAACTTCTAAATACAGAGAAATGACAGCGCTGGAAAACAAATCCCCATTCACCAAGGTAAAAATCAATTCAGGCAGCAGTTGCCACACAGGTGACAGCTGGACGAGGATTCAGATGTTTACATAGTCTTGAAATGTCTCCTCACAGATTCCTTAGTGATTACAAAAGGAAAAACACTACCGATACCTTGGAGAAACCAGCCAGCACCTCATCAGAAGGATTCTATTGCATGGCACCAAGATACTGGGGCACATGGTAGTGCGCACCTCCTGCCAGGATCCTGATGGGGACACGGGGCATCTGGCTGGACCTGCCCAACCTGAACCTACTCACAAGGAGCATCGAAGACTGCCTGGGTCCTGGGCTCAGCTGGGTACCAGAAACCACGACAAAGGACACACCTGAGACAACCAACAGAAATGGGGTGAATGTCCTCATTGGATGGGTGCTTATGTTCTTGGGAAATAGCCAGTAGAATATATATTTTTTTGAGACGGAATCTCTCTCTGTCGCCCAGGCTGGAGTGCAGTGGCACGATCTCCACTCACTGCAAGCTCCACTTCCCGGGTACACGCCATTCTCCTGCCTCAGCCTCCTGTGTAGCTGGGACCACAGGCACCCGCCACCACGCCAGGCTAATTTTTGTATTTTTAGTAGAGACGGGGTTTCACCATGTTAGCTAGGATGGTCTCCATCTCCTGACCTTGTGATCTGCCCATCTTGGCCTCCCAAAGTGCTGGGATTATAGGCATGAGCCACCACACCCGGCTAAATATTAAGGGTCAAGGGAACGGTGCAGGAGCACAAACATCTGTGGAGAGAGGAAGGGACAGCACCATGTGGCCAATGTGGAAAGCAGGCTGCCTGGCTTTCTTTGAGCAGGAGTCCTGCACATGTTCTCTAGGTCTGGCTAGGACGCCTCAGAAGCAAGGCCTCTCACTCACCTTCTCCCACCCCACCACCTTCTCCACCAAAGTTCTCCTGGAACGAGAACTCCTCTTCCCCAAGGCAGGACAGAGAAAACTCAAACCCCTCTTGCCCAAAGCCAGCCATAAAGCCTGGAGATACTACTCTATCCTTCTCCTACCCTTCTGTGTAGGATCTGGACATTAAGAAGTTCTCTGACCTACCTTGCTGATAGTTAAGTCATAAGACTCTTGTTCCAGACGTGTCCTGCCTACACCTGAGAGGCAAGAACACTGCCCAGTGAGGACAAGAAGAATCTGAACAGATAGGCCTTACCGGTTTCCCCACCACTCTACTACTGTTAGATGGTATCCTTCTGTGTACATTGGTAAGAGTTTGGATGTCTGTCCCTCTAAATCTCACGGTGAACTGTGATCCCCAGTGTTGGAGGTAGGGCCTGGTGGGAGGTGTTTGGGTCATGGGGGTGGATCCCCCATGAATGGCCTGGCGCCCTCCCTGGGGTAATGCGTTACCATGAGATCTGACGGTTAAGGAGTCTGGGACCTTCCCCCACTGCCTGTTATGCCCTCTCTCCAGCCTACTCCCCCTTTGCCTTCAACCTTCAACCTTGAGTGAAAGCTTCCTGGGACCTTATCAGAAGTTGCGCAGACACGGGGGCCATGCTTGTACAGCCTGCAGAACCGTGAGCCAATGACACCTCTTTTCTTTACAAATTATCCAGCCTCAGGTACTCCTTTATAGCAATGCAAAACAGACTAACACACCTATTTCTACATGGCTGCCCATTCTTTATCAACCCTAAGTATAACAACGGACAGTCTCTTTGGTCATCATTTCTGAAGCCTGCTGTGTTAAATAAAACTTAGATTAAATAAATTTGTTATGGTTTTCTCCTAATTTGTCTTTTCTTAAAGGAGCATTGGCCATGACCCTTATGACTGGTAAAAAAAGGAATCACACTGTCCAACCACTGTAGCTGTGAGTCTTTCTTCCCTTCTCAGCTGAGGAAATCATTATTCACCTTTACTTGAGATCAGGCTTAAGGGATGCCTTTTCCAGGAAGTCTTCCATGATTCCAGGCTGGTCTCAGCCCCTTCCCTTTCCCTAGTATTATGATGAATGGTTCGTGTATTGTATCTCCTGCTGACTTTAACTTCACTGAGCACAGAATTCTACCTCCGGTGTGCAAACCCTCCACTAAAGGGCTTAGTGTAGCTAAAGTAGTGGCTGACAAGGAAAGTCCTAAATAATGCCATTCCTAAGACTTCAGCACTGTCTACAATAGAAAGAAAGAACAACCAGACAAGAACTGCAGCTCAACAAGCCATAACTTCCAAAACAAGTGCCTGTGCTCATGGGCCCTGCAGGTCAGCAGGTAGACATCGGCTGCATTGGAAGGAGACACAGAGGGTGACAAAAGTTGTCACTTTCTAATGCAGACATACGAGCACTTTTGATTTCGGACTGAGTGGGCTATTTTTAAAAACTCCCCATTAAACAATTCTTGAAGGCAACATATCTGTGTTCGGTAAGGGCATGACAGCGGGAGCAGACAGCATGCTTTCCGCACACTTACTTCTGGGGTTAAGTGCACTTCCATGGGCGTGTACGTTGGCCAGTAGCCCATTGTGAGTATGTTCACTGTGAGGTCTATAGGGCCTGAGTCACTCTGATTCTGCATATGCTAAAAACAGAGAAATCCAAGACAATCATTTTGAGAAAGTAATAAAACATAATTAACCTAAAACAAAATAAACCGTGTAATTTTCAATATAAAGTTTCAGCTGTGTCAGAATTTATCTCAGTCCCCAGAATGTATTCCGTGAAACCCAGTGCCTCACTGGGACTGCCTTTTTCCCTTCTTCAGGTGTCACCACCACACACACTGAAATCAAATTCTTGCCACACATGTTTAGAGCGTCTTTTTCTCCTCCTTTTAAAATTTACTTGTGAAACATTAATAGTGTAATTTTTTTCTTACACAGTTTAGAGTGAGATTCATTTTTTCTATCTAATCTATTGAATCTACCTATTTATTTATCGACTTATGACAAGGTACTGCTATCTCTATCTGTCTATGTACGTATTTATCCACCCATCCACGACAAGGTCTCACTCTGCTCAGCCTCAAATTCCTGGGCTCAAGTCATCTTCTCACTTCAGTCTCACCCCAGTAGCTAGGACTACCTGCTCATTCAAAACATTTTTCTTTTGTAGAGATAGGGTCTTGCTATGTTGATCAGGGTAGTTTTGAACTTCTGGCCTCAAGAAAGCCTCTTGCCTCTGCCTCCCAAAGTGCTGGGGTTACAGGCATGAGCCACCACACAAACAGATACTTTTTAAAAAGCTGCTTTACCTGAAGAAACACGACTCACCTGCTTAAAATGAACCATGATGTCCTTCGAAAGCTCCATGTCCTTGAACATGCCTTCCAGCTTGCTGGTGAAGGCTGCACCACACTCTGGACACAGCAAAGGAGGGGGTGAGATCAGGGCAACACACGGGACAGCAACCCTCAGTTAGAGGGGAGAAGCCCAGACCCCACACGCTTACCATGCTTGAGCTTTGACAACATAGACTTTTCAGCATCAACTGAGGCACTTTTCCCAACAAGGAGTCTTTTTGCCAAATCTTTTTTATAAAATGCTTCAAAGACATCTTTACCTATTTATAACCAGATGAGAATAATCAAGACATCAGAGAGTTGATAAGCAAATGTTAAACTTCAACTGCTGAAAACCCTTAAAAGAGTTCATTCTAATGCAAACTGGCTCTACTGATAGTGACATTCTCATGTTAAACCTCCTCTGAGAAAGCAGGGCCTGTGTTTACACCTCTTGATTATGCAGCATTTTCTGAGTGCCCGAGTCTCACCGTGGATGAACCTGAACAGGATCATGATCTTGTCCAATGTCCGCTCCAACTCCTCATCTGTGGCTTCTTTGTTGCCTGCTCTTAACTTTGAATCCACATGCTTTGCTGTGAGCATAAATATAGTAAATACTCTAAATTAGAAAAAAGAGCATCTTCAATTTCTTTTTTCGTTTTTTTTTTTTTTTTGGAGGCGGAGTCTCATTCTGTCGCCCAGGCTGGAGTGCAGTGACGCAATCTCGGCTCACTGCAAGCTCCGCCTCCCGGGTTCAAGCCATTCTCCTGCCTCAGCCTCCTGAGTAGCTGGGACTACAGGCGCCCACCACCGCACCCGGCTAATTTTTTGTATTTTTAATAGAGACAGGGTTTCACCGTGGTCTCGATCTCCTGACCTTGTGATTCGCCCGCCTCCGCCTCCCAAAGTGCTGGGATTACAGGCGTGAGCCACCGCGCCCGGCCGCATCTTCAATTTCTATAAGCAACAATGTACAGGAACATTCTGGAACCTTCCCAAAATGACTATAAGACAAAAAAGCAAGTATCTGATTTTCTAAGATAAGTATTTCTCAAGTCACGTGAAAGTAAACGCTTCCCAAAATTTTAACGAAGCCAGGACTGAATGTTTAAAGCAGGGTTAAATATCTTTCTTATCTCTAAATGCAATCTCTGAATTTCAAAATAAAATGGGTTCAGTAAATACATGCTCAGGTTTCAGGACATGACTGCCCTGGACGCTGGAGTGCCCACTTCTAGGATCTGGTGTCATGAACTCAGAGGAGACATTCTCAAAGAGAAAGACTTTCTCAGGGCATCCAAGGCGGCAACACAGGGTAAAAGTATTTCTACTCAGGCTTCCTGTTTCTGAGGCTGCACAAGCCATCGTAAGGTGGTTCGGGAGGGAGGATCAAAGTCCCCACTGTGATGGCGGAACTCACGACTTCCAGAAGCCCAAATTCCCAAGGGCTCAACATTCCTTTTCTTTAGAGAAACCACAAACGATACAGAGGTACAAAAGCCAAAGTAAACTGCCTCCTGAATTCCTTCTGTTGCGTTTTTGTTAGTTTTTTTCTTTTCAACATTTTATAACAGAGTATTTTGAACACACAGAAACGTAGACAACTGCACAATAAGCTCCATGTTCCATCTTCCACTTCAACAGTAATCAACAATCTAGTATCATCTACTAGTTCTCTTTGCCCCCTTTCTCCTTCAAATTAAAAAATTTTACTGACTAGAGAAAGCCTATGAGAAAGCCTATGAATTCTGAAATAGATTTTGATATTATTGTGAAAAAATTGCACAACTTAAAAATCGTATTTTGGCCGGGCACAGTGGCTCAAGCCTGTAATCCCAGCACTTTGGGAGGCCGAGACGGGCGGATCACGAGGTCAGGAGATCGAGACCATCCTGGCTAACCTGGTGAAACCCCATCTCTACTAAAAAAAAAAAAAATACAAAAACACTAGTCGGGCGAGGTGGCGGCGCCTGTAGTCCCAGCTACTCAGGAGGCTGAGGCAGGAGAATGGCGGGAGCCCGGGAGGCGGAGCTTGCAGTGAGCCGAGATCCGGCCACTGCACTCCAGCCCCGGCGACAGAGCAAGACTCCGTCTCAAAAAATCAAAAAAAAACCAAAAAAACAAAAAAACAAAAAAACAAAAAAAACCTTATTTTAAAATATGCTATCTTTTGAGATCTCATCTGGTTTTATCCTATTTTAATACTGATTAGAGGATACAAAGATGGTGATCTCCCTTCTTTGGCGAAGTCAAGCGTCACTTCTTTTCTAAATTCCTACTTCATCTTCCCTTAAGGAAATGCCCTCTTCCACCCATGCATGCAGGTGTGTCAGTTTTTAAACGTGTGTCCTAATAAGACTTGATAAAAACGCTTTCCACACACCCCTTGAGGAGCTTGAACATTTTGGTTGATTGTGCCTTACTTTCCCACATTAAATAATTGTCTAGAAATGGGTGAGACCGTCTCAAAAAAAAAAAAAAAAGAAAATATTTTTCTACCGATTAGCTCTGCAGGCTTGTTGGGTCTCTTGTTAATGAACGTCTCAAAGGACTCCTTCATCAGGTTGACGAACCGCTCGTTCTTCTGGAAGCAGACCTCAATCACGTGGTCCACCTTGTCCTTGAAGTCCAGCAGGTCTTGGACCATGTCTTTATCTTTCTCAGGATTGATGACGATCGCTGTCCCAAAAGTCTGCAAACGCAAATCAATACCAACTCAGCAACATGTTTATAATACCAAACAATATTTTCTCCTGCTAGCATGTAATCAGGATAGTTTAATATAAATTACTCTTAGTAGTAAGCAATAACTTTAAAAGCTTCACAAATTGAATTCACATCTCAAAAATTAAGTGAATGCACTTTTTGATTTTTTTTTTTTTGAGGCAGGGCCTCACTCTGCAGCCAAGGCAGGAGTGCGGTGGTGCAATCACGGTCCACTGCAGCCTCAACCTCCCAAGCTCAAACAATCCTCCCACCTCAGCCTCCTGAGTAGTTGGTGCTACAGGCTCAGGTCAGCACATCTGGCCAATCTTTTTAAAGTTTTGTAGAGACGGGGTCATGTTGCCCAGGCTGGTCTCGAACTCCTGGCCTCAAGCAACCCTCTTGCTGTGATTTCCCGAAGTGCTGGGTTTACCGGCATGAGACCCTGTGCTTGGTGTGAATATCCAATTAAACACACGATTAATGCCTTCTTCTTACGGTTCTGTTTCTGAGAGAACTTACAAATGACTGGGAAAATGCCCATTGCTTTTAAAATAACGTTTATGTGTAAGTTCCTCCAAGACAAGTTAATTCTTATTAATTAAATACACCTCTTGGGACTTCTTAGTTTTCCTTCTCCATCACTTCAAATCATGAAAAACCTCATTTTTTAAGTTTGTATTTTTTTTTTTTTGAGACAGAGTCTTGCTTTGTCACAAGGCTGGAGTGCAGTGGCGTGGTGATCTTGGCTCACTGCAACCTCCTCCTGCTGCTTCAAGTGATTCTCCCAGGTAGCTGGGACTACAGGTGCACACCACTACACCCGGCAAATTTTTGTACTTTTAGTAGAGTCAGGGTTTCATCATGTTGGCCAGGATGGTCTCGATCTCTTGATCTCATGATCCGCCTGCCTTGGCCTCCCAAAGTGGTGGGATTGCAGGCATGAGCCACTGCGCCCAGCCTAGTTTGTTTTTTTAATTTAAAAATGTTATATTAAACATTCCTAAAAGTGTGTGGCACTAAAAAAGTTAACTATTTGGCCGGGCGCGGTGGCTCAAGTCTGTAATCCCAGCACTTTGGGAGGCCGAGACGGGTGGATCACAAGGTCAGGAGATCGAGACCATCCTGGCTAACACCGTGAAACCCCGTCTCTACTAAAAAATACAAAAAACTAGCCGGGCGAGGTGGCAGGCGCCTATAGTCCCAGCTACTCGGGAGGCTGAGGCAGAATGACGTGAACCCGGGAGGCGGAGCTTGCAGTGAGCCGAGATCCGGCCACTGCACTCCAGCCCAGGCGCCAGAGCAAGACTCCTTCTCGGGAAAAAAAAAAAAAAGAAAAAAAAAAGTTAACTATTTGATGACATAAACTACATTTGCTCAAGAGGAACTGAATTATTGGATTTAAAAAATGTGTCTCAATACAATGCACACATGCACTCACACGTCTCACACACACACACACACACACACACACGAGGTAGCTGGCTGGTGGAAAGATGCCAACAGAAGGCTGGGCACAGTGGCTCATGCCTGTAATCCCAGCACTTTGGGAGGCCGAGGCGGGTGGATCACAAGGTCCGGAATTCAAGATCAGCCTGGACAATATGGTGAAACCCCGTCTCTACTAAAAATACAAAAATTAGCCTGGTGTGGTGGCGGGAGCCTGTTATCCCAGCTACTCAGGAGGCTGAGGCAGGGAAATGCTTGAACCCAGGAGGCGGAGGTTGCAGTGAGCTGAGATCGCACCACTGCACTCCAGCCTGGATGACAGAGCGAGACTCTGTCTAAAAAAAAAAAAAGATGCCAACAGAAAGGGCACAGACACCCCTGGAGAGGCACGGCAGTGTGTAGCTAGCAGGTGTGGGAGGGACTTACCTCTTACTCTTCACCCTTTGTGCTAACTGCATTTTACAATGATGCACATACACTACAAGGCCCAGCTTTTCTTTGATAACGGCATGTGGCAGTTGAATGGAAACCACTATTTTGTTATTGCTGACACTCAGGGGTGATGGTCACTCACTGTTTTATTACCCAGAGGGGAAATTGCAAATGTGAACTTTTCCTAGTTTTTTAGCACATATTCCCATCCCCTGAAGCCCTGAAGACTGTCTCACTGGCAAAAAACCTAAATCTTCAGTAGCTTTACGGCCAATTTAGTGTGACTCAGTTGTAACTTCCAATTCAACATCGCTTGTACGAGACCTTGTGGGGAGAGGTGCTGTGTGCCGGCTTTGCACAGCTGGACTGATACATGACTTGAGGTCTGATTATTCCACAAAGCAGCACGTAAGCTTTCATTTATCTTTTTTATTTAATGGAAATCTTTATTGAGACAATGAAGGATCTGCATAATAGCAAAAATAGCAAAGCAATCCCAGTATCTTTGTTTTCCATAGTTTCCTCCAATGGCAAGTTTGCAAAACTACAGAACAGTATCTCAACTGGGATAGTGACACTGACAACCCCCAGGGTCTTTTTCAGATGGCCCAGTTGACTTGTAACTCGTCTGGGTGTGCACATCTAGACCTCGGCCAAAACCCCATGTTCCTGCAGAGGGCTACCTCCTGGGGCCTTTTATAACCACACACCCCGCTCCATCCCTACACCCCAGTAACTTTTCATCTGTCCTCCATTTCCAACTTTTGTCATTTCCAGAATGTTATGCAATAACACGTTAAGTATCTGCAATTGGCTTTTTTCTTTTTCTTTTTTTCTCTCAGCATAATTCTCTGGAAATTTTATTTATCTTTTCATTCTGGGATCTAAGAATAGTCACCAGCAAGCAAAAACACAGACTTCTGCTAAATGCTCACCATTTAAGCTGGAAAATTCAAGCTAGGCAACTGGCACACGCTGAAAACACGAGCTATCTGTGAAGGGACCCTGATGTTTGCATCAGTTCTCCTGTTTCTGTGAGGGGCATCTGGAGAATGGCTTCTCATTCTAGAGGGTCTTTGGTAGGTTTCTGGGGCTGGGCAACACTGGCACTCTGGGCAGGCGATTCTCTGTGGTGAGGGCTGCCTTGTGCATTCAGCACACCCCGGGGCTGCCCAGCAGAGCAGGCAGCGCCCTCTCTGTTCAGACAGCCACACACGTCTCCACACATCAGTAAGTGTCCCCTTGGTGGGGTGGTGCCCTGGGCCGAGAGCCCCTAGTCTTCAGGGAGGTCCTATGTCAGCACCGAGGGGCTGTTCTCCTGGGCAGGACATGTGAAAACTCAGGGTACTGCCCAAGAAGCCACTCTATGATGGGTTGGATTGGGCTTGTCAGGGATGCCAAAGAAATGCTTTCGAAACTTGAAAGCGAAAGTTTAAGTAACAAATCCTAAATTTGGTCTGTTAAGAAATAAGGTCTATAAAGCAACCTAATATGCCAAATATGTAATAGTTCTCACTGAGCTAAGGGCATGAGGAGATCTTGTCTGACAAACAGATTTACAAAAATGATGACTTTCAGAAAAATCATGATTTAGAATTAAACCAATATTTACACTGATGAAGAAGAGTAAAACTGTTGATCTTTAAGTTATACTTTCTACCTGCATGGTGCTAATCACTGCTGGTGTTATCTTTTTTTTTTTTTTTTTGAGACGGAGTCTCGCTCTGTCGCCCGGGCTGGAGTGCAGTGGCCGGATCTCAGCTCACTGCAAGCTCCGCCTCCCGGGTTTACGCCATTCTCCTGCCTCAGCCTCCCGAGTAGCTGGGACTACAGGCGCCCGCCACCTCACCCGGCTAGTTTTTTGTATTTTTTAGTAGAGACGGGGTTTCACCATGTTAGCCAGGATGGTCTCGATCTTCTGACCTCGTGATCCTCCCGTCTCGGCCTCCCAAAGCGCTGGGATTACAGGCTTGAGCCACCGCGCCCGGCCGGTGTTATCTTAAAAAGCAAATTCACACTGGTGATTGGGAAGCAGATAGAAGAGTACCATCCAACCTATCATCTGTGATGAAAATGCCAGCGGGCCCTCCAGCAGCCCAGTTCCCTTTGTCAGGGCACTGGGCGTTCTCAGGAGGGACTCTGCTCCCTGCAGGGAACGCCCGCGCCTGTGGCCTCGAAACCCCGCCAGTACCTTGATGTACTCGCTCCAGTGCTGCAGCAGCGCCTGCTGCCCGCCCCTCACCCGGCTGAACAGCTGGTACATCTGCGCGAGGTCCGGCACTCTGTTCTCATCCAGTAAGTGGTCAAGCCCTGAGATGTGCAGTACAGGTCAGCAGAGTACAGCATGGACAGCATTAACAACAACAACTCAGCTAGAATACAGCGTGCACAGTAAGAACGCCAATACACCGCTTAGAAACTCGGCGGGTCTACACATCGCTGTCTGTATATGAGCAGGTTGATCTGGTTAAATATCTATTAGGTGAACCTCATTTTTTCTGAGTATGTTGGAAGATTATTATTTACTTCTTCACGTCACTGAAGCCCACTTATTTCACTAAAGTTAGCAAGTCAGAAAATCCAGCTTACACCAACTTTAACCTGGGAGGTTCATGTTCCCAATATACTTCTAATTTAGTCCATCAGCCAGACAATGTAAAAGGACAAGCTATCAAATCCAGTTTATAGGGGACTAAATGTATTCACTTAAACTATAAGAGAAAAATATCATCAGATATTTTGAAGTATTTAACACAGCATTTAAAAAAGTTTTCAGTGTTTTAGATTTTTAATGTTTATAAGGGTTTTCTTATTTTTTTGAGACGGAGTCTCGCTCTGTCGCCCAGGCTGGAGTGCAGTGGCCGGATCTCAGCTCACTGCAAGCTCCGCCTCCCGGGTTTACGCCATTCTCCTGCCTCAGCCTCCCGAGTAGCTGGGACTACAGGCGCCGCCACCTCGCCCGGCTAGTTTTTTTATTTTTTAGTAGAGACGGGGTTTCACAGTGTTAGCCAAGATGGTCTTGATCTCCTGACCTTGTGATGCGCCCGTCTCGGCCTCCCGAAGTGCTGGGATTACAGGCTTGAGCCACCGCGCCCGGCTATAAGGGTTTTCTAAAACCATACCTCAATTAGAAAAACTCTCATAGATTTTCTAAATACTTGCTTTATGGTAACCACTGAGAGGCAGCCAGGTTAGAGCATAAAACAGTGAACAGTTGGCTGGGCGCGGTGGCTCAAGTCTGTAATCCCAGCACTTTGGGAGGCTGAGACGGGCGGATCACGAGGTCAGGAGATCGAGACCATCCTGGCTAACATGGTGAAACCCCGTCTCTACTAAAAAATACAAAAAATTAGCCGGGCGAGGTGGCGGGCGCCTGTAGTCCCAGCTACTCGGGAGGCTGAGGCAGGAGAATGGTGTGAACCCGGGAGGCGGAGCTTGCAGTGAGCCGAGATCGCGCCACTGCACTCCAGCCCGGGCGACAGAGCAAGACTCCGTCTCAAAAAAAAAAAAAAAAAAAAAAAAACAGTGAACAGTCATCCAATTCACAAAGTCTCAGATTGTGCCCACAATGGGCACGATGTCCACACACATGAGGTGGTTTAAAGATGTGTGCAACATGCAGTGGGGCTATAATTACAATCTTTACCTAGAGTTCCAAACATTTATTTCTCTCAATTACATTCTGATCTAATGACACCAACTTTTTGTACTTTATCTTACTAAAACACATTTTAAGAATTCAAAAAACGTAACTTTTTAGTTTTTAAAATACTTCTAATACAATTTAGAGTAAGCTTTTACATATATAATTTACCATTTTCTTTAAATAATTTTGCTCAACAAGGTATGTACTGGAATAATTTATGCAAATTTCTATTTACTTGAAATCTTTTTTTTTTTGTGAGACGGAGTCTTGCTCTGTCGCCTGGGCTGGAGTGCAGTGGCGCGATCTGGGTTCACTGCAAGCTCCGCCTCCTGGGCTCATGCCATTTTCCTGCCTCAGCCTCCCGAGTAGCTGGGACTACAGGCGCCCACTACCGCGCCCGGCTAATTTTTGTATTTTTAGTAGAGACGGGGTTTCACTGTGGTCTCAATCTCCTGACCTCGTGATCCGCCCGTCTCGGCCTCCCAAAGTGCTGGGATTACAGGTGTGAGCCACCGCACTCGGCCTTTTCTTGTTTTTTTTTTTTTTGAGACAGGCTCTCTCGCTCTGTCACTCACGCTTTTTTCTTTTTTGAGACAGCGACTTTCGCACTCTCACCCAAGCTTTTTTTTTTTTGAGACAGGGTCTCTCGCTTTGTCGCCCAGGCTTTTGTAGTTTTGTAGCCTCAACCTCCTAGGCCAAAGTGATCCTCCCACCTCAGCCTGCTGAGTAGTTGGTACCCTAGGCATGCACCACCTGTGGCTTTAAAAATTTTTTTAATTTTATTTTTTTGGTGGAGACAGGGTTTTTCTTTGTTGCCCAGGCTGGTCTTGAATTCCTGGGCCAAAGTGATACTTTGGCCTCCCAAAGTGCTGATGTCATAGGTATGGGCCACCATGCCTGGCCTTTTTTCTCATAAAGTGACTCCTTTCAAAAAAACACCTGACACAAATTCCGAATGCATTTGTTTTTAGGTGGATAGGTGAAACTACACCAGCTGTGTAGGTTTCAATATGGAATAAGCAGAAAAACCATCATCAGATTGGACCCACGACTCTCAACTTACAAGCAATGTGATTTCAGGCACCAGTATCTGCCTGTTTTAAGCCCTGGTTTTCTTAGTTATAGAAAGGGGATAATGACTTCACAGAATCGTTTTAAAAGATATTTACGTCAAGTGTAGCTGTTTGTAACAGGAGATGCTCAATCATGTTAATTCTCCTCCCTTTCGCTTTTGTTCTGGCTGCACTTGTTTTAAGTATCTCATTAGCCATAATGCCATTATCTGACAATGTAGAACCCAAAGCAGAATATATATTTGAATACCATTTAGGGCCTTCTAAAAATTAAACTTTAAGGTTTCCAATGGCTTGAAAAAAACTTGTATTTTCCAAATACATTTAAAAGACTTTTAGAAGGTAACATTGTTTCAAATGGTAACACTGAAATGTCACAATAAGTACTAAAGTGTTATAAAGGTTAGACTGCTCATTTTAATTTCCATAGAATTTAGCACACTTTGAAGCCTAGAAATAAAAGTAATAAAACAAAGATCGAGGTGAAGACATCAGCATCCATTTTAAAGGTGCAGGCTGCTAGAAGCCATCTTCCTGCTGTGGGCAGCGCTTGGGGAGAAGTGGACGTTAAGGCCGTCCAGTCAGCACCAGAACACATGCTCTTCTCCAGAAAATCAGGAGAAAAGTGTACTCTGCTTAAGCAGACCACCTAGGCGATAGTTCATCTGACACTAAGATGCACCAAGTCCACAGGTGAGGGAAGCCTCACAAAAATCTAACAGCCTGAACAGCTCCCTGAGTCCCCTACATCTGAGTGTGCATGAAGAATGGCCGGACACAGGCAATGAGTCTGCTCAGGGAGCTGCATCAGGCTCGCTGCACCCAGGTTTCAGCATGTGTGTGGTACAGAAGGCCCCCGGGCCTTCCCACCACTGGGGTTTTAGCAGTGAATGTAGTTCCCCTAGGTGCCTTCCATTCTTTCTCTGATTTTTTTTCTCCTGTGGATGGCTAACACGTTCATTAGAAAAGAAGTTTAATGACGGTCTTATGAAAATAACAAACATCCTAACATTGCTATTTGTAATGCTCCCTTTACTTTCCTAATGAATTAAGGATAATTGTTCAGTTTAATTTGCGCAAGAGCTAGGAAATCTACCTTTCTGCAGAATTGCTGTTAAATGTTCTCCTAACAGCTGTTTCTCCACACAAGCAATCAGTGGTTTCCTACATAAGGCAAAGAGAATAAGCGTTAGAAATAAAGTTAAAAGAAGACACTGGTTCTCTGTAAAAGATGGGGGCGTTTGTCTACGACAGATGCAGTCTAGAGGCAATCAGAAACGGAAGGTTAAAAGCATTTCCTCATGCAAATGGATGACTCCTGTTGCTAATAACTCTGAAGGAAGCACTTTCGAAAAACCCCCTCCTGAACAGCACACACAGGCCCACGGGCAGGCCCAGGGAAGCAGGGATGCCTCTGCTTTATTCCAAGGACTGCTAATTTTAGCCATCTTCCCAAGCTTTCATTTCTAGTTTATAAAGAACGTTTTAACCAACCATCTTATGGAGAAGGGCAGAGCCAACATTCCGCCTCCTGCTTCCCACACGAGCAGAAAGGGCTCAGGGAGGTTGTGTGTGACCTGCACACCCCGGCTGTGGGGCTTCGCTGTGGCTACCGCTCTCTCCACTATCTCCCTGGACTTCCCTGCCTGCTGCTTCCTGGTCTCCTGGGGGCTGCTTTTCTGCTGCCCGTTGGATGGAAGCACAACATGGCCCCTGAGCCGCCCTGTCTGGCTCGAGATTTTGGATTTCCCACAGCCTCCTCCAACTCCACACGTCTGAATGACCACATCTCCTCTCCTGCGCGCTCTCTGTTTCGTGCTGGATTCTGTCAAAATCCTGTCCCCTTCCTTCATCCGGCCTGCCCCTTTCCTTACCTTGCTGAGTCCAGTTCTGCACTGTATCATTTTCATCTCCCTTCCTGTTTCCTCTGCTGAGTCCTACCAAGCCCTGTTCTGCACATCTGTACATTTTATCATTCCCTACTGGGGCCCAGTTCTGCACACTGTGTCATTTTTTCTTTTTTTTGAGATGGAGTCTCGCTCTGTCGCCCAGGCTGGGGTGCAGTGGCGCGATCTCGGCTCACTGCAAGCTCCGCCTCCCGGATTCACGCCATTCTCCTGCCTCAGCCTCCCGAGTAGCTGGGACGACAGGCCTCTGCCACCATGCCCGGCTAATTTTTTGTATTTTTACTAGAGACGGGGTTTCACTGGGTTAGCCAGGATGATCTCGATCTCCTGACCTCGTGATCCGCCCACCTCAGCCTCCCAAAGCGCTGGGATTACAGGCGTGGGCCACCGCGCCCGGCTGCACACCGTATCATTTTCATTTCTCTCCCTTGCTGTCCCTTCCGCCCCTGTTCTTGCCTCCCATCACACGGACATTCTGTGTCTGACACGCACACTCACATCATCTCAATCTTTTTGTCTCCCTAGCTACTCATCAACCTCAGGTTTGCAGGAAAAAACATGAGAAGAAAAGAGAAAATCGTGTGACAGCACCATAAGTAAAATTAAAGCGATATAAAATGTATAACAGAGTGCACAATCAAAATAGCCTAATATTCAGTGATACTCCATTAACATAAACAGCCCATCTCAAAACTCAAAGATGCCAAGTATCTCAGCAAGATTTACTCCCTTTAGACAATAACTCATGACAAGGCACTAGGTAAAAACTGTAATTTGTAAATGTCAAATAAGGACAAATAGCAAAGTAAAAGATGCGAGGTGCAAAAATACTCTTAGTACTGAATGGACTGACAAAGACACCCTTTATTTCACAACCAGCCAGGAGAACCCTCCAGCCGCGGTGAAGACATGAATGCTCGGTGGGCGATCGGTACTTACTGTGTGCCGTGGTCCAAGTAAGTGATCACTCTGTCTCCTTCTTCCTCTAAACGTTTACTTACATGGTTAAGATATTCTGGAACCTTCCAAACAAAACAAACGTATCAGTAACAAAAAGACTGTCGACATTATCCAAGAGATTGAAATTTTATTTTCCTTATATGTAATTTTTTAAAAAAGCAGAATATGTATTCAAGCCAAATATTAACACAGATTAACAGGGAGGGAGAGGTAGGATGGAAGTGTGTTGGGGGGACATGGAGAAAGGATCCCGAGATTAACATCCATCCTAGAACAGGGCCCAGGCTGCACTTCTCTTTCGTCCCTGCTCACCACTAAGTTTTGGGGTCTGTGCACACCCTCCTCCCAATCCCAGGGCCCACAGGGAGCTGAGCAGCACTTGGTAGGAGGGTGAGGTGCTAAATGGCAACCCTGCCCCGCACAGATGGGTCAGCAAAAGCAAGTCAACAAGCTAGCTGTTCATCTGGGGACACCAAACAACATGGTGGCAGGAGACCTCAAAGTACACCCATGTTTCCCAAGACAGTGCAGAAGAGGCCTGAGGCTCTGCCGGGGTAGCTGCAGCCGGGCTCAGTATCTGACATGAAACTTCCTCTCCAAAGCCAGAATGAAGGAGCCAAAAGCCAGGGCCAATTCTCGGCAGTAGCACGTGACATTTGGGTGACAGTCTATGGGGCAGGTTCCTTTATGATTTTGCTCTGGTATCTGGAAAAGTGGTTAAGTTTTTTGGGTTCCTATTACTACTATACGTTTTTTCACATGGCTTTTTTGGGAAATTTTTTTTTTTTTTTGAGGTGGAGTCTCGCTCTGTCGCCCGGACTGGAGTGCAGTGGCCAGATCTCAGCTCACAGCAAGCTCCGCCTCCCGGGTTTACGCCATTCTCCTGCCTCAGCCTCCTGAGTAGCTGGGACTACAGGCGCCCGCCACCTCGCCTGGCTAGTTTTTGTATTTTTAGTAGAGACGGGGTTTCACCGTGTTAGCCAGGATGGTCTCGATCTCCTGACCTCGTGATCTGCCCGTCTCGGCCTCCCAAAGTGCTGGGATTACAGGCTTGAGCCACCGCGCCCGGCCTTGGGAAAATTTTTTGCAGAGCTTCACACAAATAAAAAATTTTATCATTTGTATTTATTTTTCATTTTTAAGGTGTATGTTTTTATCATTTTGCTTAAATTTGAGTTATTTTACTTATTTCAGAAACGATCTGACAGATTTTTACTTGTAGGGGGAGTGCAATAGTTTCTAAGTTAACATAAACTAAATTCTTAGTATACTAAGAATGAAGCTCATTACTGGGGATTCTGGCAAGACTGTGGCTTTCAGAAGATTTTCAATGAAACATTTGCGTGTGTGTGAAAAGGCAAACACGAGGAAAGTCCTCCCAGATGCTCATCTGCAGAAACGAAGCCAGGGGATTCGGGAACATCCCATCATCTCACCTCTCTTTCCTGCATTAACCTTTGGCCTTCGGCAGCATATAAGCAGTTAGTCTCTTCCAAAAATTTCAGTTCAAATGAGTCTTTATATACCTAAGAAATGAGCAGAGTTATTGACCAATTTCAGTAAAGGAAACTACTTTTTCAAGGGCGAACAAATCCCGGTTTCTGACAGGGCAGGCTGCCAGGACCTGAACTTAGAGCTGCCTGCGGCCACCCAGCCGGCCAGCTGTACTGTCCTTCCCAAAACAGCCAGGCAGACCCTCTTCTGTTCTTTTCCTACGGTGCCTTGGGGTCATATTGCACTAAAGAACTTTGCCCTTTGTCTTTTGTATGTGTTGCTAACATTTTCCCAGAGCATGTCATCTGGTTTTGTCTCTGTTTGTGGTATATTTTCCATGAAAAAGGTGCATTTTATGTAGTGATATTGATCCATCTTCCCTTTTGTGGCACCTGGTGTGGTGTTAGCTTGAGAGCCATTCCCCTCCTAGGGATTTTTAAAGACTCTTCTATCTTCAACAAACGCTTTTATGATTTCATTGTTTAACATCTTTGGTACAACCATTTATTCTGGTGCAAGTAGCTGGGCAGGTACCCGGGTACCTTCTGCACAGGCAGCACTCACCTGTAGATCGGACAGCATGCCCAGCAGGCTCCGCAGCAGGCTCCGGTCCACGGCCTCGCCGCTCCTCTCGCGCTCAATCAGCAGCAGGATTCCATCAATGGTTTTACTTTGAACCATTTTATCACTAATAATATGGGTTCTAAACAGTTCTAATCCCATATCCCTGTACAGACAGTAAGAAACAATACATTTTAGTTTCGCTTTTTAGAAGTTATGGGTGTTATCTCCAGCTATGCTACCCAGTATCATCCAAAAAACATGAAGTTGCTAATTCTCTGCATCTAGGTGCCAAGAATTTCTTTTTAAAAACTTCTGTTTTTCGGCCAGTCTAGCATGCCTTGTCTGCTCCATGTCCCTGGAGATACTGCTAGGCCAAGCATACCACTGACAACAAAATTAGTATCACGCAATCTGCTGGCGGAAGCCCGGGGTTCTTGCCACCTTCCTGGTGAGTGACCGGAGATGCTCAGTCGGGCACCACGACCCTGCCTGCCTCACCTGCCCTGCCCGCCACCATCTGCCACAGCCCTCAGGGTACACTCTCTTCCCAATGTCCTCTGCGGAGCACGTTCCCAGCAGCTTCCATTCTCCAAGCCCTGGGAGCTCTCCTACCAAATGTTTGCTGTTTTCCCAAGAAGAGAAGGTGACACGGCTTTCAGAGTTCATCGCAGTCCTCAGCTCATGGCCTGAGGAATGTTATGAAGATGTTTCAGCTGCCAGTGACTGTCCACAAAACCCATGTTGGGGGTTCTGTGCTTTGCTTCAACACTCCTGCTGCCCCCAGTGGCCAAATACTCCATTAAGGAGGGGCCAAATACATAGATGTTGGGCTCCAGCCAGAAATCCTGAATTGGCACCTCAGGGCAGGAGTGGTGCTGGTGGTGGCAGCAGCAGTAATACAGTGGTGGGCAGGTGGTGGTGGCAGTAGTAATAGCGGTGGTGGCGGTGACAGCAGCAGTAATGGTGGGCGGATAGTGGTGGCAGTAGAAACAGTGGTAGGTGGGTGTTGGTGGTGGCAGTAATATTAATTATGGTGGCAGTGGTGGCAGCAGCCGCAGTGGTGGGTGCCACAGAGGTGTGCAGAGGGCCCTAGGAATCACCTCAGTGGTGGAGACACGCACCTCCCCGACTGCCCACTACACCGCCACAGGCATCCTGTGGCTCCCAGGCCTGCTGCACACCAGGTCTTCTGTGCACTTCACCACAGCTGGGGCAGGAAGGTGCAATGGCCAGACTTGTGGGCTCAAGGCAGCTGCCGGGGTTTGAATCTTGGCCCTACTACTTGCTAGCTGTGTGACCCTGGGCAAGGAGCTTAATGTCTCTGTGCCTTTCCTGCCTTAATTGTAAAATGGGGATCAAATGCTATTAGCTCCTGCCTGTGAAGCCCTTGGGGCAGTGCCAGGCAGGTAGCCAGTGCTTAGAAAGGCTTAGGTCTCCACTTCTGTGACTCTCTACCCTGCCACAGGGATCTTCTCTGCAAAACAACCACCTCAGCTGAAAACCCTTCCAGGCCCTCATCAGCTCCACCCCTCCCCATCCGCCCAGTCCCCACATGGGCTTCTTCTGGTCATGCTGCTGTCCTAGCCATCACTGGCAGGAGATACTCGGCTTTGAACTTACTGCTTCCTTCCTTCTACTCTTTCTTTCTTAGCTGCCTGACCACCCTTGCTCATTCTCAAAGCACAGGCCAAGGATGACCCTCAGCCCTCCTCCCCATCCCAGAGATGGACAAAGTATGTCCTCACCATGCATTGCCCACACACACCTCAACCAGGATTCTTGTTGTACTGATGCTCACATTCGGGTTTTTAGCCTCTTGTGGTAGACTGGAGGTGGTATCATTGATTCTATTCTATAAACAATGTTTGTAGTTTGTATGACAGTCATGGTATAAACTATGTTTACAAATTAAGAGTTTAGTGTTGGGCATGGTGGTTCACACAAGTAATTCCAGTACTTTGGGAGGCTGAGGTGGGAGGATTGCTTGAGACCAGGGGTTTGAGACCAGCCTGGGCAACATAGCGAGATCCTGGCTCTACAAAAAAATTTTTAGAAGTTAGTTGGATGTGGTGGTGCGTGCCTATAGTCCCAGCTACAGGGGAGGCCAAGGCAGGAGGATCACTTGACCCCAGGAGTTTGAGGCTGCTGTGAGTTATGACTGCACCACTGCACTCCAGCCTGGGTAACAGAGTGAGACCCTGTCTCTAAAAATAATAATAATAATTTTTGAAAAGCATTTAGACTATGGGCCGGGCAACCCAGGTAGGGCAAGTTATTTCAACTTATGTGCCTTATTTTGTATAAAATAGGAGTTACAAAGGCCACGCCATAGAGCTGTTCTAGGGATTAAATACATTAGTAGGAAACAGTCCCTTGCACAGAGTAAATGCTAAATAAGCTACTATGATCACTTTTATTATCTCCATTGTTTCCCGGAACACAGGCTGTCCTTTCTGTCAGCGTCTGCCTTCTCGTAGACTACATGGATGTCTGCTAGGAGATGTGTGGGGGTTCCACCAGGAAGTTAAAGGGGCAAATGGCATTAAGGGAGCTTCAACAAGGACAGGGTGTCCAAAATTGCACAGATATTGTATAAAATAAGGACAAAAAATGCTTGCTGGATTTGGTAACTTGCAGGTCACTGACATCTCAGACAAGAGCAACGTCTACATGTGGAAGGCAGAAATCACACTGCCCTGGGTCAGTGTGCCCAGTGGGTGGGGGTAGGAAAAGCAGGCACATTTTAAAGAACTTGGGTTTAAAGGTCATGAGAAGGCACAACATGACTTTTATGTTTGAACGTGAGAAGAATGAAACACGCCATTAACAGAGAACAAGACAAATCGGACGGTGAGACGGACACAGCTTTTGTCCAAGGTCGGCTTCCAGGAGGCGGCAGGACTCAGCACATGGAGTGGTCACAGGACACACGGGGGTCAGCAGACGACACGCAGGGGTCAGTGGCCGTGAATGCTGCTGAGGAGGGGGCCACAACCCCTAGTGTATACGGTCCCCGAAAGATGACGGATGACGAGTGCTGTCAATGTGCTCAGGAGGCCAGGAGGCTGAACAAGCCACTCCACGGGGCCATGCAGCCTCAGGGCTGAGAGCCCAGGGCAGCAGGCAGCCTCTCAGAGTTTCGACTGCAGTGCTGGAAAGAGCTGTTCCAGGCTCAAACTCCAGTTGTCAGAGAGAAACCAAGGCCCTCTGCCTCCACCCTCACGACCAACGTCAGCCGCCTGCCCCAGCTTCCTGCTCCACTCCTCGCTGCTGGCCAGGCACCTGGTGTTTCAAGGCTAAGACCCACCTGGACTCCTATGTTCACATTAATGATTTTGGCTGAAGAAAGGAAGGCACAAGTAATCACACACACTTTACCATCTTAGCCTGCCGAAGACACAAATGGGACGGAAGGCATCAGCCGCAGTGAAGACGCAGCTCTGCCCTGTGAGGACACTCACCAGATGGAGGGCAGCGTGGAGTTCTGCAGCACATAGGTGCGGTCCAAGAACAGGAAGATGCTTCTAATCATGATCTGACCAGCAGAAAGAAGAACCATTTACTCATGAATTCTACTAGCAGAATATTCAAGATCAGGCCTTCTGGACTCCATGTTAGCTGTCTCAAATCCAACAACTGTTTCCTGATGGAAAGATGCTGTCCACCACAGTCCTCATGTTTGATTTTTTTTCTAAAGTTAATTGTGTTCCCTTGGTATGTGACTTCCATCTCTTTAATATCATAAATCTGATTGTAGGAATTTTAACGCACTTAGCCTAAAACGGTATCTTTTTTTTTTTTTTTAAAGAGATCCTGTGTTCAGGCAAAGCCTAAAGGATATCTTTTAAATTTGGTCATTTTTTGACTGACGTGATACATCTTACTTGATTAGGGAGATGCACTAAGCTTTTAAAACCTGAGTTCCTGTTACATGATGAGGCTCTTGGACGTGTGTCTCTGACTCTGCGTTACGAGCAGAGTGAGGGGATGCAGGATGATGCACTGGTCCTGTCCTGTGCTCCTACCACCGAGCCTACCACCTGGCTGGGGAGACGTGTGGACACATCTCACTAAAACCTTCCCAAAGACACTCAGCGGGCTCTAGCAGCTGCCAGGCACCTGGCCCAGAAAAGAAACACACTCATCGTCTCCTACTTGTCTCATTTAGAAAACGAAAGATTTCAACCTATTTAGGAAAGCTATTAATACGGTCTTTTCTCTCACTTAAGTAATTAACAGCCAGGTCACACCAAAAATGTACACATGAAGTCAAGTCAAAGCCAAGACATCTACAAAGCCTAAGACGTTGGTTGTGCAGTTACAGTAAAGACCTGGGATTCAGGCTTGATTTTCCAGAGTAAGTTGTGTTTAAAGAGACATTTAGAGACCCACTCAGGCATTTAAGAATCCTGTCACCACTGCAGACTCTGACTGTGGACCTGAAGGCCAAGACGGTCAGCAGTGCCCTCCCACAAGAGCTGAGGAGTTCACCTTCCCTGCTTTTCTCATTGTGCTGTTCACCTACAGCACTGAACACAGACAGAATCCTCGGCAGCTCTCAATCATGTGGGTGAGGGAAGGCGGACGAGGTCCTGTTTGAAAGCACATTGCTTACCATTTGTCTGCAGTGGTCCTGCCAGCATGTGTTAATCTTCTTTAAAAATAAAACACTATCTAGTGAGTCTGTACAGACCTGCTAAGGAAAACTTTAAAAACGCTGGCCAATTTAATGATTACAATTTTTTTTTCTTTTTTTGAGATGGAGTCTCGCTCTGTCGCCCAGGCTGGAGTGCACTGGCGCGATCTCAGCTCACTGCAGTGCAGCCTCTGCCTCCCAGGTTCAAACAATTCTCCTGCCTCAGCCTCCCGAGTAGCTGGGATTATAGGCGTGCTGCCACCAAGCCCAGCTAATTTTTTGTATTTTTAGTAGAGACAGGGTTTCACCATGTTGGTCAGGCTGATCTTGAACTCCTGACCTTGTGATCCACTGGCCTCAGCCTCCCACAGTGCTGGGATTACAGGCATGAGCCACCGCACCCGGCCATTATTACAATTTTAACCCCTTAATTTCAGCTGCTTTCTCCGCTGAATACTACACATCATTTAGTAATCGGAATACTGAAAGAATATTAGTCTTGAATGTTCATGTCCCCCAAAATTCACAGGCCGAAACTCCAACTCCACGGTAATGGTGTTAGGAGGCAGGGCCTCTGGGAGGTGATAAGGTCACCAGAGTGGACAAACCTCAAGAATGGGGTTACGAAGGAGACCCCAGAGAGCTCCCCTGCCTCTTCCACCACACAAGGGTGCAGTGGGAAGGTGCTGGCTGTCAACCAGGAAGCAGGGCCCCACCAGACATGGAATCCGCCAGTGCCTCGACCCTGGGCCTCCAGCCTCCAGAGCTGTGAGCAACAGACTGCTGCGGCTGATGAGCCAGTCGACAGTGTTTCGTCACAGCGGCCCCAGTGGGCTAAGACACACCAGAAGTTCAATCATGGATCTCCGTATCTCATCACCGATGTGCACTCAGCCTGCCGGCACCGCCTTCTCTTCCCATGGCCCCACTTGCCTCTGGCTGTTCCCCACTCCCTTTCCAGCCTCCCTTCATTCTCTGCTTCCTTCACTGCCAGACACTTTCAAGTCCCTGCTGGCAGAAACACGCCCAGGCCACAAGTGCCCTGGGGCTAGGTGGCCGGACAAAAGGCCCCACTTCACAAAAGGCAGCCACTGAATATATTCCCACGGGGGGCTCCTGGAGATGGGGACTGGCATGGTAAGAGTCAGCCACAAGGACTATTTTTTTTTTTTTTTTTTTGAGATGGAGTCTCGCTCTGTGGCCCAGGCTGGAGTGCAGTGGCCGGATCTCAGCTCATTGCAAGCTCCGCTTCCCGGGTTTACGCCATTCTCCTGCCTCAGCCTCCCGAGTAGCTGGGACCACAGGCGCCCGCCACCTCGCCCGGCTAGTTTTTTTTGTATTTTTTAGCAGAGACGGGGTTTCTCTGTGTTAGCCAGGATGGTCTCATCTCCTGACCTTGTGATCCGCCTGTCTTGGCCTCCCAAAGTGCTGGGATTACAGGCTTGAGCCACTGTGCCCGGCCCACAAGGACTATTTTTTAAAAATTAAAAGAGACGGCACCTCACTATATTCCTAGGCTAGTCTTGAAAGCGTGGTCTTAAGTAATCCTCCTGTCTCAGTCTCCCAAAGTGCCAGGATTACAGGTGTGAGTCAGTGTGCCCAGCCTGTCGCAAAGTGCGGCCGGACAGGAAAACGGCTCAGGTTTAACTTTCGGCCTCGATGAAAACTGACACGAACTCTCATCCATGCATCAAATTAGGAACACTGTTACCCTGACTCTTTTTTTTTTTTTTTGAGATGGAGTCTCGCTCTGTCACCCAGGCTGGAGTGCAGTGGCATGATCTTGGCTCACTGCAAGTTCCGCTTCCCAGGTTCATGCCATTCTCCTGCCTCAGCCTCCCAAGTAGCTGCGACTACAGGTGCCTGCCACCACAGCTGGCTAATTTTTTCTACTTTTTAGTAGAGTCGGGGTTTCACTGTGTTAGCCAGGATGGTCTCAATCTCCTGACCTCATGATCCGCCCACCTTGGCCTCCCAAAGTGCTGGGATTACAGGCGTGAGCCACCACGCCGGGCCTACCTTGACTCTTAGAATGTACATTTTTAGGAAAATGCCCAAAAAGTAGTAGAATATGGGCTCCTAGAGCAAGTGGCCTGGCATCCCTCAGGTTCATGCAAAGCTGAGAATCAGAAATGACTACAAACTGCTTTATTGTTTACGAAACACTCTTCATGTCCACTCTCACTGAAAATCTCCTAAACCTCGTGGTGCAGGCATTGTTCCCTTGTACAGATTAACAAAATGGCTTGTCAAAGTGGATAGAACATGGACTTCCTACATTTAACTCTTGATCCACCACCTGTCAGCAACACGATACCGGCCAAGCCAAAGGACTTCTCTAGGTCTGTTTCTGCCATGCAGCGAGACACTACACACTCAGAGCCGACGTGAGGCGGTGACAACATCCTCACACACAGAGAGGAGGAAAAACACATCAGGCAAGTAGGGTGCACAAATCAGACAGGAGCTGGAGTCTCAGGGTGGCAAAGAGTGGCCTGACAAGGAAAGAGTGCCAGGGAGGGTAGGGTGCCAGGCAGAGCCTGAGGAGGAACAGACGGTGCTGAGGACAGCCAAGGGGCTCCCGGGGGGTCTGAATCCTTGTCACACCAGGAAGTGCTGTGACCACAGCTCCAGGGGCCTAAGACAGCTTACTCTATTTTCTCTTGAGGCTTTGCTGAATTCTCAGAGAGCACTGCCAGAAAATTAAAAATAGACAGTTACAGCAAAGACCGAATGGTTGAATGGTTAACAGGTTCCTCTGGAAGTACTCTTTTAAAATTGTTCAAAATTGTAATGGCTCATTATATTAGGAATCTGCAGAAACAGCCTGGAAAAAACAAACAAAAAATCTGTCCCAAGTACATTTGGACAGGCTTCAAGGAACCCCAACAGCCATCCTGCAGCTCTGACTCCAGCTGAATGAGGGCTGTGGCCTGGACCTCCCCGCAAGTCTCTGCTGGCAGGCAGGTCTCGCCAGCCGAAGGCGTAGCTTTGTTTCTGGATGAGGGTGCACAGATCCTTTAAACTTAATGGGGTTAAACTGACGCCAGTCAATCTGACACCACTGGGCAGCTCAGGTGTCGTGAAGATAGAGTTCCACGTGGGGCAGTGTCTTGTTAAGATGGAAAGTCCAACGTAAAGTGTTCATTAAATGAGAAATACTTTCTCTAGAATAGCTCTGTAAAATCAATATAGATCCTCGATCAAAATTTTTTTGTTATTTCCCACAGAAAAAAGTACAAAAGCTAAAATCACAGTGTGGCATTTACTAAGTAAGCTCTGGCCTTCTAAACATCAAAATCAATTCCAGATTCTAGGATATAACAAATAGTCACAATGCTGTGCAAGTGATTCTAGGACGTGAGACATATAGATACAGTGAGAGTCTATCAATAGTGTATTCTCGAGATAGGTTCTTCAGCAACCACATTTTTTCTCATTACAGAAAAGGGCCAGTCTTCGTTAAAGGATTTATACAGCCTACTGAGATGAGTTAGGCAGGTCTTCAAAGAGCAAACAACATCCAACAGCAGAAATGCTTATACCATAGGAAAAACCTACCTATCATACCTGTAATGAAAAAGAAAAAGAAAGCAAAAGACGATGCTTCTGTTGGGGCAGAAGAGGGATACATGCATTTTCTATGCTTGGTTGTCTGCTTCTGCAGTTCCAGGAACAAGGCCCACCTGCTGCCTCTACCCACAGACAGACCACCAGAGGACAGCCCTAGGCCAGCCCTCATTCATCTACACAGCTCATGAAGGCAGGCGTGCTATTTTGCCTCCTTTGATCTGGCTGAGCACTAACAGGGTTCTCTTGGGCTTTCGTCCCTTCATCTAGAAAATATGGCCAATAAAGGTACCTACAGCTCAGAGTGCTGCGAGACAAAGCAATTCATGAATGTGCAGAGCTTGGCCTACTGCCAGCAAGTGCTCCGTACACAGTATCTGGTCAAGTGAGACCAGGCACAAAGTCTTTCTAAGGAAAGACAAAGCATGCTGTCGCCAGTGCGGATCATAAAGGCATGCTCAGAGGCAACCGGAGCTTTGCAAACTTCCCCAACAGCCAAGGCTCCCTGCTCACTCCCGTGCCCCTCCCTTCTGCTGACCACACTGCTCCCACAGGGTCACCGCTGCCTGGCGTTCTGCGGCTTGACCAGAGTGGCAATGATGTCAAGTTGAACCAGGGGAAGGAAAATGTGAGTTTCATCTACTGTTATCTACCGATTAGATTCTGAGGACAGTTGGCCCGACATTTTTGAAGAGCTCCTGGTGCCCATGCAGCCTGGCTGGGTGGCACGTGGTCCTGCAGAAGCATGTGGTATGGGTTCTGCAGCAGCTGCCTCTGGCTGAGAGTGTGTATGAGTCCGTGGGTACAAAAGGCCTTTATTTTGTGGAAGGGACGTCACCAAGGGCAGGTATCTATTTTGAAAGCGACAGCTAAGTGCAGAATTTATCAAACACGTGAGACAAGAAAATGGACATGGTAAACGAAGAAGATGGTAGTGAATGACTCAATTCCACAAAAGCCCTCTTTCTACCTGTGCATCTGATGGGTTTCATCTATTATCTAATATCAGCAAACAATCAAAATATAATTGGCACATAACATTACTTAAATCTGGCCGGGCGTGGTGGCTCACGCCTGTAATCCCAACACTTTGGGAGGCCGAAGCTGAGGCCGGCAGATAACTCAAGATTGGGAGTTCGAGACCAGCCTGATCAACATGGAGAAACTCCATTTCTACTGAAAATACAAAATTAGCCGGGCGTGGTGGCACATTCCTGTAATCCCAGCTACTCGGGAGGCTGAGGCAGGAGAATCGCTTGAACCCAGGAAGTAGAGGTTGCGGTGAGCCAAGATTGCGTCATTGCACTCCAGCCTGGGCAACTAAGAGCAAAACTCCCGTCTCAAAACAACACGTTACTTAAATCTTAGAAAGTAGAGTTACTTGAAGTACTGGAATATCTGAGAGGCAAAGGAAATCTGAATATGCAGACCTTGGAATACTCCCTGCCACAGAGTATCTGAGCATCTGCCATCAGATTAACATTTCGCCATATGAGACGGGGCTGGGTCAGAACTCTCTTCCAGCAGAAACAAGCTCTTCGAGAGCAGGACCCATGCCATTCATGCCCGTCCCTGGTCCCCAATGCACAGTGCTGAGTTGGACAGAAACACTCACCCCACCTTTACTAGGTTAATGTACGAACGTAGCTTAAAATCCTTCATCACAGAACCTGGCACTTCCTGGTCTCATCATCCCTTCAGACTCTACTTATCAGTCACTAAGCCGGTTGCCATATTAAACTCGCCCCTCAATTCCCACAAGGTGACTCTCCTCTCACCTCCCTGACACCAGCCCTCAGCCACCTCCTCTGACGGCTCTGCTCTTTTTCTTTTTAGAGCTGGGGGTCTTGCTCTGTTGCTCAGGCTGGAGCGCAGTGGTGCAATCTCAGCTCACTGCAGCCTCGGCCTCCTGGGCTCAAGCAATCCTCCCACCTCAGCCTCCAGGGTAGCTGGGACCACAGGTGTGAACCACACATCAGACTAATTGTTGTCGAGCCTGCTCTTGAGCTCTTTGGGCTCAACTGACCCACCTGCCTTGGCCTCCCAAAATGCAGTGCTAAGATCAGAGGCGTGAGCCACTGCATCTGGCCACTCTGCTCATTTTTCCTGGGCATCTCATCCGTATCTGGATCCACTGGATCTGTGTCTCCAGCCCCAAATGCACTACAGGCATCTCTACCTGAGTGACTCCTCACCTCCTTCCAAATCAACATGACCAAGACAGCCCCTCCCTGCCTCAATCTGTGTCTGGTTGATCCCTCCGCAGCAGTCAGATCCTCTTCCTCTGAACTGTAACAGGTTTGCTGGCAGGATGCTGTCATCCCACTCCGTGGTTTTGCTGCCCAGTCAAACCACTGTGGTGTGAACCACTTCTTGGTTCAACAAAGGTTCCTCCACAATTCAGCATCCACCTTCCTCTCGTTTTTCCCTCTAGGGATCCTGTCAGTGGTCAACTCTCCCACATCCAGCAGCATACCTGGCTCTTCTGCCCAGTAAGCTTCCTTAGCGCCAGGGCTGCCCATGCTGCTCCCCGGCCTGTGCCATCTTGGCATCCCACAGTGCCTGCCACTTCCTCATCCATCCTTTAGGACATGGCCCAGACATCACTTCGCCCCTGCAATGCCCCCCTACCCAGGTGGGCTGGCTGCTCTTTCTTTAGGTGCCAGGAGCTTATCTGAACCTTTGAAAACCCTTATCACAGGCCGGGCGCGGTAGCTCACACCTGTAATCCCAGCACTTTGGGAGGCTGAGGCGGGCGGATCACGAGGTCAGGAGTTCGTGGCCAACGTGGTGAAACCCCGTCTCTACTGAAAATACAAAAATTAGCTGGGCGTGGTGGTGGGCGCCTGTAATCCCAGCTACTGGGGAGGCCGAAGCAGGAGAATGGCTTGAACCCAGGAGGTGGAAGTGCAGTGAGCCGAGATCATGCCACTGCTCTCCAGCCTGGGCGACAGAGCAAGACTCCGTCTCAACACACAAAAAAACCCCTTATCACAGCACTGCGTAAATGCTTATCCTGATGCTTCTGCCACCTCCATTTGGGTTTAAGCACCAAAGGGACAGAATCCCATATTCTGCTCAGACTATCTTCCTAGGGCCTGGCACATGGCAATATGTGCCGACCCAATGAAAGGCTGTGGTGTGCTGGTCTATATGCAAACTTATCTCATCACTCTGCCAGAGTGACCTCCATGAACAATCTAATTCTGGTTTCTTGCTTAAAGAACCTGTGAGGACTCTGGGATACTCACAGACTGAAGTTCAACTCCTTGATAGTAACCACAAAGATTCAAATTCAATCTGCAACTTAGCAGCACAGCCTAACGGCCACGGCTTCTCTGGAGTTCTAGCTGTGCCCCGCTGCCCGGGGTTTCCAGAGCACCCCTCACTTTCCGGTGCCACATCCACAGGAGGGGGGATCCTCCCCACCCTTCAGGAGGGTCTCCTCTGGGAGGCTCTGCCCCAGCTGCTTCACATGCCACTATTCCTGGCCTGGCTGGCACAGTTCTCAACTCGTCTCATGACTAATAAGGGCACTTAATACGGTAGCATTTTCTTCTTTCGCCTTTAAGGAACCAAATGATAATTTTTGTAATCATAGTTTTGCCACCGCGCCAGGGAAGTACAGTAATTCCCCTGCCTCTCCCATAGGCCTGAGACTTCTTGGAGGGTAGAAATCAGGCAGGGGGTCGCTTTCCATTTGGCGGTGCTGGTGCAGCAGGTAGAAAGCAAGTGCTTGTGCAGTGAGTGAACTGATGGCACATTAGTCAACCCACAGAGTAGGAGTAACTGGCAGAAGAATCATTTGATCAGGTAATCAAATAGTAGTTTTCAAGTAAATTGGGACTGCAACTAGAGTAGGAACAATGATCGCCTACTGACTCTCACAAATGCCTAAGTCTTTGGAAGAAGGCTTGGGCATCTGCTAAAGACCTCCCCTAAGCCTAGGAGTCAGGCCACTTTTTGGATGGAAACATCCGGAACACGGGTTCCTGGAAGTGCACTGCTGAGCGGTGGCACTGGGGCGGGGCCTGCTTCCGTGCGCCCTCACAGGCGCCTCCTGAGATAAGGTGTACTTTGGCCAGGTTCCAAAAGGTTGTGTGTGGTCACTCATCTCTTGAACAACCTGATGATCTTTAGGAAAGGGCTTTGCTGGAAAACACTGCAGGGCGTATTTACAGAAGCCAGCACGACAGAGCTGAACTGACCTCACTCGCCATCTGTGGGGGGTGCTGTGGAGATTGTCTAAACAGGGACCTCTCACCCTGCATTTCAGCTTCCCTGTCAGTGCTTCCACTTCAGCAACACCAATTGCTGCAGCTTCCCTGAGGGTCCTTCCAATGAACTCAGAACGGTTTAGTTTCCCCAGAGCAGGGAGACAAGGGAGCAGAAGTTTCCCTGAATTAGAAGAACACTTAGAAGTAAGCAAACACAAACCACCTAGTTTTACATATGAAGAAACGGAGGCCGAGAAAAGCACAGCCACAAGTAGATTTTCTGCAATTACAAACTCTACTTTCTAATTTCTACCCAATGCGACACATGGATAGCTACAGTAATGGGAGGAGGTTGGGGAATGAGATTGAGTCCAGATTAAAGAATTTTCTATAGGATGCCAAGGAGCCCAGAAACTCCCCTGTAGAGGTCTGAGTCACAGCTGGTGTGGCAGCAGAATTCTGAGATGCTCTTGCCTGTCCCCACGTGGAGGATGCCTCACACGCACTGTGAAGGAGCCTGTGAATACGAAGGTCACCATTCTCTGACTGGGTCACAGGTTACATCACATAAGGCCCCATCTCAGCAGGTCAGACAGGCAGAGTCCCCTGCTGGTCTAGAAGCAGAAAAGAGTCAGGCAAGGACTTGTGCATGTGGAGCTGAGAGTGACACCGAGCAACACAGGACAGAAGACCCTAGGGCCCTCAGTCCCACAACCACAGGAACTGCCTTCCGCCGACTACCTGCCTGTGCTAGCAAAGACCTCAGGTGAGGCCGCAGCCTGGCTGACACCTTGACTTTGTTCATGAGACTGAGCACAGAATCTACCGAATCCTGCCTGGCCTCCTGACAGACACAGCTGTGAGCTGATAAGTGGGTGTCTCCGTACATCGCCAAGTTGATGGGACTTTGCTGCCTATCACAGAAACCCAGTGCAGATGGTGTTTATTAGAATAAAGGATACTCGAATTTTAAGACGCTTTTCAGAACGTTTCCTAAACACTCAACCATACCCAGTAAGTGAACGTGGTTTCCCTTTAATTCAGATCAGCAAACAATTGAAGGTAAATTTCGCTTAAAAACCTACCATTCTGAGTCACGAAATAAAAGAGAACTTTAAAAGCTATTGCTTCAATATTAAGGACACTCATTAGTTCTTTATCATAATAATGTTCAGTTTTGAAAGACTTCATGAATAGAAACTTTATGAACCAAAAAAAGGATATTCTCTAAACGGAAGGATCTGTGCCTGGACGTGGTCTTCACAGGCCTGACGTAGTTGCCTGTACAGCATTGGGGAGACTTTGTGAGAACAGAGATTTTCCACAGCCTGCGAACAAAAGGGGTACATCAATTCTTCAGTATGAACAACAGATTGGTTCACAAAAAAACCCTGTTGTTAATATAGCTATAATCATAACAAAAAGGCACCCCACACCCTACCCCAGTACTTTGGGAATCTACAAAATAAATTATTTATTATGGCTAAGTTTAGGGCACTTCTCATTGGAACACTGCAGTCCAGTCACAGTTGGCATGGGGGTAGGTAACAACAGTTAATGTGGGCACGTTGCACCTGCTGGACTCGGCTCCCAGGCGGCTGGCCCGCGCCACTCCTGAGCGTCTACAGCGCCCAGTCACTGGGGACTCCTCCACAGGTTTCATCCTCACAGGCTTGTTTCTGGGTGCTCCGATTCCTCAGTCTGAGGTGGGGGTCAATGCAGTGTGTGTATGTTTAAGTTCACCTTGATGATTACAAAGTGAAATCAGGGCTAGAGAACCAAGAAAACCTTTTCCCTCAGTGACCACCTTCCCATCAGGAAGGAGAACAACAGGCTGGGGCTCCAGTTCCCCTCACGCTCCCCAGGGCAGTGATTCGGTCCAAACTGAGCCTTTTCTGGGTGACACAGGCCAGACTACATTGTTTCCTGTTTATTTTTCTGTAGGATAGATGTGTAATTCACTTCAGTTTTCTTAAACTTTTTTTTCTATGAACAACCCTAGTAAAATAAGAAATCTTTTTTGTTTTGAGTTGGAGTCTTGTTCTGTCGCCCAGACTGGAGTGCAATGGCAGGATCTTGGCTCACTGCAACCTCTACCTCCTGGGTTCAAGCGATTCTCCTGCCTCAGCCTCCCGAGTAGCTGGGATTATACGTGCCCGCCACCACACCCAGGTAATTTTTGTATTTTCAGTAGAGGAGGGGTTTCGCCATGTTGGCCAGGCTGGTCCCAAATGCCTGACCTCAGGTGATTTGCCCCTCTTGTCCCCGCCCAGAGCTGGGATTACGGGCGTGAGCCACCGTACCCAGCTGACACCATTTTTTGAGGCAGAAAAATTTTTCTCACAATATTTTTACCCACCTCAAAGAAACAATGCTTGTATATTATTACCAGCTCTAATAAAATTTCCTAGACAGGCGCAGTGACTCATGAGGTCAGGAGTTACAGACCAGCCTGACCAACACGGTGAAACCCTGTCTCTACTAAAAATACAAAAATTAGCCAGGTGTGGTGATGCACACCTGTAATCCCAGCTACTCAGGAGGCTGAGGCAGGAGAATCGCTTGAACCCAGGAGGCGGAGATTGCAGTGAGTCAAGATTGCGACACTGCACTCCATCTTGGGTGACAGAGCAAGACTCTGTCTCAAAAAAAAAAAAAAAAAAATTCCTTTCCAATCTTATGTACAAAAACTTAAACTCATTCAATTCAAATATGAAATATTATAAACAGAAATGTGGTTTTTCTAACAAGTTTTGAACCAATGTGGGGTTCAAAAACAGAATAAAAACACTGTAAATAATCTGAATTTAATTCGGATACAATAGTCCCCTAGAAAAAAAGGTAAATTAAAGTTATAGAGCTATTCATTTTACTAATACTTACAAGTATTAATAATTCCAATACTAAATATAGGAGAGCTGCTACATGTCAACCAAAATATAGTAACTACTACCATATAAAATACATGCATATTTATAAAGACCAAAAGAGGATGTGGAATAATTATCATCTTTTTTCAATAATTATAATCCTGTTTTCTAGCAAGCTTATTATCAGCATAATAACAAAGAAATACAAACTTTCCCCTACATTTTGTCTTACTACAGAAATAGGGAATTCCTACCCACATTCTGTATTTACTTCAACTCCTTTCTCAAACTCTTCAATTCCATCCCTTTGACTGCCATGTCTTCACATTTTGGTCAAAGGTCTGCCACCCTTTTGTCTCCTCAAACAACCAAGAGAACTTTACGACAAAGGTTTTGCTCCAGTAGTTAAACATTAGTGAATCCCACAAACATATTACAAAGTAAGTTTTTTATATAACACATGAAGAAAATGTATTTTCTTCAGCAAAAATCAAGATAAGCTTAGTGGTGCATATTCTTCATAAAACAGTAACTTATGACCATTTTCTGGATGTTTTAATTCCTAAACCAAGAACCTATATCCTTAAAACCATCTCTTCCTAGTTGTGGCAAATGACTGAATATTTTATAACCTACTCTGCCTCCTACGTGTCCTATTTGGTGCATATTTACTATTCATATGAGTCATATTGCAATTTACTTTGTTTTTAAAACTAAGAATTTAGGAACCTCTCAAAATAAGTAGCAAGCCCTGGGTAACTCAGGTTTGCTGTAGGTGCTGAGTCAGGACTCCCGGCTTCATATTACAGGCACTCATCACTGGAAAGGCGACAGCCTTTGTTTCTCCCCGCCCTGCCAACTCCTTGCTGGCAGGAATATACTGGAAGACTTTTTTGTGCTGTTACAGAAGCAGCACAACATAGGAGTTGCCCCTCCCCAAAATGGATTTTTGACACTCAATCATATTCTGAGATTTAGAAATACCCTTTCTGGATGCATAAAGCAACTAATCAGATGGTACTGTGTGCTTCATGTTGGTGCACTCATTCGTATTTTAAAGATTCACCCCAGAGAAAAGGAATGTAATCCAATGATCGGAGGTGCAGAAGTATCATTTGCATTCTATCCTACTAGTATCAAGATGCTTTCCTCGTATAAACAGCCATGTGAGGAAACTTGATGTATATCTTCACCCAGCACTGTCTCTCCTCACATCACAGCTACTTCCTAACCAGCAGGTTTGTCAAATGATTGTCTGTACTAGCTCAACAGACACGTGTGTGAATGTCAAATACATGTCTATTTATAGTGTCAAAGCATTGCCTGGAGTGAACTCACTGCTACTTAAACAAAATGCTCACTGCGGATAAGGGCAATCAAATCCCTGCTCTCAGGTGTGGAAGACAGAACAAGGAAGTCCACGGAGCTGTGGGACATGACCTCCATAGTCACACAGAGACCTCCACAGCCACATGGGGCGTGACCTCCATAGCCACACAGACGAGACCTCCATAGTCACACAGAGACCTCCACAGCCACATAGGCAAGACCTCCACAGCCACTTGGTCGAGACCTCCACAGTCACACAGAGACCTCCACAGCCACATAGGCAAGACCTCCACAGCCACTTGGTCGAGACCTCCACAGTCACACAGAGACCTCCATAGACACACACAACGAGACCTCCATAGTCACATAGCAACCTCCACACCCACACGGACGAGACCTCCACAGTCACACGGACGACACCTCCATAGTCACACAGCGACCTCCACAGTCACACGGACCAGATATCCAGTCACACGGACGAGACCTCCATAGTCACACAGCAACCTCCACAGTCACACGGACCAGAAATCCACAGTCACACGGACGAGACCTCCATAGTCACACAGCGACCTCCACAGTCACACGGACCAGATATCCACAGTCACACAGGACGAGATCTCCACAGCCACACAGACAAGATGTCCACAGCCACACAGGATGCGACCTCCATAGTCACACAGATGAGACGTCCACAGCCAGTCAGACAAGACCTCCACAGTCACACAGACGAGACATCCACAGCCACACGGGACGAGATCGCCATAGTCACACAGCGACCTCCACAGTCACACAGGATGCGACCTCCATACTCACAAACAGATCTTCACAGCCACACAGGATGAGACCTGTGTAGCTGTGGGGGTCCCACCCCTACACTGGTTCTGCAGCTCCGGTGTGAGGGAAGGATGCCACCTAATACGAAGGATTAACCACTCCCCTTCACTGACCATTATCACCTGCTATCAACATGTCATGGAGACAACTACTCTGTGACTCAAGAAAGACAGCCCGGCTTTCCTCAGAACTTGTATGTCAGCCAGGTGCAGTGGCTCACACTTGGAACCCCAGCACTTTGGGTGGCCAAGGCGGGAGGACTGCTTGAGTCTAGTAGTTCCCAAGCAGCCTGGACAACGTAGGGAGGTCACACCTCTCTAAGGCCTGAGAGGTTAGTTTTTGTGCAACAACAAACAAAAAAACCAGTTCTAAATCAAAACATAGCCTTTCTCTAAAACCTTTCTAGAAATGCAGTCTTCAGTTTTCTGTTGTCTCATTTAGCAAAAAGTAGGACTAAAACATAGAGACACAAGACATAGAAGATGCACTTTCTTCAGGGAGTTAGTTATTACAGACCTAAATTCAGGTGGTTAAACAGAAAAGATCTATGCCTTCCCAACATTCTCCTCTACACATTACAAGGGGAAAATGATAAAAACAAAGTAATAGGCTGGGTGTGATGGCTCACGCCGGTAATTCCAGCACTTCGGGAGGCCGAGATGGGGGGATCACGAGGTCAGGAGATCGAGACCATCCTGGCTAACATGGTGAAACCCCGTCTCTACTAAAAAATACAAAAAACTAGCCGGGCGAGGTGGCGGGCGCTTGTAGTCTCAGCTACTCGGGAGGCTGAGGCAGGAGAATGGTATAAACTCGGGAAGCGAAGCTTGCAGTGAGCTGAGATCTGGACACTGCACTCCAGCCTGGGCGACAGAGCGAGAGTCCATCTCAAAAAAACAAAACAAAACAAAACAAAAAAAACAAAGTAACAAACAGAGAAACAACAGGCCAGCTGAGGCCCACACAGTGTAAGCAACAGGACTCCTAAGGGGTTTAGAGGTAAAGGGAGACTGAGCAAAACCAAAAACCAAACATGAAACAAAAACTTTCAAACTTGGGTGAGAATTGGTCCTTTCACATAAGATTCTTTGGCACAGTATACACCACCCCATCTATACAAAAACTTAGACTTTATTTTGAAACACCAAGTCAAATGTATTGCCTGCTTGATCAGACATCAGTAATTTCACATTTGCTTTTCTTAGATTTCTATCCCACTTGCTTCCAGTAGATCTGAGGCAGCTCATGCTTCAGACTCTGTGAGAGGCCAGATGCCCACCTGTGCATGGAGAGACGATCAGCTGCAGATGCCCACAGGTAAGGGAATCAACTGATTCCACATGTCCCCTAGTGGGGCAGCACCTCCAGAGATGCACCTGGAATTTGCGATGCAGCACCTCCAGAGATGCACCTGGAATTTGCGATGTCTCATTCCAAGGAGGAACCAGTGACTGTCATTTTGGGGTAAGCATTCCTAGTTCTCAGGGTTTCAAGACAGACACCTAAAGCACCTGCAAACATTGTTCATAATATGTACAGTGATTGTTTTATAAGACATATCACTGTGTACAAGGTGTTGCAAAGTATAATTCCACCATTTTAAGTAAAAACAATGAGGCAGCAGATATCAGACAGCCAAATCGCCAGGAAAAAAGTAGTAAGAAGCTTTAGCTGTAAGGTATTATATTTTATTAAACCAAAGACCTCTGAGAGTTCAGGTGGGACTCGTTTCTAGTCAAGACACAGTACAAGAACTGTATTAACTTTCTGCCTGAAATAACCATAAAATCAGACAAAATATATGAGGTAACAGTTTTTGAAGCACTGAGTACTAGGCTATGAAAGACAGTGAATCTCAGAAAGATGGGAGGCAAATAGGCCCCAACTGCTCAGTTTCCTGCATGGAGAACTTCCAGACTGTGGTGTGGGGGCCCTGAGTGAGTAGCTGTGACTACAGGCGTGCAACACCCCACTAGGCTAATTTTTACATTTTTTGTAGAGATGGGGTTTCACCATGTTGCCTAGGCTACTCGCGAACTCCTGGGCTCAAGTGATCAGGCCACCTCGGCCTCCCAAAGTGCTGGGATTACAGGTGTGAGCCAATGAACCCAGCCTGTCAATATTGTTAAGAAATTAATTCTCCTACATTGATCTATAGATTCTATATACTGTCAATCAAAATCTTAGCACACTTTCTTATACAAATTGGCTGACTGTGAAATTCACATGGAAACACAAGGGACCAAGAATAGCCAGAAACCTGTGCAAATGTATGAAGTTGGGGGGCCAACACACCCCGATTTCACACCTCACTCCACCTACTCCTACATGGTTTCTGACAAAGGAACAAAGGCAATTCAGCAGGGGAAAAGAGCTGAATAACTGGACATTTGCAGGGAAAACACTGACTCTAGATTTTTTTTTGTTTGTTTATTTTTTGAGATGGAGTCTCACTCTGTTGCTCAGGCTGGAGTGCAGTGGCACAACCTCGGCTCACTGCAACCTCTGCCTCCCGGGTTCAAGCGATTCTCTGGCCTTAGCCTCCCGAGTAGCTGTGATTCCAGGCGCCTGCCACCACGCCCGGTTAATTTTTTGTATTTTTAGTAGAGATGGGGTTTCACCATGTTGGCCAGGCTGGTCTCAAACTCCTGACTGCTCAGGTGATCCACCCGCCTTGGCCTCCCAAAGTGCTGGGATTACAGGCATGAGCCACTGCACCCGCTCTGACTCTAGATTTATATTTCACAACATATACAAAAATTCACTCTACATAGATCATAGACCTAAATATAAAACCTAAAACTCTAAAATGTCTGGAAGAAAATATAAGAGAAAACTTTGTGACCTTAGATTAGGCAAGATTTCTTGGATACTAAAAGTTCAGTCCATAGAACAAACTGATACATGTGACTTGAAAACTTAAAACTATTACTCTTCAAATGGCACAGTTAAGAGAATCAAAAGACAAGTTGAAGACTAGGGAGAAAGTATTTGCAAAGCGAATATCTGATATAGGACTTGTATCCAAAATACTTAATAAACTCAAATACTCAATAGTAAGAAAATAACCAACACAACAAAAATGAGCAAAATATTTAAATAGACACTTTGTCAAAAAAGATACATAGAATGGCAAGTAAATACAAAGATGCTTCTTCGCATCAGAAGGAAATACAAACTAAAACCACAACGACACTCCACCACACACCCACTAGCACAGCTAAAATTACAGACTGAGGACACCACATGCTGGTGGCGGAGTGGAACTGGAACTCCCATACACTGCTGGGAGAGGCGCAAAAGGGGCAGCCACTGTGAAAAACAAGAAATTTCATAAAAAGGTAAACATACATTTTCCATATGACCCTGAGAACTTACTTCTAGATAAAGAAGTAAGCAGAACTTACCTGAGAGGAATAAGAATATATGCCCAAACAAAGGGTCATTCACAGATGTTCACAGCAGCTTTATTTAAAACAACCCAAGGCCAGGCGCAGGCGCTCAGGCCTGTAATCCCAGCACTTTGAGGGGCCAAGGCAGGCGGATCACTTGAGGTCAGGAGTTTGAGACGAGCCTGACCAACATGGTGAAAATACAAAAATCAGCCAGGTGTGGTGGCGGGTGCCTGTAATCTCTGCTACTCGGGAGGCTGAGGCAGGGGAATCGCTTGAATCTACGAGGTGGAGGTTGCAGTGAGCCAAGATCGCGCCACTGCACTCCAGCCTGGGGTGACAAGAGTGAAACTCCATCTCAAAGAAACAAATAAAAAACCCCAAACATGGACACTCAAATGTCCATTAACTGATGAATGGATAAAATAACTGTGGTATACCCATTCTACGAGATAATAAACAAGTTACAATCACATTGCGTGTGCATGAATCTCAAAAGCACTGTCCTAAGTGAACGAAGCCAGACACTACAAAACAGATGACTGCCTTTAGATAAGGTTCTGGAAACGACAAAATATAGTGACAGAAAGCAAATGGGGGACTGCCAAGGGTTAGGAGTCAGGGGAGAGGGCTGACTGCAAAAGTGGTCATGGCAATTTCCGGGGTGGTAAAAATATTCTACCACTCTACCAAGAAAGAGTCTATCTTGACCGTGGTGCTGGTTACATAAGTGTATGTATACATCTGTTAAAACTTCTTGGAGTGCACATTATACGTAGACTGTATCTCAAAGCTGGTAAGAAAACATAATTCACTTACACTTCAGACAAAGAATGTATGTATGTACACCAAACTGTCAACAGTTTTCTTTGGGTGGTAGGAGTATAGGTGATTGAAGTCTTCTTTTATATATTTTTTATAATTTTTACAGTGCAGTCACTTGCATATCCAGAAAGAATTTTTTAAATTCAAGTCTTTTAATAGAAATAATTGCATGACACATCGTGACCCAAAATGTAGATATCAGACTACTTAATGAACGTTGTTTCACAAAAAGACGACGCCAGAAAAAAACATCCGCTTGTAAATAAAATATCCAAGTACAGTAAAATGCACTTTTAGCCATTTTTTGTTACTTTATAAATGGAACACTATTACTTTGAATTAAACGCTACAAGATCTGAATATCTTAAAGGCAACCACTGATTACAAAACAGAGAAGAAAACCACTTTTTTTGAATTTTAAAGTTTTTCAAAATCTGAATATCTTAAAGGCAACCATTAATCACAAAACACAACAGAGAAAAAAACCCTCTTATTACTGTGGCAAGTGACACAGTACTAACAATTTTATTTATAACGAGAGAAATAATTTGCTGTATACTTGCAAAATATGAGTCACGTGGCTCCTAGAAACACACCTCCTTCTCTTCTGTAATGGGATAACTTTAAGAATCGTTCTAAGCAGCTTAAGCCTCAAAACAAAAATTCCACCACGGCAATAAACAAAACCACTTGTTGCCTCTGGGGCTCCCGGCCCTGCAGTGGAGGCAAACGCCCTGCCTTTCCGCTCCCCGGCGAGAGCCTGCGAGGCACCCGGAGCGGCCGCCCGGCCGCGTCTGCGTCACGCGGGGCAGGAGCGGCGCCCCCAGCCTCGGCCGCCGCCTCACCTGGTAGAGCTCCTCGAGGTTGTACCTGATGGAGGTGCTGCTCTGCACGGCCCGCACCGCCTCGTGCAGCTTCCGCCACGTGTCTTGCGTGTAGTTGTCGGGCAGCCGGGGTCTGTCTGCAGGGCGGAGAGAGAGCGGGCGACTCAGGGCGCGCCGCGAAACGCCCCGAGTCGCCACCCCGACCCGGCCGGCGCCCCAGCGCCCGCGCTCAAGAGGCCCATACGGATCTCGGGCCTTCCCCCCAGGGCGGGCGGGGTCTCGTGGGGCCCCCGCTGGGGTCGCCCGGCCCTCGACCCGGCCGCCGCACCCACCTCGGAAGTTCTTGATGACCAGCTTCTTGGAGCCGCCCGCGCCCCCCGGCTTGGCGGGCGCGGCGGCCAGGGCCGCGGGCTTGGTGAGGCCGTTGGTGCGGCCCACGAGCGCCGAGAAGCTGCCCTTCCGCGGGGCCTCGTCCGCCATGGCTGGGCCGGAACCGCCGCGCCCCGCCCCGAGCGCCGCCGCCCGCCCAGCTCCGCTCCGCCCGCCCCGGTCCGCGCGGCCTCCGCCCCGTCCTCCTCGCGCGCCCCGCCCCGCCCCGCCCGCGTGCCCGAGTCCAACCGCCGCCGCGCCCGGCTACTCCTGAGGGCTTAGGGGCGCGCTCTGGGAACCCCTCCTGAGGGATCGGACCCCCCCAAGAGCTTCGGACACCCATTCTTGGCTCGAGGGCGCGCGCCGGAACCCCACCCCCGCCCCCGAGGGATCGGGACAGCCCCGGTTCCGGGGGGCGCACCGGGACACCCCCCCTGGGGCTCTGGGTACCCCTCCTGGCTCGGGGGTGCGTGCCGGGGGCCCCCTTCTGAGGGGCTCGGGAGCCGGGACCCCCTCCTGAGGGCCCCAGGGAGCGCTCCTCCTGAGGGTTCGGCACCCCCCACCCGGGGCGTGAGACCACCTCGAGGGCTCGGGCGTGCGCGCCGGGACGTGCCCCAACTTCTGAAGGCTCGGGAGCGCGCGGCGGAGGCAACTCATGAGAGCTCGGGAGCGCGCGCCATGTCCCTCCCCTCCACCCCCGCTCGGGCGCGCGCGCCCCGAGGCCCTGGCCCGGCGCGGAGCGTCCTCCGCGGCCTAGTTTTCACAAGGGGCAGTGGAGGGGACAGCGCAGTGAAAGGCAGTTTAGCAGTGGGGCTGTTCTCGCCACTGGACCCCAAACCCCTCAGCCTGGACGGGCCCGAACACACAATCAGAGCCGCTGGCGTCCCGGCTGAGAGGACGGGGGCCCGACAGAAAGACCCCGGGACCCCTTGGCCCGAGCGTGTCGCCGAGTCGGTCCCCGGATTCTCCCTCCGGAACCAGCCTGCGCACATGTGACGGGGTCGGGGACTCCGGGACCGAGACGGACAGAAGGCCGGAAGTGACGCCAGCTGGCCCGCTTGGGGCGTAGGGGGTGGCGCTCTGTGCTCGGTGGCGCTCTGTGCCCATGGCGCACATTACCATCAACCAGTACCTGCAGCAGGTGGGTCCTAGCCGGGGAGCGCGCGGCGGCGTGGTTGGCCCTCTGCGTGTTCCGTGTGTCCCCTCCTGCCTTGGACCCTCAGGCGTCTTCCTTTCGCGCCTCGCCCCCCCTCCTCCGTCCGGGTCCCCGGCGGGCAGCGGCGCGAGCTGACTGAAAGGCCGAACAGCGGCGGCCGGGGCTCGGGAAGGCGACCCGGGGTCTCCCCTGCAGGGCCGCCGTGGGGGCCGGGCGGTGACCGTGGATCGCGGAGTCGTCGCGGTGTAAGTAGACGCGGGGGCCCCAGGTCACTGCCCTCATTTGCTGGCGTGTGTGGCCGCGCTCCCAGGGGGCCCGAAGGGCCTGCGGGCCGCGCCAAGGGCCCGGTGTGGGGGGTGCTGTGTCGGATGGACGCTGCTTCCCAGCAGGATGCGGGATAACTTCGGGGACTCCAGGAGACGGTGGAGGGGTAAGCGCGAGGCTGTGGCCGTGTTGCAGGCCGGGCTCGTGCCCCTGGTCTTAGCTGTCTTTTAACGCCCTTCACTCTCCGAGCACGATGCACACTTCATATCGCTCGGTAGATGCGTCTGACGGGTGTTGTTCAACAGCCTTACAGGCTTCAAAGCGTATATTCTTTCCACTTAACTGCTTGTCCTCAGAACCAGCACTGTGGTAACAGGGATAGGAAAAATAGGGAATGGATTTTTAAAATATTTGAAGGAAACATTACCAGGACGTGGTGAATAAGAATGGGTGAGCTGAGGGACACCGACGAGTTAAGAATGATTCCCAGGTTTGTAGTCTGGGAAAAAGATGAATAGAGTGGATTTGGAGGGAGAAATAAATTAAGTTTTGGGCATGTTGAGTTTGAGGTGTGTGTTGACAACTAGGTAAAGATACGTACTTGACAGCTGAAAAGTCTGCCATGATTGGGACCAGCAGTTGCTTGGTTAATTGAGAAAACTGGTTAAAACAGGAATCACGAAAAGATGGGTATATGCTTTTAACTTAAAACATGAAAGTATACGTTCACTTGCCAATTTTTTTTTTAACCGCTTACCTCAAGTTCGATACTTGCCAATCTTTTGATGTAGGCCCTAGGCCTTTTCTTTAGGCCGTGTCTGTTTTGGCCTAATCTTTGCAGAGTTAACATTTTCCAGTATAAGTTTATTTAAAGTTAAACAAGGATATGGGCATTTAAGAACCAATTTGATACAATTGTCTTTAGAATTTTCTTAATCTTTTACCATTTTTCCCCCACACCTTTTTTTTTTAAGAACTCAAGTGAGCCTTTTAAAAACTTGCAACTTAGCTTGTAGACAAACAACTGCTTCCTTTTGCATTCATGTTTCATTGATGACCTTAAAAGTACATAACTATCATAACAGGTTCAGCTAGCAAAAATGGATTTGAGAACAAACACATCTGGATATGAGAACACATACAACTTAGCTGGCAAAAGCTTGCAATGTATTAGAGTGAAGCCTACTTGCTGAAAGTCCTCATCATGCCTTGGGCATCAGCTTGTGTATTTCAGGGAGGGTTTGGAGAGAGTCATAATTCCAATTCAAGTCAGTTAAAGTGAGACTAGTAAGTGAGCTTCTACTCTATGTGTGTAAGCTGAAGTTTAAACAGACAGATTTGGGTTAAAGATACAAATCTGAGACCCCTTGATATACACATGTTGGGAAAGACTGAGAAGGGGTGACCCAGGGAACAAGTAGAGAGTGGACAGGAGCTGGGCCCAGAACGGACCTCTGTAGAGATGTGCATGCCTACATCTCCACAAACAGCAGTGTAGCCACTAACGTGAGACAGGAAAAGTCCACTTCCTCCTAATTTTGATGTATAAAAGTATTTCTGGTTGGACTGGCATGTTACCTAGGTTTTATGTATTAACAGATTCTTGAATATTTTTAAAAAATAGGTGCCTCTTTGATAGAGAACGGCAGCCTGTTGCACACGGTAACACAGCATGTTTGATTTGTTGTATAGGAACATAGGTGCCAATGTAACTGTATCTCTTTGGGAGTAAAACCATCATTTGCACATTCATCAAAGCTAGGAAGTTGGGAGAAATCATTGACTCCTCCTTCAGTCTCAGCAATAGTCCTTTACCTAACTGGCTGTATCTCCGAAGTCTCTCAAATCCATCCCTTCTTTATCTGTTGCCACGTGCTCCCCAGCCAGGACCCACCGGCTGCAGGTACTGGTTGATGGTTTCCTTTACTTTGCCCTTTCCAAGTGAAACATAGCCAAGAGGGCATAGACTTTAAAGACAATAAGGCTTCAGCCCAAATCCTGGTGTTTTTACTAATTCTGGGATGATGACAAGTTATCATCCTTCTGTGACTTCTCCTATCGACTTCTGTGACTCTCCATCTCTAAACAGGCTTCGCGTAGTTTTGAGAAAAAAAGACCATGAATGCACAGTAAATGCATTTGCTTAGTAAATGATAGTTCTGGTATTTTATTGAAGAAGAGTTGAGCATCTGCCTCTGTTACTAAAACTTGATTGACTCTGTTTCGTCTAGGGAAAGTTCCAGATGCTTTTAGCACATCATCTGGTCTGTTTACCTGTTAACTTGGCGTCACCAGTCTAAAGGTTTATTTCACTTGTGCTGAATGTACCGTGGCCCCCGCCGAAGTACTCATAACTGAAATTCACCATTTAACCGTTTTAAATTACACAATTAAGTACATTCACAATATTGCACAACCATCACCATTATCCAGAATTTTTTTGTCACCCCAAATGGAAACGTCGTAAGCATTAAGCAGTCACTCCCTGTTCCTGCCTCCCGGAGCCGATCAACCGCTAATCTACTTTCTGTCTGTATGGATTTGCTGATTGTGGTGATTTCAGTATGAGGCTTTTGTGTGTCTTTTACTTCATGTTTTCAGGGTTCATCTGTGTTGGAGTGTGTATCAGTGTGTCATTCCTTTTCCTGGCTAATGATACTGCATCGTATGGAGTATTTTGTTTATCCGTTTGTCAGTTGATGGACCACTTCGGTTGTTTCCTCTTTTTGGCTATTGTGCTGCTGCTGTGAGCATTCATGCACATGTTTTGTATTCTTTTTGGCGTATACCTAAGAGGGGAATTGCTGAGTCATATGGTAACTCTGTGTTTAACTTCTTGAAGAAATGCCAAAGCGGCTAGCTGCATCATTTTACGTTTTCACCAGCAATGTATGTTGCACTGTCTTCACTTCCTTGTCCACACTTGTTTTTTCCATTCTTTTTATTACGGCCATCCTGCGGGGTGCAGAGTGTTATCTTCTTGTGGCACCCCATGATCTTTCTTGTCCCAAAGATTTTCTTCATTATGTTCCTTTTGCCAAGAACACCTCTCCTTTTTACAGGTGTAGTGAACACCTTTATTTAGGGAATCAGCTTTGAGTTAGATACTTTACTCCTTAATCTTGAATAGTTCTTCATATTGCCTTTCAAGAGTTTATGGAATTGGAAAGTCTGACTGTTCAGAAGTGACTTCAGAGATTCATGACCTGTAACAATTTTGAATTTTTAAAAGAGTTTTGAGTTCCAGGAGTAGATGGTACCCGGTGTGGACCAGACTGGTGGGTGTGTGGGGCATGCAGCAGCCACAAGAAAGTCTTCCTGGGGCCAGAGCCAGGGAGCATCCCCTGGTGAGCCAGGCCTGGGGGTGCTGCTCAGAAGGTGCTCACTTGGAGTCTGGTTGTGTGGTCCCATTGAGGGCTGAAGGCTCTGCAGCATGAGATGTTAAGAGTTGTCCAGGTGGCTGGGCTGCTGGGGTCCTGCATCCACTGTGGCGCCAGTCGCACTTTTAGGGCTTGCTGGTACTGTCTGTTGCCATCCCTGCTTTTCCTCTTCACACCCCCAGCCTTCTCACAATTTAGTCATTGAGGCAGGGGCATTGATAGAACCACCCTTGGGACACATTCATGCCTGCCAAGCAAGCTGGGGCCCTCCTTGGACTCAAGGCCCTGTGGCACTGAGCCCTCTAGTCAGGTCACACCTGGGACACTGGGTGCAGCCCAGGTGGGTGTGGCCAAGCGGAGTCGAGGATGTGGTGACATCACCCTGCATATGTGCAGGGACCACCCCGGGAGGTCACAGGCAAAGGAGTGTTACCAGTGAGTGCCCCCAGCAGGGATCTCCACCTCTCCTTGGAGGGACCCGGTGTCTGGACTCCAGGGTTTGATCCCTTCGTGACCACTGTGTCCCCAGTGTGTTTAGTCATTGAAGTATGCTTCCATTCCACAGTGCTTGCTCCAAGTATGGGACTCTCAGTCCCCCATAGGTTCCCTCTGCAGAGAGCCGTGGAGGCCTTGGCGACATCAGAACATCATGCTCAAGTGTGACCGGTCACCAGAGTACTGATGTTAACCAGAACAAGGCCTCTTCTCAGGCTCCTGGGGCTGGGCCCAGCGCAAGGCCCTGGGTGGTACGTGTGATCGCACAGTGTGGGGCCCGGTGTGCCTGGAACCATAAGCAGGGGTGGCTGTGGGGAACTCTTAGCTTGAACCTCCTGTTTGTGTGGAGCCAAAGAGAGCACGGCTCAGCCAGCAGGCTCCAGAACCGCTTTCTAGCCAGAAGCGCCTTCGTTGAGCAAGGTTGGAGTCTGTTGGGGCTCCTGTGGCTAGGCCTGCCCACATGGCACAGGGAGGGCCACTTTGGAAGGCATATCCTCTTTGGGGCTAAATTGACTAGTACTGGTTTTCTTGGGGGACCTGCAGACCAAGACCTGGGCGGGATCGGTCATTTTACCTTCCAGCCCAGGGCCAGCTACCGATGGGAGGGCAAGCAGGGAAGACCCTGTGTGCCTGCCCGGCCGAGGCAGTCGCCTCCCTCGTCCTTGAGGGCGCTGTTCCGTTGCACCTGGTCAGGTGGGCTCGAGGGAGCCAGATGAGGCCCCTTTGGAGCTGGGCACCAGTGAGTTCTTGCAGGGCGTGGGCAGGGGACACGGGAAAGCCTCCTGCAGAGGATGGGCAGATGCCAGTGTTGTCTTCTTGGGGCCACCTTCAGCTTGATGATGATGATTGGCAAATGCAATGTTGTAAATTGCAAAACACTGATCTCTAGCATGGTCATTTTAAAGAGGAGACCTAACCCTTTCCCCTAAACAGTTGAGGATCTTAGTATCCATCTGTCTACCTTTTAGATGAAATTCCTAACCTGTGGCCAGGGCTATGAAGAGAAACTTAGTTTTCAAAATACTTGGGCCCAAATCATCTTGCACCCATTGTGACTTTGAAAATGTGAGGAGTTGGCCGGGCGCGGTGGCTCAAGCCTGTAATCCCAGCACTTTGGGAGGCCGAGACGGGCGGATCATGAGGTCAGGAGATCGAGACCATCCTGGCTAATACGGTGAAACCCCGTCTCTACTAAAAAATACAAAAAACTAGCCGGGCGACGAGGCGGGCGCCTGTAGTCCCAGCTACTCGGGAGGCTGAGACAGGAGAATGGCGTGAACCCGGGAGGCGGAGCTTGCAGTGAGCTGAGATCCGGCTACTGCACTCCAGCCTGGGCGGCAGAGCAAGACTCCGTCTCAAAAAAAAAAAAAAAAAAAAAAAAAAAAAGAAAATGTGAGGAGCTGGGATATGATGTGACCTTGAGCAGCAACCTGTGATCTTACATGGACTGGGGCAGGAGGGCTGCCTCTGAATGGCTGTGATTTCCCTGTGAAGGCATAAAACCTGGAAATCTTCAGATGGCTTCAGCTGAAGAAAAAGTTAAGCTCCTGCTCACACCTCCAACCCAAATCGCATGGGACTCTCCCTTCTGCTCGGTGCCAGTGCTGCTCATTCTCACTGACGACTGTGGTCCCAGCAACACCAGCCCACCCACTGCACTCACAAGCAGTTCAGGATTCGGACCCCCATGCCACCAACAACATCTACTCAGTGATGATGAAATTCAGGATTTTTTTTTTTTTTGGCAGTCTTTTCGTCCTTAGAATAAGGATGGTCAAATCCCACAAACTACTGCTTTCAAAGGTTACTCATGTTCTTTTTTCTGATATGCACTTAGGCATGTATTTTCTATTTGTTTCCATTTTAAGGTTTGTCTTTCCATTTTATTTCTTGAATGGGGTTGTAAGTAACTATTCTATTTAAAGGTGTGCTCAGAAACTTTCCTTCTGTCTCGCTCTCACCTCATTCCACCCCCTCTCTAGAAAGATAATCATTTTCGTTAGATTCTGCCTTCTCCATCCTGTATTTCCTTTTGGGATGTGACACAGAGACATAAACACATATTTTTCTTGTTTCCCTTCATTCTTATACAAGAGGCAGCATTCTATACATACTCTTTTACAATTTGCTTTTTTCACTTAACTGTATCTTCCTGGAAATTATTCCATGAAAATTCATAGAGATCTTCCTCATTGTCAAAAAATGGTTGCATAGTATGTCTTAAAATAGATGTTTCACAGAGTATTCAGCCAGTCTCTATGGATGGATGTTTAGTTTGTGTCCAATATTTTGTGATTACATGTAGCCGAGTATAAATATCTTCTGTTTCTAGTTGTAAGTCCCTGGAAGTGTGATTACTGTTTCAAAATGTAAATGCATATGTAGTTGTATGGAATAGTCAGGTGGGAAATTCCTTATCATTTAAGTTAGTCTTGAGGAAGGTGCTGTCAGCCTCCCAGTCATACCCTGAGTTGAACAATGGGGTAGGAGGAGTTGGGCTCCAGTGTGTTGGACTGGTGGCATGTGTCTCCCTTTCTTCTGGGTATAGACACCTGGGCACAGGATTACTGGGTCAGAGAGTAGGCATTTGCTTGCTTTAGTAGAATACCAATTTTCTTCTAAAAATTTACCCCAACTTACCCCACCACTGATGTGTGAGCCTTCTGGTTGCTTCAGGCTCCTGGCAACACTTGGCGTCATCAGCCTTCCTAGTGGTAGGTACTCTGGTGGGTGTGTAGAGGGAGCTCATCTGCTTGTGCTTTTTTGCCATTTACACGTCCATGTTATGACATCCCCGATCAGTCTTGTGTTACCATAAAATGTAAATATTTAAATTTCTCATAGTTAAATTATACTAAATTTCTCATAGTTAAATTATCTAAAGCATTGTGCTTGCCTTTTTGCTTAGTTAGAATTTTTGTATCTTTTTTTTTTTTTGAGACAGTCTCACTCTGTGGCCCAGACTGGAATGCAGTGCCGCCATCTTGGCTCACTGCAAGCTCTACCTCCTGGGTTCACGCCATTCTGCGTCAGCCTCCTGAGTAGCCGGGACTACAGGTGCCGCCACCACACCTGGCTAATTTTTTTGTATTTTTAGTAGAAACGGGGTTTCAGTGTGTTAGCCAGGAGGGTCTCGATCTTTTGACCTCGTGATCCGCCCACCTCGGCCTCCCAAAGTGCTGGGATTACAGGCGTGAGTCACTGTGCCCTGCCATTTTTTTTGTAAATATAATTTAAGAGCATATTTGGTTTTCTAATTATAAAGTATCTGTTGTGGCAGGAGCTAGAGAGGGCAAAAGGCTCCCGGGTCTCCCAGTCTCCACCCCATGGTCCACACAGTCAGCTGATGTGGTGTGGTACAGGCCCTGCATTCTTTCCTGTGCTTACATGTTGTACATAATTTTTCTCTTCTTTTTTCTCCCAAATCAAGTTACACAGTTTTCCTGCAGTTAACTTTTTCATTTATTCATCATATTGTGGACATTTTCTCATGTTACTACGTATAGATCTATTTTATTCTTTGTAACAGCAGCCAAGTATCGCATTATATGAATGTGTCATCTATTTAGCTATTTCCATTTTCCTTTTATTTTATATTAAGGTTGAGTGGAAGCTTTTTGAATTTTGGATATATGTGGTTTTTAACCTGATTTCTTTTTCATAAGCTGTATATTTGGATTTTCAAACATATATCAGTGTGATTGAGTAAAACTAGACTAACTCACCTTCATGAAGAGCTGCGTGATAGACCACTGACTTATTTTTATTAGCTTGACCAGTTTTTTTTTTGCTTCAGTAACATCTGTTTTTGTTTTTGTGTCTGTTTGTTTTAAAGAGACAGGTCTTGCTGTGTTGTCCAGGATGGTCTCGAATTCCTGGCCTCAGGCAATCCTTCCTCAACCTCACAAAGTGCTGGGATTACAGGCCTGAGCCAGCCAGGAACATCCTATTTTGAAATGAAATTATTGTTTATCCACTGCAGAGAGTAGTGACCCCTGTTACATTTTGATTATTCTGTCTCCTTTCAAACTGTGTGGCATCCAATGTATTGTAGGTTTTATTGGAACAGAATATTTTATTTTCTGCTTAGGTTTCCCTTTCAAATGTTTCAGGTGTATGAAGCCATCGATACCAGAGATGGAGCATCTTGTGCAGAGTTGGTGTCTTTTAAACATCCTCATGTTGCAAACCCACGACTTCAAGTAGGTAAAAGAACTGTGCACACAGGTTTCTGGAGAGAATTACAGGATAACCACTTTCCTAAGAGAAACGTAGAGTTTGAGTAAGAAGAAAACTAGTATTGTCACTGTTATTTGAAAATTGTAAAGTTTCTTTATGATTTATGTAATTTCATTCATTTGTGGAGCACTGACTGTGTGGGTACCCTGTAGTGATACGGACCTCCTGCCCGTGTTTGATTCCTACATAGCTCTCTGAGGTTTGGAAAAGTGAGATGGTGGAGAGACGGTGGAGCTTAGACTCTGTCCAGGCCTGTGCGTCCCCAAAGCCCCATGGACGTCGTGCACCACAGGTGTCTCCTGTTTAAGTAGAAAGTCCGGCAAGCCAAGGCCCAGCCTGGAGTTGTACATGGAGTTTCCATGTCATCTGTGGCGTAGATGATGTTGAGGTGGTATTTACTATAAAAAATCTTATGGACATTTGGTAAAGCCCTATTTCCTTATTGACACCCATTATCATATTGGAGTGTGTTTGTACTGGGAGCAGCATTTTTCTTTTGGAAGAAAAAGGGGCTTATCTTTGGCGATTATGTTTGGTGGTGTACAGATTTGCAACTCAGACCAGGTAAATCAGTCTCTGAAGTAGCAGCAGGCTTGTTTTTGTTTTTCTAATAAATACTATGTGATTCTATGTGTAGACAGTGTTGAAAACCATTACTTCAAGCAAGAGTTAGTGCTAGAGACTTGATGAGACTCAGGCTTGCCTTGGCCAGAACACCCCATGGCTGGTGCTGTGTGCTTTGTATTGTATCACATGAGAGGACACACACTGTCCTGTTTGCAGTCTGAGATGGATCCCTTCATTGTAAAATTTCCCCAGTAAACTTTCTTCTGGTGGTTCCATTCACCAGGGACTGTAGAATGGTGATTTTTCTGATACTGTCATTCTTCTGTCTCATCATATCAGCATGGGCTCATTGCTTTTGTAAAAACAAAACAAAATAAAAAAAACTCAGTGTGCTGTAATCTATTGTGTATTAGTCCAGGTTCTCCAGAGAAACAGAGCCAATGGGATATATCGATATTTATAGAGGTTTAGTATGAGGAACTGGGTCCTGTGATTATAGAGGTCGAGAAGTCCCCCACAAGGAGTGAATTCTTCCTTCCTCGACCTCTTGTTCTATTCAAGCCATCATCAGATTGGTCATTGCCCATCCACACTGAGGAGGGCCATCACCTTTCCTGAATCTACTAGTGCAACTGCCAGTGTCATCCAGAAACACCCTCACAGATACTCCCAGAAATAACATTGTCTGGGGACTCCATGGCCAGCCAAGTTGACAAAATTAACCATCACCTATTGAGATGTTCAGATTATCTAAAATTTGACTGTTAGGAGGAAAGGAAAACTTAGAAAGAAATGTCAGCTAGCCTAGCCCAGGAGATGAGACTGGTGCTATCAGCAGGAAGCCAGAAAGGGGGAGTCCTAGCACAGCACCATCTGTAACTCGTTAGACCTCACTTACTAAACCTGTGATAGTTACTTAACAAGGATTTCTTGACTGACTGGTTATTAAATACTAAAATATATATGAAAGTCCCTATAATATTTTCTGACCTGCAGAAGGCGAGACTAAATTATATTCATGGGCTTCTTGTTCCCCTGAAATATTGATAAATATTTGTTGAAGTAATGAACCATTTATTTATGAGACAGAGTCTCTCTCTGTCGCCCAGGGGGTAGTGCAGTGGCACGATCTTGGCTTACTGCAACCTTCACCACCCAGGTTCAAGCGATTCTCATGCCTCAGCCTCCTGAGTAGCTGGGATTAGCAGTGTGCACCACCACACCCGGCTAATTTTTGTAATTTTTTTGTAGAAACGGGCTTTCACCATGTTGGCCCTCCCAAAGTGCTGGGATTACAGGCATGAGCCACTGTGCTCATGGCCTCAACCTTTTATTTAGTGTTTTAAACATAAAGTGCTACTGTGAACTATAAAGCATAAATTTTCTTGAAACAGAGGTTTAAATATCTTTCTATATGTTGCATTCTTTCTGTGCCTATTAATTTTGCTTTTGCCATTTTTCTGTTTTAAAATCAGATGGCCTCTCCAGAGGAGAAGTGTCAACAAGTCTTGGAACCCCCTTATGATGAAATGTTTGCAGCTCATTTAAGGTAATCTGTCGGGGAGGAAGAAAAACACACACATCTGGAAATTGCTGAATTAACTGAGTATTTTATCTTGCATTATCTTATGCTTGAAGCAGTGAATAATTGACTTTGAAAAAGTAGGAAAATGCATTTGTAATTTCACTTTGATAAAGCCTGTGAAAATTTTATACATCAGTTGTATAAGACTATTTTTAACATGACATAATATTTCCCATAGTGCCTGGATAGTGGTCTTTTTAGTAGAGTGTGGAGCCTAACCGTTCACTTACTAACCTTTTTGTGGAAATAATATGTCTTTTTTGAAGCTCTTTACATTACTGGGAAAGAACTAGAGTTGAGCAAAGCAAACAATGCTGCTTTTTATGTACACTTTGTATCTACTGTGTTACCTCTAAAGGATCATTTCAGGCAGAAGATGGTGTCCTTATAGCCATGTGAGATTTGATTACTGTCTTTCAGAGCAGCCTAGGCTACAGGACCAGGGTGGGGTATGTGAGCAGGAATGTCCTGTGAACCCCACAGGGTCTTTGGAAGAGTTGGGGCACCACCGTGTTCCATGTAGTACAAAGCACCTATGACATCCTAGCTCTGTGCGGCGTGCGATAGGTTCCGGATTGGACGATGAACTAACACTGACATTACCCAGCTGGGAGTCTAGTTTGAATGTCATTGTCAGCTCCTGCTAGCGTGGAAGGGTCATACTCTGTTATCAACGTGTTACTCGTAAACCTGCTGGAGCTAGGTCCTTCTGGGACTTGAGAGAGTAGTCTCTGAGCTTACTGTGGGACTTCCTCTTATCCTCACCTGTTTGTATTCAGCCATTTGTGTGTTTCTTCCTTCACCCCTTTCATCCCAGGACCACTGGGACCTGTGCAGTGAAGTGAGCTGCGTGTGCTGCATAACTAGTGCTAGGTTTTGTCGTGTGACAGCGTGTTTCTCTTTCTCCTCCAGGTGCACTTACGCAGTGGGGAATCATGACTTCATAGAGGCGTACAAGTGCCAGACCGTGATCGTTCAATATCCTTTGTCATTCATGGCAGCTATCCGGCGTAGAACACATGCAGTGGATTACTTGGGACTTGAGACCCGGAAACATTGGGCCAGTTGCTCATTTCTGCAGTTAGAAAGGAATGACGGTGTTTTGGAAGAGAAACTCTTTTCAGCTCTTTCACTCGGGTACTTAAATTTAGCATGGATCTGAAGACTCATGCAGTCACTTAGTAAGGAAGAACCCTGGTGAAAAACAAGGATCTTACTCTGTGGAGGAGAAGAAGGGTTAGGTAGTAAGTATAGTTACAGGGACTGGTTAAGTCCTGTGGTGAAATATCAGAAATCCAGAATTCAGGCAGAGATGGACAAGAGTGGAGTCAGATACACGTCAGCGCAGAGATGGACTAGAGTGGAGTCAGATACACGTCAGGCAGAGATGGACTAGAGTGGAGTCAGATACACGTCAGCGCAGAGATGGACAAGAGTGGAGTCGGATACACGTCAGCGCAGAGATGGACAAGAGTGGAGTCAGATAGACGTCAGCGCAGAGATGGACAAGAGTGGAGTCAGATACACGTCAGCATTGAATTGTGGCGGCTGAAGACCTTAAACCAAACCAATTCCTACTTCAGTCATGTAAAGGGTATCTTTAGTTAAGGCCTGAATCAGTGAGTGTTCTAAGGATTTGTATGTATCTCTAGATTTTGTCTTTTCGTTTTAACCACCTTGTTTAAATATGCACAGAAGAGAGTTAGGCTACTTGCTTACAGCCTCCTTAGAATTCAAGAATTCTAGAGTTGATAAAATCAGCCTTATGCTACAGATTCTAAAGCACTTAAATATAACTCATGATCATCTGGGCTCAGAGAAACCAAATAAAATATCTGAAATGGCTGATTTTTTAAAATCTTGTCTTTTTTACTTAGGAGACAGTATGTGTGAAATATGTGTGTTTAGTATACTTGAGCCTAGTGAGATACAGATATTTGTAATGTGAGCTTATACCTTTTTTCCTTCAAGAACTTACTATTGTTGTAACATAAATCTGTTAAAGGGTGAGCTACATTCCTTAAAATTTAGATTCTTATTCTTTACTTTTATCGTACGTAGCATTGTTTGAACTTTATATGCCGTATCTTCCTTAATACAGTACATCATTCTTGCGAGCATTCCAGGCCCACAAAGAAGAAAACTGGTAAGTGTGAACAGAAACAGCTGAATTAGTAAATGGCAATTTTTTTAAGTAGAATCTTTTTACAAATTTGCTTTAAATAAATGTGTGTTTTATTTTCCATGTGGGTATTTAATAGTGTGTTGACATATGGTAATATCCACAAAGATTAGTGGAGTTACAAATCTAGTAAACTTAAATGGTGGATGAGCCACATTGTTTGCAGTGTGTCTGTGTAAATATAGTATTATTTTTATTTCACATGTCCATTTCCCCAGATATTTATTAAATACTGTTTTTTTCCTTTAGTTGTCAATTTTGAACTTTTGGTTTTAAACTTTACATAAAAGAGGTAGACCAACTACCGTTCATTTGGGGTGTTCTAATACATAATAATGGTGGTATTTTTAAATGCCTTGCCAAACTAATTCTTAATTTCATGATTTGTTAACAAACTATAGATAAATACTGAATTTTGTTTATACTAAAGTAACCAAAGGCCTTTTGCAAACAAACCCACCCTTTTATCTTTTTTTTTTTCTTGAGACAGAGTCTTGCTCAGTTGCCCAGGCTGGAGTGCAGTGGCGTGATCTCGGCTCACTGCAAGCTCCGCCTCCCATCACGCTTTTATCTTTTAACGTAAAAACTTGCACATGAAAACAGTCCAGTTTTGCCAGTTGGCTGTAAAAGTTGTTTTGTGACATTTTGTGCATTACATATTCTGGTTCCTGTTAGGAAATCTGATCAAACCACTTCTTTTTTAGTGGTGCTGTTTGGATACTGGTGGGAAGCTGAGGGGAGGAGGATATCCTGGGAGCCTAGAGCTGCAGCAGGGCTGGGGCCTTTGGCAGGGTTGGGGAGTACTGCAGTGTGAGGCCCTGGATGATCAGGAAGTTTGGGGCCTGCAGCCCACCTGGACAGAAGGTGAGGAAGCAAACAACTGTCAGAGCTTTGGATCAGCGTGGACTCCATTCTGGATAGTAGTCCTGGGCGTCTGTGTTCTTCCCACCTCTGGGGATGGAATCTTGGGTCTCATAGCCCCTCACACTTGTTCCCTTTTTGTCCTGCAGGGCTCTGCCTGTCATGTATGCAGTAGCGCTTGACCTTCGAGTGTTTGCTAATAATGTAAGTTTAATTTGCTGTCATTATTGTTTTAAAATTAATACTTGGTGACTATCTGTTGTTTAATTTCATGTCATTCTTTCCAAAAGTTTTGAGGAGCGAATTGAAGTTGAGATGTGTCTGGTGTAGGAAACAAAAGAACAGATACTGACTATTCTTTCTAGGTTAACACAAACAGATTTAAATAAACATTTGCTCAGATTTCCACACTGTTCATACAGAGGGAGAGGTTTCGTTTTGTGGTTAACCATTTATGGTATGTATTATTTTTATGAAGTGAAGTGAGGTGAGTGGAACAACAGCAAATGAGCTGCTCTGCATCTCTTCTACCTTTAAGATGTGGTCTGCTTCCCCGCTGAATTCAGCTTCTTATAGATTTGGGCAGCAGGAGGGGGCTTCCCTGGGGTGAGGGGAGATCCTGGGTTTTATGGAGGTGACTTCCCCTTGGGGACCCGCAGAAGCCCCCATTATGGAGCAGCATTTGTCTACCTTTTGGTTTTAGGACGACCCCTTTATGGTTTTAGAAATGATTGATGACTTCAGTTCTAGGTAGCATGCAATGTAATTCTCCCTATTGCGCCTGCTAAAACCAGTTAAAACCCTGGGAGTTGTCAGGCTGGCATGGCTATGGGAGGTGGAGAGAAGAGGGGGATGGGGCTCAGAGTCATATGTAGGGAGTCTCCGGGTTTCCCTTTTGTCTCCTGTCTGTCCTAGACTGGGTGCCTTAAAAACCTGAAGCCTTTCACCGTCAGGCAGAGACAAAAAGCCCCAAGGAAACCAGGAGCCTGGGAAGACAGTCCAGCAAGACAGAACTCTAACCATCACTGCCTCACTCCAGTGCCTGGCACAAAAAGTCAGCAGGTCCCTCCCGCCCCATCCGCAAAGTGGTGCGAGCTGGGCGTGGCCCAGGACCTCCACCCTGGGCTAGCAGTAATGAGGAGCTAGGTGGATGTCAGAGGCTCAGCAGGGGACCTGGACCTCCCCCATTCAGTGGCAAAGGGGATGCGCCTGTTTCTCTGCTTACATCGTGAGGCCTGCTAAAAGAAGATAAATAAGATCCATAGTCTCGTCATGTGGTGCCCCAAATGTCCAGGATTTAATCAACACCGATTACCAGGAAAATGTCAACTTTCTGAGATTTCAAATGAGAAAAAACATTCAGCAGAAGACACCAATGCTGAGATTGCACAGATGTTGGAATTATCTGACAAGAGTTTTAAACAGCCCTCTTGATTCAGCAAGCAATTTAGAACATGCTTGAAACAAATGAAAATGTTTAAAGTCTCAACAAGGAAATAGGCAATATAAAGAAGAATGGGGGAGGGGGGAGGGGGGTTCCGAGATGGCCGAAAAGAAACAGTTCCAGGCTACAGCTCCCAGCATGAGCGACCCCGAAGATGGGTGATTTCTGCATTTCCAACTGAGGTACCGTGTTCATCTCACTGGGGCGTGTCGGACAGTTGGTGCAGGACAATGGGTGCAGCCCATCCAGCGAGAGCTGAAGCAGGGCGAGGGAGGCATCCCCTCACCCGGGAAGCCCAAGGGGTAAGGGAATTCCCCTTCCTAGCTAAGGGAAACCATGACACACAGCACCTGAAAAATCGGGTCACTCCCACCCTGATGCTGCGCTTTTCCAAGGGTCTTAGCACGCGGCATCAGGAGATTATATCCCGTGCCTGGCTCAGAGGGTCCCACGCCCATGGAGCCTCCCTCATTGCTAGCACAGCAGTCTGAGATCTAACTGCAAGGTGTCAGTGAGGCTTGGGGAGGGGCGCCCGCCATTGCTGAGGCTTGAGTAGGTAAACAAAGAGGCGGAGAAGTTCGAACTGGGTGGAGCCCACTGCAGCTCAAGGAGGCCTGCCTACCTCTGTAGACTGCAACTCTGGGGACAGGGCATAGCCAAACAAAAGGCAGCAAAAACCTCTGCAGATTTAAATGTCCCTGACTGACAGCTTTGAAGAGAGTAGTGGTTCTCCAAGCACAGAGTTTGAGATCTGAGAACAGACAGACTGCCTCAAGTGGGTCCCTGACCCCCGAGTAGCCTAACTGGCAGGCACCGCCCCCCCCCTCCCCCCCCGTAGGGGCAGACTGAAACCTCACACGGCCGGGTACCCCTCTGAGACAAAGCTTCCAGAGGAACAATCAGGCAGCAACACTCGCTGTTCAGCAATATTCACTCTTCTGCAGCCTCCGCTGCTGATACCCAGGCAAACAGGTCTGGAGTGGACCTCCAGCAAACTCCAACAGACCTGCAGCTGAGGGTCCTGACTGTTAGAAGGAAAACTCAAACAGAAAGGACATCCACAGCAAAACCCCATCTGTACATCACCATCATCAAAGACCAAAGGTAGATGAAACCTACCTTTGATGGGGAAAAAACAGAGCAGAAAAGCTGAAAATTCTAAAAATCAGAGCACCTCTCCCCCTCCAAAGGAATGCAGCTCCTCGCCAGCAGCGGAACAAAGCTGGACAGAAAATGACTTTGACAAGCTGAGAGAAGAAGGCTTCAGACGATCAAACTTCTCCGAGCTAAAGGAGGAAGTTCGAACCCATCACAAAGAAGCTAAAAACCTTGAAAAAAGATTAGACGAATGGCTAACTAGAATAACCAGTGTAGAGAAGTCCTTCAATGACGTGATGGAGCTGAAAACCCTGGCACGAGAACTATGTGACAAACGCACAAGCTTCAGTAACCGACTCGATCAGCTGGAAGAAAGGGTATCAGTGATTGAAGAGCAAATGAACGAAATGAGGAGAGAAGTTTAGAGAAAAACAGGTAAAAAGAAACAAACAAAGCCTCCCAGAAACATGGGACGATGTGAAAAGACCAAAGCTATGTCTGACGGGTGCACCGGAAAGTGAGGGGAGAGTGGAACCAAGTTGGAAAATGCTTTGCAGAATATTATCCAGGAGAACTTCCCCAACCTAGCAAGGCAGGCCAGCATTCCAATTCAGGAAATACAGAGAACGCCACAGAGATACTCCTTGAGAAGAGCAACTCCAAAACACATAATTGTCAGATTCACCAAAGTTGAAATGAAAAAAAAAAAATGTTAAGGGCAGCCAGAGAGAAAGGTCGGGTTACACACAAAGGGAAGCCCATCAGACTAACAGCAGATCTCTCGGCAGAAACTCCACAAGCCAGAAGAAGGGGGGGCCAATATTCAACATTCTTAAAGAAAAGAATTTTCAGCCCAGAATTTCATATCCAGCCAAACTAAGTTTCATAAGTGAAGGAGAAGTAAAACCCTTTACAGACAAGCAAATGCTGAGGGATTTTGTCACCACCAGGCCTGCCTTACAAGAGCTCCCGAAGGAAGCACTACACATGGAAAGGAACAACCGGTACCAGCCACTGCAAAAACATGCCAAATGTAAAGACCATCGATGCTAGGAAGAAACTGCATCAACTAACGAGCAAAATAACCAGCTAACATCATAAAGACAGGATCAAATTCACACATAACAGTATTAACCTTAAATGTAAATGGGCCAGATGCTCCAATTAAAAGACACAGACTGGCAAATTGGATAAAGAGTCAAGACCCATCAGTGTACTGTATTCAGGAGACCCATCTCACGTGCAGACACACACATAGGCTCAAAATAAAGGGATGGAGGAAGATCTACCAAGCAAATGGAAAACAAAAAAAGGCAGGGGTTGCAATCCTAGTCTCTTGATAAAACAGACTTTAAACCAACAAAGCTCAAAAGAGACAAAGAAGGCCATTATGTAATGGTAAACAGATCAATTCAACAAGAAGAGCAAACTATCCTAAATATATATGCACCCAATACAGGAGCACCCAAATTCATAAGGCAAGACCTCAGAGACTTACAAAGAGACTTAGACTCCCACACAGTACTAATAGGAGACTTTAACACCTCACTGTCAACATCAGACAGATCGAGACAGAAAGTTAACAAGGATATCCAGGAATTGAACTCAGCTCTGCACCAAGCGGACCTAATAGACATCTACAGAACTCTCTACCCCAAATCAACAGAATATACATTCTTCTCAGCACCACATCGCACTTATTCCAAAACTGACCACATAGTTGGAAGTAAAGCACTCCTCAGCAAATGTAAAAGAACAGAAATTATAACAAACTGTCTCTCAGACCACAGTACAATCAAACTAGAACTCAGGATTAAGAAACTCACTCAAAACCGCTCAACTACACAGAAACTGAACAACCTGCTCCTGAATGACTACTGGGTACATATCGAAATGAAGGCAGAAATAAAGATGTTCTTTGAAACCAATGAGAACAAAGATACAACATACCAGAATCTCTGGGACACATTTAAAGCACTGTGTAGAGGGAAATTTATAACACTAAATGCCCACAGGAGAAAGCAGGAAAGATCTAAAATTGACACCCTAACATCACAATTAAAAGAACTAGAGAAGCAAGAGCAAACACATTCAAAAGCCAGCAGAAGGCAAGAAATAACTAAGATCAGAGCAGAACTGAAGGAGATAGAGACACAAAAAAACCTTCAAAAAAATCAATGAATCCAGGAACTGGTTTTTTGAAAAGATCAACAAAATTGGTAGACTGCTAGCAAGACTAATAAAGAAGAAAAGAGAGAAGAATCAAATAGACGCAATAAAAAATTATAAAGAGGATACACCACTGATCCCACAGAAATACAAACTACCATCAGAGAATAGTATAAACACCTCTATGCAAATAAACTAGAAAACCTAGAAGAAATGGATAAATTCCTGGACACATACACTCTCCCAAGACTAAACCAGGAAGAAGTTGAATCCGTGAATAGACCAATAACAGGCTCTGAAATTGAGGCAATAATTAATAGCCTACCAACCAAAAAAGGTCCAGGACCAGATGGATTCACAGCCGAATTCTACCAGAGGTACGACGAGGCGCTGGCACCATTCCTTCTGAAACTATTCCAATCAATAGAAAAAGAGGGAATCCTCACTAACTCATTTTATGAGGCCAACATCATCCTGATACCAAAGCCTGGCAGAGACACAACTAAAAAAGAAAATTTTAGACCAATATCCCTGATGAACATTGATGCAAAAATCCTGAATAAAATACTGGCAAACCGAATCCAGCAGCACATCAAAAAGCTTATCCACCATGATCAAGTGGGCTTCATCCCTGGGATGCAAGGCTGGTTCAACATATGCAAATCAATAAACGTAATCCAGCATATAAACAGAACCAAAGACAAAAACCACATGATTATCTCAATAGATAGCAGAAAAGGCCTTTGACAAAATTCAACAGCCCTTCATGCTAAAAACTCTCAATAAATTTGGTACTGATGGAACGTATCTCAAAATAATAAGAGCTATTTATGACAAACCCACAGCCAATATCATACTGAATGGGAAAAAACTGGAAGCATTCCCTTTGAAAACTGGCACAGGCAGGGATGCTCTTTCTCACCACTCCTATTCAACATAGTGTTGGAAGTGCTGGCCAGGGCATTCAGGCAGGAGAGAGAAATAAAGGGTATTCAATTAGGAAAAGAGGAAGTCAAATTGTCCCTGTTTGCAGATGACACAATTGTATATTTAAAAAACCCCATCATCTCAGCCCAAAATCTCCTTAAGCTGATAAGCAATTTCAGCAAAGTCTCAGGATACAAAATCAACATGCAGAAATCACAAGCATTCTTTTTTTTTTTTTTTTTTTTGAGACGGAGTCTTGCTCTGTCGCCCAGGCTGGAGTGCAGTGGCCAGATCTCAGCTCACTGCAAGCTCCGCCTCCCGGGTTTACGCCATTCTCCTGCCTCAGCCTTCGGAGTAGCTGGGACTACAGGCGCCCGCCACCTCGCCCGGCTAGTTTTTTGTGTTTTTAGTAGAGACGGGGTTTCACCATGTTAGCCAGGATGGTCTTGATCTCCTGACCTCGTGATCCGCCCGTCTCGGCCTCCCAAAGTGCTGGGATTACAGGCTTGAGCCACCGCGCCCGGCCCACAAGCATTCTTATACACCAGTAACAGACAGAGAGCCAAATCGTGAGTGAACTCCCATTCACAATTGCTTCAAATAGAATAAAATACGTAGGAATCCAGCTTATAAGCGATGTGAAGGACCTCTTCAAGGAGAACTACAAACCACTGCTCAAGGAAATAAAAGAGGACACAAACAAATGGAAGAACATTCCATGCTCATGGATAGGAAGAATCAATATCGTGAAAATGGCCATACTGCCCAAGGTCATTTATAGATTCAATGCCATCCCCATCAAGCTACCAATGACTTTCTTTTTTTTTTTTTTTTTTTTTTTTTTGGAGATGGAGTCTCGCTCTGTTGCCCGGGCTGGAGTGCAGTGGCCAGTTCTCAGCTCACTGCAAGCTCCGCCTCCCGGGTTTACGCCATTCTCCTGCCTCAGCCTTCGGAGTAGCTGGGACTACAGGCGCCCGCCACCTCGCCCGGCTAGTTTTTTGTATTTTTTAGTAGAGATGGGTTTTCACCGTGTTAGCCAGGATGGTCTTGATCTCCTGACCTTGTGATCCGCCCATCTCGGCCTCCCAAAGTGCTGGGATTACAGGCTTGAGCCACCGTGCGCGGCCAAGCTACCAATGACTTTCTTCACAGAATTGGAAAAAACTAGTTTAAAGTTCATATGTAACCAAAAAAGAGCCCGCATTGCCAAGACAATCCTAAGCCAAAAGAACAAAGCTGGAGGCATCATGCCACCTGACTTCAAACTATACTACAAGGCTACAGTAACCAAAACAGCAGGAAGGCGAACATCACACACCGGGGCCAGTTGTGGGGTGGGGGGAGTGTGGAGGGATAGCATTAGGAGATATACCTAATGTAAATGACAAGTTAATGGGTGTAGCACACCAACGTGGCACATGTATGCATATGTAACAAACCTGCATGTTGTGCACATGTACCCTAGAACTTAAAGTATAATAAAAAATAAGAAAAAGAACCAAATGGAAATTTTAGAACTGAAAAGTGTACTGAAGACCTCAGAGAACTTTTATCTTTGTTATATCTATTTATATTTACGGTATTAGAAATTTTAATTAGAAAAGATTTTTAAAAATTTATTCATTTTAAAGCAACAATAAACCTTTTACATGAAACATAACTGACTTTTTAAATAAAAAATAACTATTTCCAAAACAAAATACTAAGAAAAGTGGTGTCACATCACTTTTGACCTCTTCGATGCCTAGTTCAGCAGAAGCCATCTGGTTCTCTTGCCTGCTTCTGCACTTACTCTGTTGCAGTACACTGTTTTTAGTAAAGTATTTCTCTGCCTGATGCTGAAAGGCTACATCACAAAGATGTAGATGGAAAAGAGAGGAATATTCTCCTAGGCTTTCCAGACCATTGAGATAATGCTTTGACTCTACATATGAAAACTCCAAGAGGCAGTTTTTTTTAAAAGGTTAGTTACCATGTGGCTTCTGAAGAGTCCCAATAAACTTTTTCTATCTTTACACTAAAATCCACTGATCTGCCTAAAGCACTTTGAATGGATTTCATAGTATCTTGTGTCAGTCATGTCTTAGTCCATTTGGGCTGCTGTAAGAAAATACTGTAAACTGGGTGGCTTGTAACCAACAAACATTTATGTCTCACAGTTCTGGAGGCAGGGAGGTCCAAGATCAAGTCACCAGCAGATTGAGTGTCTGATGAAAAGGGCTGCTTCCTGCCTCAAAGCACCTTCTTGCTGTGTCTGCACGTGGTAGATGGGGCAAAGGATCGCTTCAAATCCCATTCCTGACAGCTTCATCTTCATGACCTCATCACCTCCCAGAGGCCTCTGTTCCAAACACCGTCACTTTGAGGGTTAGGATTTCAGCATGAGTTTTGGAGGGGACACAAACATTCAGACCATAGCAGACCATTTGGAGAGTATTGTCTTACTGAGCCATGCAGCAACTCCCAAGTGTTGGCACACCACTGTTAAAAACCCAACCCCCAAACCCCTGCCTTTCTTAACATCTACAGGGGCCTCATCAGAAAAGCCTTGGAGTAAGGAAAAGCTGCAAAACTCACGGTAGTTGATAAAAATTTTCCAGAATTCTGATTTTTCTTGAAAGCACAAATGTCGTTGTTGGCAACCAGTACCATCAGTTGTTTGCCTGGAAGTGACAGATTTGTTTCATTCGTTTTGGAGAGTATGGTCAGCCAGATGCCCAAGCCTGGGTAGCTAGCTGTGTCTGTCTGTCAGTTTTCTGTTCCACAAGAAGCAGTTAGTCCAGCTCACAGCTGTCCAGAGGTTTTCTGTAAACAGCCATGAGATACCCGTGTGCAACAGAATTGCTGTATGCTTCTCATTTCTTCACAAAGAATATAAAAAACGTGTGCTCAAGGACCAAGATATAAGAAAATTCGTATTTACTGCATTATCAAGGACATTTTATTTATTTATTTAGAGATGGTCTTGCTCTGTCACCCAGCTGAAGTACCCTGGCGCAATCATAACTCACTGCAGCCTTGAGTTCCTGGGGCTGAATGAAGCCTCCCACCTCAGCCTCCCGAGTAGCTGGGACTACAGGTGTATGCCACGATACCAGGCAAATTTAATTTTTTTTTTTTATAAAGGCAGAGTCTTGCCATGTTGCCCAGGCTGGTTTCAAACTCCTGGGCTCAAGTGATTCTCCCACCTCAGCCTCCCGAAAGTGCCGGGATTACAGGTGTGAGCCACTGTGCTTGGCTCACCAAGGACGTTGTTAAAAGGAAACTATTTTTACTGGTTTGTTGATTGATTGATTGATTGATTGCAAAGTGTCTGGTATTTAAGAACATGATGATCACTTGTGTAGTTTGCTGCCGGTGGGGGCACTCCAGCATTTTACCTATTGCTGTTTTTGCACCATCAGTGCAAATGTTAATATAGTAAAAAAAGACCATGATGGCTTAGTGTTGTCGTGAATATAGTTTGAGCTGTGGGTCATTTGCAAGCCTGTTGTAGGCCTTGCGTTTGTGGAGAACACAAGTGGGAGAAACAGGTTCTTTCTTTAACCAAGGCCATCCTCGCAAATGCGAGGGAAAAATCAGACTTAGCAATGACTTTGGTATTTGTTAAACGTTTTTATTTCAAGCGTTTTGACTAGCCAGCTTCAGGGACTGAAGGAAGAGAGCTCAATCACTTAGTAACGTGCAGTGCAGGTTTGAAAAGTTGGTGACTGACTTAACTTGAAATAATTGAAGAAAGATTAGGTTTGTGGAAGAATTGGAATAATACAGACTTCTCAATTTTTAAAAATATTATAGTACATGCTAGCTGATTTCTCCAGAATCTGTCGGGACTTTGGCTCTTAATTGTACCCATTTTTTGCTTTAAGAAATCAATGTTTTGGCTGGGCACAGTGGCTCACGCTTGTAATCCCAACACTTTGGGAGGCCAAGATGAGAGGGTTACTTGGAGTCAGAAGTTCAGGACCAGCCAGAGCAACAAAGTGAGACCCTGTCGCTACAAAAAAAAAAAACAAAAAAAAAACAAAAAAAAACACCCAAACCTAGCCAGGCATGGTGGTGCCTGCTTCCATGGTTCCAGCTCCTCAGGTGGCTGAGGTGGGAAGATGAATGGAACCCAGGAGGTTGAGGCTGCTGTGAGGTGTGATTGGGCCACTGCACTCCGGCCTGGGTGACACAGCAAGATCTCGTCTTGGAAAAATGAAATAAAATAAATTTTTTATATTTTATTAGGCAGATCAACAGTTGGTAAAGAAAGGAAAAAGCAAAGTTGGGGACATGTTGGAAAAAGCAGCCGAGTTACTGATGAGCTGTTTCCGGGTCTGTGCCAGCGACACGTGAGTAAGGACTTGAGGACCGTCGGACGCTGTCGGTCGTGGTTTTTGTCGCAGTGTTCACCCTTTCTGGCCTGTGTTTATTGTTGACGTGTATTTTACTTCTACACATATTGTAATCCCACAACCATCATTATTTTTGCTTTAAAAAGTTGATTGTTTTGTAAAAGAAATAAGAGCTGAGGGAAAAAAAGAGTCTTTTCGTTTGCCCACGTTTGACCATGCCTGAAGCTCCTCTCTGCAGGAACCAGTTTCCGTCTGGTGCCATTTCCCTTTCCTGAAGCACTTTCTTCCACATTTGCATTTGTTGAGGGTCTGAGGGCAGTGAATCCTCTAAGCTTTCATTTTTCTGAAACTGTCTTTATTTTTTTAAAGAAATTTTCTCTTTTTACCAGTGAAGAAGATTACCATCATTTTTTAAGGCTCCTTTTGCTACATGGAGTCTTGTGGGTTGACAGTTTTTTTCCTTTTGGCACTTTAAAAATGTCATTCCGTCTGGTTTCCTTTGCTTCTGACGAGGCCTTGCCGTCGCTCCCTGTATAGAATGGGTGTTTTTCCTCTGGCTGCGATTTTCTCTTCATCATTTGGCATCAGTCATTTGACTCTGATGTGCATAGTTGGCTTTTTTTTTCTTTAATTTCTCCTGTTTAGGGTTCATTGGGCTTCCTGTATTTGTAAGTTGATGTTTTTAAAAATGTAATATTTTACATTCTTCAACTACTTTTGGCCCCATTTTTTCTCTCCTCTTTCTGGGATTTCAACTGCGTATGTGTTAAATGCGTGATATTATCCCACACAGGCCACTGTTAGTCTCTTTGTTTATTTTTTAACCTTTTTTTTTTTTTGGAGACAGAGTCTTGCTCTGTCGCCCAGGTTGGAGTGCAGTGGCGCCATCTCAGCTCACTGCAACCTCCGCCTCCTGGGTTCACACCATTCTCCTGCCTTAGCCTCCTGAATAGCTGGGATTACAGGCACATGCCACCACGTCCAGCTAATTTTTGTGTTTTTAGTAGAGATGGGATTTCACCATGTTGGCCAGGCTGGTCTTGAATTTCTGACCTCAAGTGGTCCACCCTCCTCGGCCTCCCAAAGTGTTGGGATTGTTGGCGTGAGCCACTGCACCTGGCCTCAATCTTTTTTTTCCTCTCTCCTCCATTTTAGGTAATTTGTATTGACCTGCTTACAAGTTGACTGATCTTTTCTGCCATTATTTATTTTTAAATTCTCAACTTTCCATCTGATTCTACTTTAGAGTTTCCATTTTTTCTTCTAAAACTCCCATCTCTTCACCCAGTATATAATTACATTTATTTGTGAGATTTAGGAAATTTTAAAACAAAGAAAGATTATCAAAGGTATCCATATATAAATAAACAAAAACTATTGTTCCCAGAGAGTAGTTGTTGTGTCTGTTGCCAGTAAACTTGGTAGCCTCAAAAGATGGGAACTTTTCCTGTTGGGTGTCATAGATCCAATCCATGAAACCAAAAGTAAGTGCTGAGCAGAGCAAGTTGTATGTAAAGGCCAAGGGATGAAGAAGCAGGAGTGTGACTCACAAATCAACTTCTCTACTCCTGAGGGGTGAGGGGATTGAAATAGAGGGTTTCTTGAATGAAGGGGTTGGACATTGAAAGCAAGGGGAAGAATATTAATCGCTTTTCTGGAAATGGGCGGTGAACTTCTGGGAGCTGAAGTACTGCCATCTTTTTGTCCTTTTATGGCTTCTTCTCATCATTGTCGTGCTGATTGTCAGCCGTTGTGGCACTGGTGGGAGTGTCACTGAGCATGAAAATGAGATTGTAATGAAATTGGAGGCTCTGCAAAGGCCAGGTGGACTTCCACTTAGCATCCTGCTGATCTTAGCTAGTTTAACCAAGGAGGAGCCTCTGACCTCAGGCGTCCTATTGCTGAAGATAACCAGAGTTTGAGTTGTGCAACTGTTCAGCCAAGCCTACAAGATGTATAGTACTGTGGGGATACTATACTCAGCCTCGCTTCAGAACTTTCCTTCCAAGGCTGGACTGTAGAAAAGTCCTTCCTATGCCATGGCACTTTCCCACTGAGGCCTCCCATGAGTGCCGTTTCCTTTGCTGGAAGGTTCTCCTCGACTCCTGGCTGTCTACGCTCGTTTAAAGGTTTCCGCCTTCTCTAAAGCCTCTCGCTGCTGGACTTCACAGTGGATCAGATTTCCCTTTTATAAACATTCATAGCAGACTGTACATTTCTTTCACTGCGTTTACCGAATGATTGATGACTGTGTAGGTGATGTGTATTTGATTGCCAAGTGCGTGAGGGCCTGGGCCTTCTCCATCACTCGCGCTCCTTGCACTCCAGGAGCTCACTCAGTGTTTCTTAAATGAATACTTGAAATTTTGCTTGGTGGTATATTCCTGCACAGCAGTGATCTTCATGACCTTTGATTAGGCAGTGGCTTCTCAGATACGACAACAAAAGCATAAGCAACCAAAGGAAAAAATAAATTGGACTTCATCAAAATTAAAAACTTTGGACTTCAAAGGACATTCTCAAAAAAGTAAAAAACAATCATAAACTATCAAATAATACATCTGGTAAGGGCCTAATATCCAGAATATATGAAGAACTATTACAACTCAACAGTAAAAAGACAATCCAATTTTAAAATGGTTAAAAAATTTGAAAAATCTGCCAAACAAAATACACAAGTGGCCAGTAAGTGCATGAAAAGATGCTCAACATCATTAGTCACCAATGACTAATGCATCAGTCACTTGAAATGCAAATCAGAACCTCCGAGAGCTGCCAGTCCACACCCAGCGGTAGGACTGTAATCAGAAAGATGGGCAGCGCCAGCGAGGATGCGGAGACTGGAGCCTCGTACACATTGCCAGGGGAACAAAACCAGTGCAGCTGCTGTGCAGAAACGGGAAGGCAGTTCCTCAAAGTTGAATGTAGAGCTGCCGTGTGACCCATCATTTCCACCCCGAGGGGACACTCAGAAGACAGAGGCAAAAATCCAGTGACATCTTTCCCCTTGGGGTTTGCTTTCGTCACACACTCTCCAATAGAGGTCATTGTTCCTGGTGCCAGACCAGCTACGATATTACCATACGTGCAGCATTTTATGTGACTTACATAGTACTTGTGTGTTTTGTTTGGTTTTCCCGTAACTCTTTGAAGTCATAGAACAGTATTATCATTTGTCTCCGTTTTCAGATGAGGAAAACGAGACCTGGAGACACTCTTGTTTGAGGTCATACACTAGGGAGTGATAAAAGTCACAGAGCTGCTTAGAGCAGCTTACAGGCAGTTATACAACAGGCTTTGACATTTTAAAATTGTATTTTTACATTATTTTAAGTGTTTCTATATGGCCACATTTTGGTCTTTAAGAGTAATTTTATGTTCTCTGGCTTGTAAACCACCTGCTTGTTTTCTGTACTGGGCACTTTTGTATTTTTGTGCCTTGACTCTGAATGATTTTCTCATTTTGTTGTGTACTTCCATAAACCTAGATGGCATGGCCTAGTACACACCACCACTGTGTGGAGTAGCCTGTGGCTCCCAGGCTGCCAGGAGCAAGAGCAGCCCTTGTGTGGCCACACTGAATGCTGTAACAGGCAACCGGAACACAATGGGAATTATTTGTGTTTCTAAACATATCTAAACACCGAAAAGATGCAGTAAAAATACAGTATGAGAATCTGTAGGACCGCCATCTCAATGGTCATCTGTAGTTGACCAAAATGTTGTGTAACGTGACTATTTCCAAGTTAATTGCAGACAGAGGCACACCCCCCCACCCAGGTGCTTCAGTTTCTGTTTCTTCAGTCTTTTGAGGTAAATTTACATGCAGCGAACTACCTACTGTATTATCTGTCTGCTTGCTGTTGAGGTATAGGACAGTGAACTACCTACGATACTATCTGTCTGCTTGCTGTTGAGGTGTAGGACATGATTAACTACCTACGGTATTATCTGTCTGCTTGCTGTTGAGGTGTAGGACATGATTGTCAACCCAGAAGCTTCCCTCATCCCTCATTTGGGGCAGGCCCTTTCTGCTGTCCGGGTTTGTTCCACTGTGGGTCACTTCCTGCCTTTCTGGTGACGTCATGTAAATGGACGTCCACAGTGTGTACTTTCTGTGTCTTCCTTGGTGGGACTCATCCTCTTTGTGCGTTTTACTGGTTCGTTTTGTTGTCCTGATGAGAAGGTATTTTTCCATTTTTCTTTTCTTTTTTTGTTTTTGTTTTTTGAGACGGAGTCATGCTCTGTCACCCAGGCTGAAATGCATTGGCCCGGGTTCAAGTGATTCTTCAGCCTCAGCCTCCTGAGTAGCCAGGATTACAGGCGCGCACCACTATGCCCTATTTTTCCATTTTTCAAAAATGGTTTATAACAGTTAACTTTTACACATTGTTACTGCAAACGAGGCAGTTTTTAGCTGGTGACGCGGAGGGAGGATGTTACTCAAGTAGTTAATTGGGATTTTCCTGGTTTGCTTTTTCTTTCATTTTTACCCATCAGGTAAGACATCTTTTTTCATAATGTTATTTTGTTTGATGAATATGACTTGATATGAATATGACTTGAGCTTTGGTACTTTACCTCAAGATACTAATTTGTTTAGGCAGTTTATTTTGTGAAATAAAATTTTTATTTGCTATGTAACTTAAAAAAAAATTATTTCCCCATAGCCGTGCTGGTATAGAGGACTCTAAGAAGTGGGGCATGCTGTTTCTGGTGAATCAGTTGTTTAAAATCTACTTCAAGGTGCGCTTCTGTTTGAATTCTTTCTGTCTTTACAATTTTCCATTCTCCTTGTCCTCCCACATATCATATATGGTTAGCTAGCCTCCCTGGCGTTGCTTGTGAAATGGTCATAACCGTATTCCTAGTCTTAATAGCGAACCTTTGTTGAATGCCTGCTGGGGCAAGGCGCTGTTCTGCATGTCTCCTGTTGACAACCGGCCTCTGAGGCCAGCGCGCCTGGCCCCGGGGAGACGAAGGCACCTGCGTCTGAAGCAGCTGGCCCGGAGTGGTGAACTTGGACTTTCAGTGCAGGCGGTTTCACTCCAGAGCCTTTTGTCTTCTGTGGTCGTAATTAACTATGGAAAAGCAGGCGTATAGATGGATAGATGGATACAGAAACCATTGCCACATAAAGTCAGTCAGGTGAAGAGCAGCCCATCATGTGTCAGCAGCTGGGCCTTGTGCCTTTTGTCCAGGGCTTTCCACTCCTGTAGAGCACCCCACCTTCCTGCCGGTGCTGCATAAGCACAGGCTCCTGCAGGGCTGTGCCACCTGGAACGGCTTCCCAGCGCCTCCCAGGGTGAATGTCGTCTACAATGGCTGCTTTCTGTTTTGGTTTTTATTATCATATAAATAATTTTTGTGATATAATAGGTTTTGCAGTTTGCATTTTGAGGAGACATGCATAGTAATTTGTTTTACCCCGTTTTTGTTGTTTTTAAATATTTTAAATGGATTGTTATTCATTATAGATCAACAAACTCCATTTATGTAAACCCCTAATTAGAGCAATTGACAGCTCAAACCTGAAAGACGATTACAGCACTGCACAAAGAGTAACATACAAATACTACGTTGGACGCAAGGCCATGTTTGACAGTGACTTTAAGCAAGGTATGTTGCTAATCTTTTTTTCCCAGTATTTTAAATAAGACGTTGCATTCTGAACAACTTTGAATAATATAGTTTCAGAGAACACAATTACTGTATTTTATTTTTAAGGGTAGAATATTTGTGTAAATACAGATCAACTTATATATACATATTTGACACCAAAGCTGATGAAATAAAGGGAAATTATATTGAAGGTTCTTCATCCACACTGCATCTCTGAAGTGCATGCTGGAGTCTTGCAGGCATCACAGACATCCTTTCTGAGTTCACTCAGCATGACTGTTTTCGGAATAGAATGCAAATCATTGTCTTCTCTATTTGCCTTTTGACCCTGTAATAGATGCTGGTTATGTTGACATAGGAAATGGAGATTAGGACAACATTTAGTTCAGCGACTGACTAAACGACCTACAAATCCCACATGGAATGACTTAGAAGCAGGGGATATGCCGTTGGACCTGGCATCAGAGCTCACGTTTAAACAGCCTCGTGCAGTGTGTTGCTGCCTCACCTGACATTATTGTATTAGTTTATGTTGGTAACTTTCTCAAGAACAGGAAACTAGTCCTTTCTTCTTTTTGTAATTTTCTTATTGGCTGTCGTGGCATCATTCTTTGTGATGTCCTCTGTTGTACTCAGATCAGACTTTAAACTCTTCTTCAGTTATTTGCTGAGCACACAGCCCCAAGTACATGAAGCAACATAACTTTAGGCAATGCAAGATCAATAACAGCCCTTTCCTAAGGATGCTGTGGCTTTTTATTCTATGGGCTTGTATAGACTGACCATTTCCTTTCACAGTTTTTTTTTTTGTTTTTTTTGTTTTTTTCTTTTTTTGAGACGGAGTCTCGCTCTGTCACCCAGGCTGGAGTGCAGTGGCCGGATCTCAGCTCACTGCAAGCTCCGCCTCCCGGGTTTACGCCATTCTCCTGCCTCAGCCTCCCGAGTAGCTGGGATACAGGCGCCCGCCACCTCGCCCGGCTAGTTTTTTGTATTTTTTAGTAGAGACGGGGTTTCACCGTGTTAGCCAGGATGGTCTCGATCTCCTGACCTCGTGATCCGCCCGTCTCGGCCTCCCAAAGTGCTGAGATTACAGGCTTGAGCCACCGCGCCCGGCCTCCTTTCACAGTTTTTACTGTATAGGCTTATATAGTCTGACTGTTGATTTCCTTTCACAGTTTTTAGTAGATCTAGGGCTTTTAAAGAAGGGCTTTTCTTATCTGTTCCTCTCTTTTTTTTCTCTCTTAACATGAAGCATAAAGGTAGAGAAACTTTTAAATTCTATCCTATTGGATTTTATTAAGACTGATTTTTTTTCTTCTGAGGATGCATTAGGTGGTATTTTTGAATACCTAACATAGCCAGAAATGATTATTAATATTGATGCGACATATTCATAGTTTCTGACATCTTTAGAGCTAAAAACTTTATTTAAGTCTGTGTCATCCACCCCTTTTGTTTGACCGTAAAAGAAATAGAAAGCTATTGAGAGTGTGATGTTCTGAGATTACTGAGCGATTCTGTGTCCCCAAAAAGCCAGCGCCGGCCGTAGATCTTCTGCTTGTAGCTCAGAGATGCTGTTTCCATTGGACTGCCAGGAATTCCTAGAGCCCTGATTGTATTTAAGTGGATAAAATGTCTGCAAAGATCGTGGTGATTTTCTTCCCTGTGATTTTATATTATTTATGTAAGAGAATATTTGGAGTATCTCAGTTGTTGTATACTTTCATTAATTTATTAATTTCAGAGATTTATACCCCACTAGATATTTTCGACTCCAACCAAAATATATTATTTGATGCAAAATGACTAAGGTTCCCTCAAAGACAGCAGAAAAATCTCAGCTTGCATTAACTATTAGAAAATGCATTTTTTACCTGGGTGCAGTGGCCCACGCCTGTAATCCCAGCACTTTGGGAGGCTGAAGCGGGTGGATCACAAGGTCAGGAGATCGAGACCATGGTGAAACGCCATCTCTACTAAAAATACAAAAAATTAGCCAGGCGCAGTGGCGGGCGCCTGTAGTCCCAGCTACTCGGGAGGCTGAGGCAGGAGAATGGCGTGAACCCGGGAGGCAGAGCTTGCAGTGAGCCGAGATCGTGCCCCTGCACTCCAGCCTGAGTGACAGAGCAAGATTCCATCTCAAAAAAAAAAAAAAGAAAAATGCATTTTTGGCCGGGCGCGGTGGCTCAAGCCTATAATCCTAGCACTTAGGGAGGCCGAGACGGGTGGATCACGAGGTCAGGAGATCGAGACCATCCTGGCTGACACAGTGAAACCCCGTCTCTACTAAAAATACAAAAAACTAGCCGGGCACGGTGGCGGGCACCTGTAGTCCCAGCTACTCGGAGGCTGAGGCTGGAGAATGGCGGGAACCCGGGAGGCGGAGCTTGCAGTGAGCCGAGATCGCGCCACTGCATTCCAGCCTGGGCGACACAGTGAGACTCCGTCTCAAGAAAAAAAAAAAAAAAAAGAAAAATGCATTTTTGTACATCCAGGAGAATTTGAGATTACCTTGGGCAGTAGCAAAGGTACACTTTTTAGAGGCTAGGTTGCAAAAGTCAAACTGGCAGCGGGTGGGATACTGCAGACTCTGAGTGAATCCTTGTTCCTTGGTCTCAGCCCCACAGGGCTCCTCATGGATCATGGCTTTGTGGTTTGGAAGCAACACTGGCCCCACAGCGTTCACGCTTACTGTGCAAGACTGGTTGCTTTTTGTGCCAATGTGGCCACACAGTTTAGGAGCAGAGGCAGTGTGTGGTCTCAGTGTGGGTTCCCTAGGCCTCAACCCAGACCCTAGGGCCTGTTGCTTCTGGTGACCCATTCTGCATAAGGGAGGGCCTCTGCAGCTCTTAGCATCTCTGTTCTCTTGTATTTGGGACTCAATATCACTGTTCAGGAAGAACTTACATAAACAGGAACATCTCACTTTCCTAATTCTTGACCCAAACCCAGCCTTAGCAAAGCCTCTTCCCATCACCTCGGGAGAATATGGAATCATTGTCCAGAAACCCCTGACGTTTCCTCTGCCTTCAGCTTTCCGGCCTCAGGACGAGGCTCAGCTCCTGCCTGTTCTGAGAGTTCCTCGCACGGGCGAGCTCTCCACAGGCCTGTCATGTGCAGTTCATAGGATTAATCTTGACAAATAGAATTACTTTTGTATTTTGAAATCTATTAAATTCAAATCTGTTTTACATGAAATGGAATCCTTTTTTAAGATTGCTGTCAGGACACAATCAATATATGTTAATAAGAATTTTTTAAAGCATGTGGTCATTTGAAATAGAAGATATATGATCACTAATTATATGTTAAGCTGGAGGATGGTCTTTCACTAAGTTATTTTCATTCTGTTGAATTATGAGTGATTAAAATGTATTGTGAAAGTACATTTTTAAATACGTCTTTGTATTTTTCATTAATGTAGAAATCATCTGAGCAGGGTCAAACTTTTAAAATGTTATCATAATGGCTTGCCAGATGACCTTAGGCAAATCAGAATCTCTGTGAAAGTTAGTTTCTTCAGTTTTTCCTCTGTTAAGTAGGACTTCCCAGGCAGTTCCTGTTGAATTTGGGGTTATAGATTTTACTTAAGGAAAGTCATTGATCACAGAAATGAAACTAGGCTGATATTTTTTGAGATAATAAAGGGAGGGGGCTTTTGCCTTTTAAATCAGGAGACAGTGGTAGAATACGGAGCAGGAAAGGGCCTGAAGCAGGTGCGTTGGTCTTACGCGTGCTGGCTCTGCCTTCTTTGCAGCCGAGGAGTACCTGTCGTTTGCCTTTGAGCATTGTCACCGTTCTAGTCAAAAGAACAAAAGGATGATTCTGATCTATTTGCTTCCAGTAAAAATGCTATTGGTGAGTGGTTGTTACTCCCTGTTTATAGATCCTGGTGTTTTCACAAAGTTGACAGCTGATAGGCTTTTTAGAACCTAGCAGACAGTGGTTGATCACAGCCTGAGCTGTGTATGAGCGCACCCCAAAATAAAGAAGGAGCATACACTGTGTGTGGCCGAAACCCAGAGCTTCATGCCTTACGCCTCCAGGTCCTTCTAGAAAAGCTTTCCCTGTGTCCTGTTTCCCTTTAAAGTATTTAGCTCGACAGTTTAATATTCATGTGACAAAATAAGTACCTATCATTTGTATTACTCCCTTAAAACCTAAGTTAAAAGCAGTGGATTCACCGAGAAAGAAAAATGTCATTTCAACCTCTCTCTGGGTATTTCATTTAGTTACTAAAATGTATTTTTGATACTTGAAATAACTGGCAAGTTAATTGACCGAGAAAAGCATTACACACAGCTGGCTAAAGCTTCTGTAATTCCAAATGGATTGTGATGGAGAAGTGCTGCTGTCACCTTGCCCTCCCCACCTCTCACCCTATTTAAGAGACAGCCAGTGTCAAATTCTTAGCTGATTCTTCTGGAAGCTACCTCCGTATTCCTAGATCGCATGCTTATACTCGCATTTCTTCAGTTATCACTCTCCTGTTATAGAAATGCGAAGAAATGTGAGAAGGTCAAGATCAAGGTCACGTGTCATGGCATGACGAAAGTGTATTGCACCAGGTGTTCTGATTTCTAGACCAGTGTTGTTTTCCTAATGGACTGTGATGTGTTTAATCTTGGACATTCTAAGAAGCTCAGGTTGCAATTTTCTTAAAACTTAATTCCTTGATATGAATGCTTATCAAAGACAATTTTGTCAAAAATGAAAGCGTTTTCATTCTAGAAAACTGACTCTGTCTTAGGGTCACATGCCCACTGTTGAGCTCCTGAAAAAGTATCACCTGATGCAGTTTGCGGAAGTAACCAGAGCTGTGAGGTAGAGTATGCTATGCTTTCTGTTTGGGGTTTTAAAAATGCAAGCCTGGTGAGAGTTGACATGCATGCTGTGTGAGAAACTCACCCTCCTTCTGACGCTCATCCCCGCTCACCAGCGAGGGCAACCTGCTGCTGCTGCACGAGGCGCTGGCGAAGCATGAGGCCTTCTTCATTCGCTGTGGGATCTTCCTCATCCTGGAGAAACTGAAGATTATCACCTACAGGAACCTCTTTAAGAAAGTGTAAGCATTTTCCCAGCACACTGGGCTCCCAGTGCGGCTCTCGGCAGAGCAGTCAGACGTCCAGGGCCGTTGCAGGCTAAGAGAGGAGGCTACCGTGTGGGCAGGGTGGTCCTCTTCCTTCCGCTGTGTGGGATAAAATGAAGCCTCCGCCCACTGCCTGCTGGGGCCCTGCGCGGAGACACGTGAGTAGCACAAGCTGTGCCTCGACTTCTGGGGGAGGTAAGCAGGTGCTGTGTGAGAAGACGACTTGAGAACATCAGCCCTGAGAACCGCGGTACCACATTTCATCAGACCACATAGGACTTGCCACTCACTCCCCTCCCTTAGTCCTGACCAAGCAGCCCTCCCAGCCACTCCGCCTGTCACAAAGGCAGATGCAGAGATCGTCATTCGTTTCCTCACATGTCTTCTGAGTCCTCGTCCCAGCAGGATCTCAGTTCAGTAAACTTCAGGCCAAGGCCAACTTTGTACAGAGCTGTGGGTAGCACATCACAAAGAGTAGGGACCCTATTTCGCTGAATCCATGAGACACAGCCTGTTGTCAGGTGCTTCCTGATTTCAGGGAGATTAAAATGTGAAAAAAATGCACCTTAGATTAATGAAATACTTAGAAAATAATTAAAAACTGTATTTGTACTAGTGACTTTTTTAAGATTGAAAAGTCACATTAGATTTAATAGCTCTTTGAGAGTGTATTTTAGAGTTTAATAGGTGGGAATTTTTGTACTCCTTTAGAACACTGGCTTATTAAAAGGTGCCTTTTCTTGGCTGCGGAGTGCTGCGTCCTGTCAGTAACCGCAGTGCCCATCTCCTCCCCTCTTCCAGGTATTTGTTACTGAAAACACACCAGCTGTCTCTGGATGCTTTTCTGGTTGCCTTGAAATTCATGCAGGTGGAGGACGTGGACATTGACGAAGTTCAGTGTATTCTGGCTAACTTGATATACATGGTGTGTGAGTCCTAGTTTTGATTTAAGCAGCTACTCACAGCAGGATTCAGCCCAGAGTTTGAAGCCTCAGTGTGGTGGGGTTAAAATTGTTAAAATGCCTTTTGCTTTGATTGAAGGTATTTTTTTTTTGATAGAACTAATTTTAGCCCAGGAAATACCATTTACCAGGACCTTGGAGCATGAGGGGATGGATACTCTGTATGTTTGCATATTCTTTACCGGCGGTACATCCCTCGGTATCTGTTGATTCTCTGACCTGCCTCGGATACCGAAATCCACATGTGCTGCAGTCACTGATAGGACGTAGTATTTGCATATGAGCTATGCACATCCTCCTGTATACTTTAAATTATCTCTAGGTTACTTAAAATAGTGCACTGTAGATAGCTGTTATACTGTATTGTTTAGGGAATCACGGCAAGGGAAGAGCATCTGTACATGTTCAATACAGATGTGGTGTTTTTTTTTTTTTCCAAATATTTTCAGTCCACAGTTGGTTGGATTCATGGATGTGAAACCCACCATGAATATGGAGGGTTGATTGTATTTATTTTTATTCATTGTCCTCCCGCTGAACTGAACTGTGCCACTCTTGGGGAAGAATGCTTAATGCCAAATTTATTAGATCACCCAGCATCTTTGACTCAGATCCAAAATGTAATGACTCAGATCCAAAAATGTAAACGAATTCCTCCCTTTCTGTCCTGCAGGGCCACATCAAAGGGTACATATCGCATCAGCATCAGAAGCTAGTGGTCAGCAAGCAGAACCCATTTCCTCCGCTGTCCACAGTGTGTTGAATGTATACGTAGCCCTGAGGACGGGTGAGCTGTTGTTTCTTTCCATTTTGGTTGTGCTGATGAGACCGGTCCGGCACTGCGACAAGGCTCCCTGAAGCCGGAACTCTGGGAGGCGCTTCTCCCAGGGATGCTGAGGCTGAGATTGTCAGCACACCCGAGTCAGTCTCCTTCGTTTGTAACTAATTTCAGCCTGATGAAAACCTGGAATTCCTTTTTCACAAAACTCAGCTGGTTCTGGAGTCTTTGTGAAACTTCTTTGAAGGAGGCTTTGCGTGAAGGCAGCTCCGGCTCACTTTTCCTAAGTGTGGTTCCTGAAGGCTGTCTTTGTAACTTTTTGTAGTTCTTTGTATAAAAAGGGTATTCTGAATTTATACACATGGCATGTTCTTCATTATATCTTCCAGGATACATCTATTTTTATATATTAAATTTGAATATGTTATCAAAATGCTTGGTTAACTTAAGGCATCTTTTTAAAAGCAGAATTTAATTTGATTTAAATTTCCAGATTTTATAGCTTGCCCGTATGGATGCTCCTCAATTTATGATGGGGTTACATCCCAATAAACTTACTTTATTTACCTTTGCTTTGTTGGTTTAAAAAAAACACATTACTTTTAAAAAAACATGTTAAGTTGAGAATGCATTTGAATACACCTGCTACTAAACAGTATGGCTCACTCCAGCCTGCCTTAACATACCCAGAAACCTGCACTTAGGCAAAATCAAACATGAAGCCGACCTTATTTTATAATAAAGTGTAGATGCCAGGCGCGGTGGCTCACACCCGTAATCCCAGCACTTTGGGAGGCCAAGGCGGGCAGATCACCTGAGGTCAAGAGTTGGAGACCAGCCTGACCAACATGGAGAAACCCTGTCTCTACTAAAAATACAAAATTAGGAGGGCGTGGTGGTGTATACCTGTAATTCCAGCTACTCAGGAGGCTGAGGCAGGAGAATCGCTTGAACCTGGGAGGTGGAGGTAGGCAGAGGTTGCAGTGAGCCGAGATCACGCTATTGCACTCCAGCCTGGGCAACAAGAGTGAAACTCCGTCTCAAAAAAATAAATAAAAATAAAAGTGTTGGGGCCGGGCGCGGTGGCTCAACCCTGTAATCCCAGCACTTTGGGAGGCCGAGACGGGCGGATCACGAGGTCAGGAGATGGAGACCATCCTGGCTAACATGGTGAAATCCCGTCTCTACTAAAAAATACAAAAAACTAGCTGGGCGAGGTGGCGGGTGCCTTTAGTCCCAGCTACTCGGGAGGCTGAGGCAGGAGAATGGCGTAAACCCGGGAGGCGGAGCTTGCAATGAGCTGAGATCCGGCCACTGCACTCCAGCCTGGGCGGCAGAGCGAGACTCCGTCTCAAAAAATAAATAAATAAATAAAATAAAATAAATAAATAAATAAATAAAAGTGTAAATATCTCGTGTAGCTTACTGAGTGCTGCACTGAGAGTGGAAACCGAAGGGCTGTGTGGACGCTGAGGCATGGCTGCCCCTGAGTGCGTCCCTTTGGCACCATGGTGAGGTTGACAGTAGCTAAATCAGGCCACTCACATTGGGCTGTTGGGCTGCCATCACAAAGTACCACGGGCTGGGCAGCTTAAGCAACAGGAATGTATTTCCTCACAGTTCTAGAGGCTGTAGGTCTGACTGGGATGGGGTTACCAGCATGGTTGGCTTCTGGGGAGGACTGTCTTCTGAACTGCACACTCAAGAATATGGTGGTGTTCTTGCTGTGCTAGAGATGGTAGAGACAGAGATGACGCTCTCTCTTTTTTTTTTTTTTTTTTTTTTGAGACAGGGTCTTGCTCTGTCGCCCAGGCTGGAGTGCAGTGGTGCAGTCAGTGCTTACTGCAGCCTCAACCTCTGGGGCTCAAGTGGTCTTCCCTCCTCAGCCTCCCAAGTAGCTGGGACCACAGGTGCGTGCCACCACACCCAACTAATTTTTTTAGTTTTTGTAGAGACAGGGTCTTGCTAATGTTGCACAGGCTGGTCTGGAACACCTGGGCTAAAGCAATTCTCCCGCCTCGGCCTCCCAAAGTGCTGGGTTGACAGGCATGTGCTACCACACCTGGCTGTCTTCCTCTTATAAGGCCACAGTTCTGTTGGGTTAGGACCTCACCCTTATGACCACATTTAGCCTTAGTTACCTCCTGAAGACCTTACCTCCAGATACAGTCACATTGGGGGTTAGTACTTCAATGTAAGAAATTTGGGGGACACAGTTTAGTCCCCAGCACTGCCATTTTTCAGAGTGTGCACATTTCCCCATTTATAAAAAATTTACTAAAGAACAACACAAACCATATTAGCTCAACTTTGCAAAGTTACTGCATTTGAAAGCTGTTTGTGCAAGGAGAAGCTATCCTACAAAGTGTGAATCCCTCTTTCTCTCTCTCTGGGCCTCACAGTGCAGGACTCACTTTGTGTGGCTCCTTCCTCAGGTTCCCCTGGATGCAGGAACTGCCCCAGGGCTTCAGCAGCACTCCTGAGCTCCTCCTACACCTGCAGGTCTACAGTTTCTTCGGGGCTGGGCGGGGAAGTTTGTGGGCTCTTCTGGGGCCTGAATGGGCCCCTCTGAAGGTGACTCATTCCCATGTATCAGCCCTGGGCTCTCACCTGGGGCTCAGCAGGGCTGTGGGTGGGCCTCCCTGTTTCTTTCCACACGCAGGGAGCTGGATTCTGGGAGCGCAGATCCCAGTAGAGCCAGGGAAGCCAGATCTCTTGTAGGCCCTGCTGTCTCCTAAGTCACACCCAGATTCCAGCCGTGGACTGCCGCACACACACACGAGCTGCAGGAGGGCAAGCGTCTGTGCCTGTGGACTTCATGCCAAGGATCCTCTTGACCTACAGAGCTGCTCCCCACCAGCAGCAAGGTCCTCAGCGCTGGCAGTCGTGACAAGTGCCTCCTACGTCCTGTGGGGCAGACACGGAGTGAACTCCTGTGGGTGAAGGCTTTGGGTGCTGCGTCTGTTTTCTGGCTACCCATGTGTCCAGTGGGGCCCTGTTCTCTCTCAGTGCTGGGTAAGGAAATCTGATCTTCCCTGCTGCTCAGCGTGGGGCTTGAACATACTTCAACTTTTGATTTAAATGATTTTCTTAGAGTAATTTGAATATTGGAATTTCTACCGGCATACCTGAATTTCATTCTGGATTTAATAGCGGTAGAAAGCTCAGGTTTGTCAACATTTCTGGGTAACGTATTGAACCGTCCATAGTGACACCTAAAGTCAAGGACTGATACTTTAAGGTAGTTGGATGGTTATTCTTAGCAATGAAAGAAACCACCTCAGTGTAGGTGTCCTTACATTCTTGGTGTTCAGGCCTGTTCAGTTCATTCTCACACTGCTATAAAGAACTGCCCGAGACTGGGTGATTTGTAAAGGAAAGAGGTTTAATGGACTCACAGTTCCACATGACCGGCGGGGCGGGCGCAGGAAACTTACAATCATAGCAACGGGGAGGTGAGCATGGGGAAAACTGCCACTTTTAAAACCATCAGCTCTCGTTAGACTCCCCCACTATCACCAGAACAGCATGGGGGAGCCGTCCCATGATCCAGTCACTTCTCGACACCTGGGGATTACAATTCGAGATGAAATTTGGGTGGAGACACAGAGCCAAAACATAGCAAGGCCTACGTCCAGCATGGCAGCATTCAAGTTCATGGGTGTCCATGTGGGCATATATCAGTGTGTTTGCATGGATTCAGATGTTGGACTTAATCTCTGCCCAAGTGTAAACTTGTTTGGTTCTTTTAAAACATCATCACAGGCTGGACGTGGTGGCTCACATTTATGACCCCAGCACTTTGGGAGGCTGAGGCCAGTTAGATTGCTTAAGCCCTGGAGTTCGAGACCAGCCTGGGCAATATGGCAAAATCCATCTCTGCAGAAAATACAGAAATGAGCTGGGCATGGTGGTGGCACCTGTAGTCGAGGCTGAGGTGGGAGCGTCATTTGAGCCCAGGAAGTCAAGCCCACAATGAGCTAGGATCGTGCCCTGCACTCCAGCCTTGGGTGACAGACAGAGACCCTGTCTCAAAAAACAAGGAAAACAAAGTCATCATAGCTAGCTTCCGTTTTCTTGAGTTTTATTGTTTTGTTAGATTTGTTTATGGTGTGGTTTCTAAGCGTGTCATTAAACACCAGTAGAGTAGTTCTTTCATTTCGAAGGCCCCTCATGTCTCTGCTGACAGTCTGGGCCTGTAGCTTTCTCTGATTGTCCCTGATTTCACAGATTTCACCATTATGCAGGGAGGGTCTTCGTATGCTTTGCCTCTGCCCAGCTGTGTTTGAAATAGTGTTTTTTTTTTTTTTTTCTGAGATGGAGTCTTGCTCCATTGCCCAGGCTGGAGTGCAATGGCATGATCTCGGTTCACTGCAACCTCTGCCCTCCGGGTTCAAGTGATTCTCCTGCCTCAGCCTCCTGAGTGGTTGGGATTATAGGCGTGAGCCACTGCACTTGGCAATTTTTGTGTGTGTGTGTGTGTGTTTTTAGTAGAGACAGAGTTTCACCGTGTTGGTCAGACTGGTCTCGAACTCCTGACCTCGTGATCCACCCGCGTCAGCCTCCCAAAGTGCTGGGATTACAGGCGTGAGCCACCGCGCCAGGCCTGGAATAGTTTTCAAGCAGGGCTTCCACTCTAGTTTAGTAAATCTAAATTTGTAATAGAAGTACCAGAAGCCAGATTGCAGACTTTTCTGCAGCATTATACACAGAAAGCCTGCCATGTTCATTAGCTGATTTTAAAATCATTAGTAAGCATTTAAAGCAGTGACTTAATTACCTTATTGTAGTTTGAGAATAATACAACCAAAGTTCACTAAAACTTTAAAACTCACCCTAGTGAATTTTAAACTCCCCTCCCCATTAATTTGCCTTAAATTACAGTGTTGCTTTTTTTTTTTTTTGAGACAGAGTCTCGCTCTGTCACCCAGGCTGGAGTGCAGTGGCCGGATCTTGGCTCACTGCAAGCTCCGTCTCCCAGGTTAACGCCATTCTCCTGCCTCAGCCTCCCCAGTAGCTGGGACTACAGGCGCCCGCCACCTCGCCCGGCTAGTTTTTTTGTATTTTTTAGTAGAGACGGGGTTTCACCGGGTTAGCCAGGATGGTCTTGATCCTCTGATCTCGTGATCTGCCCGTCTCGGCCTCCCAAAGTGCTGGGATTACAGGCTTGAGCCACCGCGCCCGGCCTTTTTTTTTTTTTTTTTGAGACGGAGTCTCGCTCTGTCGCCCAGGCTGGAGTGCATTGGCCAGATCTCAGCTCACTGCAAGCTCCGCCTCCCGGGTTTTACGCCATTCTCCTGCCTCAGCCTCCCGAGTAGCTGGGACTACAGACCTCACCCAGCTAGTTTTTTTTGTATTTTTTTTTTTTTTTAGTAGAGACGGGGTTTCACCGTGTTAGCCAGGATGGTCTCGATCTCCTGACCTTGTGATCCGCCCGTCTCGGCCTCCCACAGTGCTGGGATTACAGACTTGAGGCACCGCGCCCGGCCACAGTGTTGCTTTTTGCCAAGGTCCTTTCAGAGAAATGGGCCATTTCATCTACAGATTAGAGAAAAGAAGTTTAATTCTGGAATTAAAGAGTAAATGAAAGAGTGTGCTGAAGAACAGTAAGGCTTAAAAACCCAAGTTATGTGTATATTGTTTTCAACTCAAGAGAATATTTGCCTACATTTTCAGTCCCCTTTTAAAAAGTCCTCTGTGCTCCTCCACAAGGCTCTGCTGGCCGAGGCGCCTGCAGCTGGCCCTCACCCTTGCCTGAGCGGAGCGGCCCTCATCTACCCACCTCCCGCAGGCAGCCCCTGGGAGCTCTGTGTCGCTCAAGGACACTGGTGGAGAAGCAGCTGTGTCCCCTCCTTAACGAAGTCAGAGTGAAAGTGTGAACATTTACACCATTTCTGTCCATTTCAGTGCAAATCCAGACCCCGCTAGGAGCTCCAGTCTGCAAGGAAGTTTCACTGGGGGCTGGGCTGCAGCTCTGTCTTTGGTACTTGGGTTGCAGCTACAGCCTTCATGACAGCAGGTGGTCACTGTGATTCAGCAAGTGCTGTCCTGGTCTGTTCTACAAAATACCATGGAGTCTCATGGTGATGACAGGAACTCATTTCTCACAGATCTGGGGGCCGGCAGATTTGGTGTCTGCTGAGGGCTCTCTGTCTCCAGGGCAGCACCTCGCTGCAACGTCCTCGCGTGGGAGAAGAGATGGAAGGGGCTGGCAGAGCCCTCATGGCCTGGTCACCTCCCGAGGGCCCCACCTCCCCATGCCGTCATCTTGGGGTAAGTTCCAGTTTCAGGGTTTTGAAGGGACACACACTCAGGCCACAACAGTGCTGAGCGTCGCCCTAGCTGCCCATCAGCCCAGTGGTGAGGCGCTGCGGCTCCGCCCTGGACGACCCTGAGGCATGAAGAGGTGGAGCACTTGTCCAAGAGCCACCTGGTGGGATGAGCAGAGAGCTGGGACTCAGTGCTCAGCCCTGACCCGGGGCCCTGGAACCTTCTGTGGGAACCCTCCCAGAGAAGGGCTGGTGCACAACCCCGTGAGACGCTGGCATGCCTCCTCAGCCTCTCTCATGCTCCCTGGCCCTTTCCTCTAATGCTGCCTCTCTGAGGTACCCCCAGGATCGTTCTCCTCCATTGCCAACCTGCTTCGAGTGGCTGCTGCTGCTCTGAGCCATGGTCCTCAGTCCCCAAGGCAACTGGTGAACCAACAGAGGAGGTCACTTTCTGCTGTAACCGGTGATTGCTGCGGCTTCTGCACCAGAACACACTCGCCTGTGTGCGGGCCGGGGTGGCTGTTCCTGAGCACAGAGAACACTGGACTTGGAGAAGGAAAGATGCTCTGGAAACCAGACTGTTTTATGACTGACAGATTATCTTATTTTATTATTTAATGCATCTCATGTTTTTTCTGAAGGTCTCTATTGAGATAAAGAGATCCAGGGAAAGAAAGGTCAGAGTGCTCGGTAAATGGCCCAGCAAGTGGCGGCTCTGCTGCTCCGTGGGCTGAGTGGGTGGCCCGGGACTGTGACGGCCTCTAAGCGTGTGCTGAAGTTTCAGTGCTCTCCATGGTGGCAGTGCAAGCTTGGAATCCCACTTCAGGTTGTGTTCTTTCTGGCTGAGTTTCAGTTAGTTCATGATCCGTTTAAACCAGAGTGAGTACCTGGAGACCTTGGTGACAAGGACCGTGTGAGCCTGCCCTCCTGCTGGCTGCGAGCCCAGGACCCCTGTGAGGAACCAGGAGCCTCCGTGCTCTCTGATGACCACACTTCCCTCCATCCAGTGCACGGCCGCCATACTGCTTCTCTCACAGTAGGTCCTGGTGGTGACGGTCACATTCAGGACCTGCCCGCACTCCTCCCCCTCCACAAGTGTGACAGGCAGTGTGGTCAGCGAGTTACCCAGGTCAGTGCCATTGCGTGCCCAGCCGCTGAGGAGGCCCCCAGTGCGCGGGATGAGGAGGTGCTCAGCGAAGTCCTTCTCAGGGGTGCACACAGGGAGCCCCGCATTGGGGCACTGGATGGGCCACTCCAGCTCCAGCAGTGACAGGTCATTCTCCCCCGTGTCTGCGTCATACCGCATGTGCACATGGGCACGCATTATCTTGATCATCAGTGGGTCTTGGCTCGTTCTGTTAAAATCTGAAATCATGAACAATCACCAGTTCTTTAATCTGATTTTCAAGGGTGACATAATGCTCAGAAACGAGCTTCTCAGTGAGCCACATGAGGAGGGAGAGACCGACCCTGGAGGACCCGCAGGCTCACTGCCCCATGGTGTGGACACTGTCCGTTTCTGTGGACAGAAAGGCCCACTCACAGATTGCACGATTGCAACCAAGTGCCATGGCCTTTAAGAACAGTCAAGGTTAGTTCTTTTATTTTGGAGTACAGTGAGGTGTGGTGAAATGATTAAAAAGTAGGGAGCAGTGATGTGGAACTTCTCCAGGCCAATCAAACATTGGCTGTTGAGAAGTGGTTTTCAGGTTATTTTGTTGATTGAAAAATATTTAAGGGCCGGGCGCAGTGGCTCACACCTGTAATTCCAGCGCTTTGGCAGGCTGAGGCAGGTGGATCACTTAAGGCCAGAAGTAAAGATCAGCTTTTCCAACATAGCAAAACCCTGTTTCTACTAAAAATACAAAAAATTAGCGGCAGGTGGTGGTGCATGCCTGTAGTCCCAGCTACTCTGAAGGCTGAGGCAGGAGAATCACTTGAAACCAGGAGGTGGAGATTGCAGTAAGCCGAGATCGTGCCACAGCACTCCAGCCTTGGCGACAGAGTGAGACTCTGTCTCAAAAAAAAAAAAAAAAAAATTAAGGATGAAGAGTAAAAACATATTTATGTTGAGGTTCTTCAGAGTCATTATAGAGCATGTTGACAGGTTAATATGGAACTTTGCAGCCTCCTGATGGGGTAGAAACTATTGTGTGTTTGGATAGATAAGGAAATAGGCACATGGTCGGGGGCAGTGACTCACACCTGTAATCCCAGCACTTTGGGAGGCCAAGGCAGGTGGATCACCTGTGGTCAGGAGTTCGAGACCAGCCTGGCCAACATGGTGAAACCCCATTTCTACAAAATTAAAAAGAAATTAGCCGGCCACGGTGGCAGGCGCCTGTAATCCCAGCTACTTGGGAGGCTGAGGCATGAGAATCGCTTGAACCTGGGAGGCGGAGGTTGCAGTGAGCCCAGACTGTGCCACTGCACTCCAGCCTGAGGGATAGAGTGAGACTGTCTCAAAAAAAAAAAAAAAAATAGGCACAGATAAGCCAATGAAAAGGGCACTGTCTCAGCCCAAGGTCTCAACTGCTGAGGGATTCAAGCCCCATTCTTCTGATTTGTAGTCAATTACCCATCTCTTATGCCACAACTGCTCGATTTCAGTGGGAAAAGAAGTCATCCTTAGTAGGCTGTGATTCCCTCCCTTGCCAAGTGTGAGTTAGCACCTGCCCGTCGCGATTTCCTGCCTTGCCGAGTGTGAGTTAGCACCTGCCCGTCGCGATTTCCTGCCTTGCCGAGTGTGAGTTAGCACCTGCCCGTCGCGATTTCCTGCCTTGCCGAGTGTGAGTTAGCACCTGCCCGTCGCGATTTCCTGCCTTGCCGAGTGTGAGTTAGCACCTGCCCGTCGCGATTTCCTGCCTTGCCGAGTGTGAGTTAGCACCTGCCCGTCGCGATTTCCTGCCTTGCCGAGTGTGAGTTAGCACCTGCCCGTCGCGATTTCCTGCCTTGCCGAGTGTGAGTTAGCACCTGCCCGTCGCGATTTCCTGCCTTGCCGAGTGTGAGTTAGCACCTGCCCGTCGCGATTTCCTGCCTTGCCGAGTGTGAGTTAGCACCTGCCCATCGCCGGGCCCCGGTGTGTGCTAGGTATTTTGCATGTGCTTCCTGAGTTTATAAGTATCTCAGTTTTATTGAGAGTAAATTCAGTTCTATGTTGCATTAGAAACAAACAGTCCAGTTTTAAATTTTTCATTTCATTCTTACACAGAATAGTGTATTTCTAATGTGGTTTTATAAAAACTCATGATAAAATACTTACATGTTTTTGCACTAATATTCCTTTGTAACAGTGAACATCTTGCTGTTGTCAGTACAAAGTTTTCATGTATTATAACACCACCACAGAAGTCTTTTCCTTCGGCATTTGTTAACTTTACCTTTAAAAATCGAAACAGGCAATAAATAGCTGCTGACAGTTTGCAGGATTAGGGGCAGTAAAGTCTACTGGTTAGGGATATGGACTCCAAAGGCAGACAGCCGTATTTGAATCTTGCCCCAGCACTCAAATGGCTACAGGATTGTTAGCAAATTGCTGACAATCTAAGCTTTTATTTGCTCAGGGATTAAATGGGGCCGGCACTTCCCCTTTCGGCCCAGGTGAGGTAACAGTGATCAGATTTACGCTCCCACCTGAAGCAAAACATGGACAAAATCTGTGGAATGATGGTTTTCAGGGACTGTAATCCCCAAGAAACAACTGTCTCAGCTACTGTCCAGAGTTTCCCTGGTACAGGGCAAGACAGGGCATCTCAGTTGGAGCCCCGCCAACTCGCTAAATTGAAGAGAGAAAGCTGAGAGCCCAGCGAGGCCACAGTGCCTGCAGTTTGCAGAACAGAGTCCTGCAGAGGAGAGAGCTTGGTAGAGAATGCTGGAGGATGGCCACATGCCTAGCAGTTTTCAGCAGAGCAGTGGTGATCACATGTGCACGTGGAGACTAATAATGGCCAGGAAAGAACCACTCAGGAGGGTGCGCGGGACCCGTGCTAGACACTCACACAGGCTGGGAATAGCGATTCCACCAGCTGAGTTAAAACATCCCTGACTCGGGGGCACGGGGCAGGATGCACAGAAGGGTTTCACTTCAGTACTCAGAATAACTCTAGACTGAGCGCTGCCCTGGTCCTACTGACAAATCTTAAGAGCAGTATGCCAAAGGATGAAAGTATTTCCAACTTAACTGGGTCCCAGGACAATATCCAAGTGTATGTATAGAGCACAAAATAATCAGCACCTAACAAGATAAAATTCACAATGTCTGGAAATCCATTACGGATCACCAGGCATACAAACATACAGGAAAATGTGACCCGTAATGAGAATCTCCCAAAACTGAGTCAGCATTGACAGATATTAGTAGACAAGGACAATTAAACAGTGATTTTAACTATAGTCCAAATATTCAAAAAGTTAAGTAGAGACAAAAATATGTATTTTTAAAAGCCTAAATTAAATTTTTGGATGACAGCTACAATGTATGAGGTTAAACATCCCCTGACCAGGATGAATGGAAGATTAGACATTGCAAAAGAACAGATCGATGACCTTGAAGGCATCACAACAGAAACTATCAGAAGTAAAATACGGAAAGAAAGGAGATTTTTGAAAAACAAACAGACCATCTCTGAGCTATGGAATTTCAAACAGCTTAAGATACATGTAATTAGATTCCCAAAAAAGAGCAGGGAGAAGGAGGAGAGAAAGAAAATCTCTGAAAATGATGGGCCAGTCGGGCACGGTGGCTCATGCCTGTAATCCCAGCACTTTGGGAGGCAGAGGTGGAAGGATTGCTTGAGCCCACGAGTTTGAGACCAGCCTGAGCAACATAGCAAGACCCCATCTTTACATGAAATTTAAAAATTAGCTGTGCGTGGTGGTGCTGCACACCTGCGGTCCCAGCTACTCGAGAGGCTGAGGTGGGAGGATCAGCTGAACCCAGGAGGTTGAGGCTGCAGTGAGCCGTGATCACACTCCAGCCCAAGCAACAGAGTGAGACCCTGTCAAAAAAAAAAAAAAAAAAAGAAAGAAAATCATGACCAAATATTTTTCAAATTTGACAAACACTATTAGCCCACAAATCCAAGAATCTCAACAAACCCTATACGTGAGAAACATGAAGAAAACAATAAAGATACAGTATAAACTCAAAATCCATGATAGAGGAACTCTTAGAAAGTTAAGATTAAAAAGCATTTAAAACCTTAAAAGTGCCATGGGAAAGAACATGTGAGGAATAGCAGCAGGGTGACAGGAGCCGTCTTGTGGCATGAAGCAGACAGGAAGGCCGTGGGGCAGGCCCAAGTGCAGAGAGGAGAGGACTGCTGCCGGCCGGGGGCTCTGCACCAGACGCAGTGCCTTTCACAGATGAAGGTGAACAAAGACGTCTCCAGACAAACACAAGAAGGCCTCTTCCCCAGACGCCTCACAGCACAGCAGATATCAAAGGGATCCTTTAGGCAGGAGGAAAATGATACCAGAGGGAGGCCTGGATCTACACAGAGCAGCAAGGAATACTGGAACAGGTTATGACATCCCATTAAATATTTATCCACATTCCAGTATGTATGTAAGTTTTTTTTCTTATTCTTTAAACTTCTTTACAAGATACTGTTTAAGCAAAAATAATGGAAGTATAGAGTGGCATTTATAACATCTCTGGATGTGAGACCTATTCCAAAAACAGCACCCAGGTCCGGAGGGGAGGAATGGGGCTTGATTGCTGCAAGGACTCACGCTACAGCGAGCGGATGTGGCGTCGGCGAAGGTGGAGTGGACTGTGCTACGGTAAAGATGTATTCTCCAAACTGGGAAGCAACCACCAACAGAGAACCAGAGATGGTAAACCAACAAAGGAGCGAAAACAGAATCCTAACAATGTATAGTTAATCTAACAGAAGGCAGAAAAAGGGGAAAAGAACAGATGAGAAAAAAAATAGCAAGATGATAGCTTTAATCCTAAACATATCAGCAATCATAATAAATGTAAAATGGCCTAAACAGCCCAATTAAAGGGCAGAGATTTTTCAGCCTGGATATAAATGAAAGCCAATTATATACCACATATAAAACATGTACCTTATTCATTTTTTAAACATGTACTTTATAAAAATACAAATAGGTTAAAAGTAGAAGATTGGAAAAAGATAAATAATGCTAACACTAATCATTAGAAAGCTAAAGTGTCTATATCAGTATCAGACAAAGGGGATTTTAGAGCAAATAATATTTTCAGGGATGCAAAAGGAGAAAACAAGTTATTTGAAGGATTAAATGAAATAAAGCTGTACCCATGTAGTACTGGCCCTGGAAGTGTTAAAAGTGTTACAATTTTCAACAGCCTGATAAAATACAAAATGCTGGGCAAAGTAAAAAAGAGTTTTCAACTTTACCGTGGCATCGTTCCTGGAACTCTTTATGTGTTTATGAGTAATAGCTGCCACTTGTTGAATACCTACCATAAGTCAAGAACATTCTCTGTAATCCTCACTGCAACTCTGGGGGTGAGAGCCTCACTTTAAAAGGGATAAAACAGGCCGGGCGCGGTGGCTCAAGCCTGTAATCCTAGCACTTTGGGAGGCCGAGACAGGCGGATCACAAGGTCAGGAGATCGAGACCATCCTGGGTAACACGGTGAAACCCCGTCTCTACTAAAAAATACAAAAAAAACTAGCCGGGCAAGGTGGCGGGCGCCTGTAGTCCCAGCTACTCGGGAGGCTGAGGCAGGAGAATGGCGTAAACCCGGGAGGCGGAGCTTGCAGTGAGCTGAGATCCGGCCACTGCACTCCAGCCTGGGTGACAGAGCGAGACTCCGTCTCAAAAAAAAAAAAAAAAAAAAAAAAAAAAGGATAAAACCAAGCTCGAGAGAAGGCAGCACTTATGCCATCAGTCTGCCAGACTTTTAGTAAAATTTCTTTGCTAGGATATAAGAAACAAGGAAGTTCTAAAAATAATCTTCAACCCTATATCCTGCTAGGTCATTTAATTATTCTCCTTTTCAAAGTTTGTTTTCGGGAAATTTCATATATTCAGTTAAATAACTTCAGAACAATGTATAATACTGGAGTAAAAATCTAATAGTATGTAGCCTGCCTAAGTCAATAATGTCCTGTGTCTTAAACACACCAGCTGTGTTTAGAGAATGCCACCTCCTCGGTTATATGGCTCTTAGCCTTGCCGGTATGAGTGCTACAGTTGCAGACTAGAACCGCACCCTGTCTTCAGTTGGGTAAGCTGGGAAGCTGGAGACAGCCTGCAGGTGGTAGAGCCAGACCCTGTCACCACCTATGGAGGACCACTGCACTCTGGGCCTCCCAGGTACCGACCCTCAGCTCACTCATGGGGCAGACAGCGATAGGAAGAACTATTTTAGAAAGCTTGGGGAGGAAAGATGAGAACAGATTGAGAGGAAGTTTACGAAGCTGGTGATAGACCATTCCCGCTTCCATCCCCGCCTTCCATCACTCTGTCTGCTTTGCCTCCCTTCGGTCTCTTCCTTTCCACCCTGGAGCTGGGTGGCTTCAAGTCCTTGAGCTCCATCCTGTTCTCTCCCAGTCTACACAGCTGCTAGAGGGGGCTGGGCAGAGCTATCTTGTAAGAATCAGGTGAAACTGAAGCATGTTACACACAGAAACTTCAGGGGCTTGTTGCTCACAGGCCCTCACGAAGGGGGCCTCTGAGGCTGTGCCATCCACACGGCCGCCACACCCAGGTACAGATGTGGACATGAGGGCTGCACCTCAGTGTGAATTCACCCCAGATTCCAAAGATTCAGTGTAAAGGAAAAAGGCAAATGCCTCAATAATGTTTATATTCATTACATGGTGAAGTAGTGACACATATTGGGTTAAATAAAATATATTATCAAAATTAATGCCACACGCTTTTACTTATTGTGGCTACTAGAAAATTTTACGTGGTTTACATTGCGTTTCTGTTGGACAAGGCTGTTTTGAAGGATGTACTCAGGCAGAAGGAGATAATAGTGTTAGAGGTGTGAAAGGCAAGGAAAGTGGGAAATGAGGTAAGTAAATCAAAGCCAGTGTTGGTGGCGTAAAACCATAATAATAAAAATCGTAATATCCATTTTGTGAAGCTATACAGAAAGCAAGAAAAGAATAAAATACTGGCCAGACAGCAAATGGACCGAGAATGAGGTGCTGGGAATTAGCCTGAGGAGGGAGAAATAGCCGACTTTACATGTGCTGAATATGGATGTTTATGTGTCAAGAGTGACCATTAAATAAACAAAGTGAAGATGAGGCTAGGCATGGAGGCTCATGCCTGTAGTCCCAGCACTTTGGGAGGCTGAGGCGGGTGGGTCACTTGAGGTCAGGCATTCGAGACCATCCTGTCCAATATGGTAAAACCCCGTCTCTACTAAAAAGATAAAAATCAGGCCGGGCGCGGTGGCTCAAGCCTGTAATCCCAGCACTTTGGGAGGCCGAGACGGGCGGATCACGAGGTCAGGAGATCGAGACCATCCTGGCTAACACGGTGAAATCCTGTCTCTACTAAAAATACAAAAAACTAGCCGGGCGACGTGGCAGGCGCCTGTAGTCCCAGCTACTCGGGAGACTGAGGCAGGAGAATGGCGTAACCCGGGAGGTGGAGCTTGCAATGAGCTGAGATCCGGCCACTGCACTCCAGCCTGCGTGACAGAGCGAGACTCCGTCTCAAAAAAAAAAAAAAAAAAAAAAAAAGATAAAAATCAGCCGAACGTGGTGGCGCATGCCTGTAATCCGAGCTACTCAGGAGGCTGAGGCAGGAGAAGCGCTTGAGCCCAGGAGGCAGAGGTTGCAGTGAGCCGGGACTGGACCACTGCACTTCAGGCTGGTTGACAGATCGAGACTCCATCTCAAAAGAAAACAGAACAAACCAAAAAAACTCCCCAAAACAAGTGAATGGTTAAGTTCTAAATCAGCCAAGGAAGGGAAAAGGAGGAGAACAAAAATGAATGCCAAACCAGAGAAATTTAGTGAGCAAAATAACAAAGCTAGAATGCCAGCCAGGCCAGCAGTCGAGAGCAGAGTCGGTGCCTGAGCTGGTGCTCGAGCTGCCGCTCAGCCGCTCTGTGGCAACACCCAGGTCCCCAGGTTGGGGCAGCCCATCGCTGAAGCATTTCCCAGGCGTGCTGTGACTTCAAGATGCTTATGTTCTGAGAAAAATGACATTGGTAACAGTTGGGAACTGCAGAGGAAAGGTTTGGGGGCTGTAAATAATACTATCCTTTTGTATTTGGGGCAAGCAATGAAGACAGCTGAAGTTATGAACTTGGCATTAGAAAATACTTTGAAGTGTGAATAGAGGTTAGTCAATGCAGTCAATAATAGCCCATCGAAGTCAGGATGACTGATTCACTTAGTTGTTACATTTCTATTTAGGAAATGACGTAAAGTGAAAGTCATAACAATAAATTGAAGCACGCAGAGAGCTCTCTGTTACCTGCCACGGGAGGTCCTGTAGATCCAGTGCACGCTTCTCGGAGGTCAGCACCCCGCAGGCACACTGGTCTGCATTTGCAGCAGCAACATGAGAATAAAAATCAGCGCCTTCCCAGTGAATATCAGACTCTGTCTATGGTGTTAACCATTGCATAATTCCGGCTGTGGTACTAACCATTATAATCGTATCCTTAATGCTGATGAATGTGCAATAATTCACACAGACACGCAGACTGGAGTTAAACCACCCCCCACAGCGCTCATGGTTTAGCTCAGAGTGGTCTGAGCAAGCACAAGTGACAGAAACTGCACTTTCTAGCATTGCCATTGCTCCAGCATGGAGATGCGGACCACCTTCTGAGTCGTGGCAACTCCTTATCACAAATCTGTGGGCTTCACCCAGTACTACGAAGAAGGGAGGAGGATGTGGACAGGGTCACTGGCACTGGAAGCTGGAGGCTGCTGTGGTCTGAGCACTCACCGTGGGGAACGCACTGTTTGCGGTCCTCACCAAGCCTGTAGCCTTGAGCACAGCTGCACGTGTAGGATTCCTGTCCCGGGAGGCAGAAGTGTTGACACCCATCAGTCCGCTCCAGGTGACATTCATTTTTAGCTGAAAAGGAAAAAAAAAAAAAGAGAGAGACCAGAAATGCTGCCTTGGAAACAGGCATTTGATCACAGCCTTGCACACAGAGTTCTGGTGTTTTGGTCCATGTGTCCTCATTCTCTTCAGACCGTTGCCCTTTGTGTCAGTGTTTGCCACACTTCCATATTTCAGGAATGTGCATATTAAACAAAGACTCCATGAGTGAGGCCGGGCGCAGTGGCTCACATCTGTAATCCCAGCGCTTTGGGAGGCCAAGGTGGGTGGATCGCGAGGTCAGGAGATGGAGACCATCCTGGCTAACACGGTGAAATCCTGGCTCTACTAAAAATACAAAAATGAGCCTGTCGTGGTGGCAGGTGCCTGTCGTCCCAGCTACTCGGGGGGCTGAGGCAGGAGAATGGCGTGAACCTGGGAGGCGGAGCTTGCAGTGAGCTGAGATCATGCCGCTACACTCCAGCCTGGGAGACAGAGCAAGACTCTGTCAAAAAAATAAATAAAATTTTTAAAAAAGACTCCATGAGTGACGGCACTTCCATTTGTCCTTAGAAAATGTGGCCCTGGATGTATTTCCACGTGGACTATAACCCACGCGCCTGTTCTCCCTGCTGGCTTGCATTGGCTGTTCCCTTTAATGTGCTGCTTTGAGGAGGGGTCGTGGGATGGGAGGGGTTAGTGAGACATCAGTGCTGGCCGAGCAGCTGGGATGGGGGCTTTCCACCCAGACGGAGGAGATTAAGAAAGGGGCAGGTGGGTGAAGGTCAAAGCCCCCTTTGGTGCGTGGTAAATTTGGGATGTCTGTGAAGGCACTAGCTGAGGCATCAAGGAGGCAGATGGAGCAGAAATCCAGATTTCAGAGGAGAAGGCTGGGCTGGAAGGAAGGTTTTTCCCCAGAGAAACGGGCTCCCAGTTGACCAGTGGTGCTGAGAACGGAGCACACTTGTTGGCTGTAGTTGGCGATTGTGGACACTGACATTTGGCGGGTATTTAAGGCTATTTGTTTATGTGCTTTTCGTCTTCCTGGTCTGCAGTCTCCCACTGGGGTAGGTCCAGCCCTGAGGATGCCTGTGTGTGACCCCCAGCCTGTGAGCAGATTGTGAATGGTGGAGGCGGGGGTGGGGAGGAGAGGGGGCCCATGCCATGAAAAGTATGGGGGACATGTCTGGAAGGGGCAGCTCAGAATTCTGCCAGCCCCGCCGGGTGTCGTTTCCGGAGGAGAATCTGGTTGGGATGAGAGGAATCCACTGGGGTGAGCCAAATTGTGGTTCACACAGGCACCTTCGTGTCTACACCCCAGGAGGGGCCCACTGGGACCCTGCCTGAGGATGTGAGGCCCACCTGCCCAGGGAGGCCCTGGGGGAAGGGGACGGCCGGGGCCTCACCCAGCTCGCAGTTGCTGCCCTCATAGCCGGGGGAGCAGGTGCAGGTGTAGCCCCAGATGCTGTCCTGACAAGATCCGTTGTGGAGGCAGGGCTGGGAGATGCACGGGGAGCCACCTGCAGGAGGAGGGTGGGGGTTGGGGTGGTGGTGACAGGAACAGGGACCTGAGCAGGAGGAGGGTGGGGGTGGTGACAGGAACGAGGACCTGAGCAGGAGGAGGATGGAGTGGGGGGTGGCAGCAGGGACAGGGACCTGAGCACCTGAGCAGGAGGAGGGTGGAGTGACAGGAATGGGGACCTAAGCAGGAGGAGGACAGAGTGGAGCAGGGATGGGGACCTGAGCAGGAGGAGGATGGGGGAGGCGGCAGGGATGGGGACCTGAGCAGGAGGAGGATAGGGGGAGGTGGCAGAGATGGGGACCTGAGCAGGAGGAGGCTGGGGGGCAGGGGGTGGCAGGAACGGGGACTGAGCCCACTCGTGCTGCTCCCCATGCTGTCGCCTGGCCCCCAGGATACTCCTGCTCAGAACATAGGGCTGGCTGCTGGTGCCTCCTGCTCTGCTGGGCACCCTTTCTTCCTCTGCATGTGGCCTGCTCTGTCCCGCCCGGTCAGCCCTTCTCTGGCCTCCCGGGCCTCTCCCGCTTCCTTCTGTGCCAAGTTGTCCCCATGCTTGTCTGGTGGTGGCTGCAGCTCTTTGCTGACTCATTCCCAGGCCTCCCCCAGCCCTGTGGGTCTCCGTCTGCGTCACTTCTGTCCCATGCTCTTCTGCAGTTGCCCACCTAGAACTCCTCCCTTGGGAGGAGTCCCGCAACCAAAGTCTCCATGGGGGCCATCACTTTCCAAAATTTGAGACGGGTTCTGACCCTGCTGCAGCATGAGGCTCCCCAGGAGCCAGGAGCCCAGGAGCCCAGGAGCCAGGAGCCCAGGAGCCCAGGTGCCCAGGAACCAGGAGCCAGGAGCCCTGGAGCCCAGGAGTCAGGAGCCCTGGAGCCAGTAGCCCTGGAGCCCAGGAGCCCAGGAGCCCAGGAGCCAGGAGCCCAGGAGTCAGGAGCCCTGGAGCCCAGGAGCCCAGGTGCCCAGGAGCCCAGGAGCCCAGGAACCAGGTGCCCAGGAGTCCAGGTGCCCAGGAGCCAGGAGCCCTGGAGCCCAGGAGCCAGGAGCTCAGGAGCTCAGGAGCCCAAGAGCCCAGGAGCCCAGGAGCCCAGGATCCCAGGAACCAGGAGCCCAGGTACCCAGGTGCCCAGGAGCCAGGAGCCAGTAGCCCTGGAGCCCAGGAGCCCAGGAACCAGGAGCCCAGGAGCCAGGCAGCTGGAGGAGCCCAGGAGCCAGGCAGCTGGAGGAGCCCAGGAGCCAGGAGCCCAGGAGCCAGGTGGATGGAGGAGCTGCTCTCGGGGGGCCTCCTGGCCTGTGGCCTGTGTCCCAGCGTGCCCAGAAACTACCCAGACGCTGGGCAAGACAAACTGGCCGCTGCCTGTGGCCCTGGGGGAAGAGCCCGGGGGCTTCCTGACCTGGTCCTTGGGTAGAGTCCGAGCTGCGCCCTTCCCTGGAGAGACATCATGGGTTCTGGAGCCAAAGGCTTGGCATCCGCTGACCTAGGGTCATGAAGCGTCCTAAGCCCACCCCTCACCTCATCCCGAGGAATTAATACTTCTGAGGAGGTGGAGGAAACCGCTTACCCTTATATCGTCTCCAGAATTCATCCTTTAGAATTAAAACATAAAAATGTTACAAATGGGACATTTGTTTTTCTATATTCTTTCCTGTAGATGAACTTGCAGGTAAGAAAATGTTGATTTTATTCACCTAACAGGACAATAGTGTTTGAAACAGTGTACAGTTGTCCTGTTCTACAGCCTAATTGTTTATGTTAAATGTGTAGTAACTAGATGTATCTGTAAGATAAATTACTCAACATGTGCTTACCACCACGTATTTGAGGAAAGCCGGAGTCTGTGACGTGGCACAAACCCGCCACACGCAGCTCCTAATGTGGCCCTTCCCTCCTAGGGCCAATCTCCACGCCACCCTCCACAAAAGCATGTGATACAGAAGTCACATCACCTTTTCACTTTTTATAAACCGAGTTGAATTTTAAAGCTATGTACCTGTGTAGGGAGTGGGGATGCTTAGTTTGGAGTAGGAGTATCTAAAATTAGGAGAATTATTCAGACTTGAAGCCTAGAAAGAAAATGTATAAAAAATGGCATATCCCAAGATCATATTTGGACTTCTAACAACTTGAATAATGTCATAAGTAGTAAATGAAAACAATTTTCTGTACCAGGAAGTTTGAAAAATGAAATTTAGGGCAAAATACTTTGAAAAATTTTTACACTTTTCACATGCCTTTAGGATTTCTCTGAGTTGTATTAAAAATCGTCTATTTCAGAAGAGTTATAGATAGGTATTTAAGAAACTAGAATTTTAAAAACATTAAAAATTATACTAGAGAAACAGGTCAACATTTAATTTAGAATCAATTTTAGACTGGGCGCGGTGGCTCGCGCCTGTAATCCCAGCACTTTGGGAGGCCGAGGTGGGTGGATCATGAGGTCAGGAGATGGAGACCATCCTGGCCAACATGGTGAAACCCCGTCTCTACTAAAAATACAAAAAAAAATTAGCCAGGCGTGGTGTCAGGCACCTGTAGTCCCAGCTACTCGGGAGGCTGAGGCAGGAGAATCACTTGAACACGGGAGGCGGAGCTTGCAGTGAGCCAAGATCACACCACTGCACTCCAGCCTGGGCCACAGAGTGAGACTCTGTCTCAAAAAAATACAAAAAATAAATAAATAAAATAGCAAATTCTTACTTGTGTTATTTAGAGCATACACACAGTCACATGTGAAGCAAATCATTTATGTAATCCCAAGCATGGATTATGATTTTCTTACTATGTGGCATCCCAGAGAGGACGTTTCTGTTTTCAAGTTTTTTTTAAGGTCTCCATTAAAAGCATGAAATTCTCTGAAAGTCACCGCAAGCTGGGCGGCATGTGTGTGGGACTGTCTGATCAGTATGTGGGCCTTGTCTGACCTGAGGAAAGTCCAGTGGGGTCTGAGCTGACTTCCGGCCGCACTCACCTGCTGTAGGGAAGGGTGGATCAGTGGGTGGATTAAGTCACTTTCCTAAATTGTTTCCTCATCTGTAGAACTGGGATTGTGTCAACCTCATCGGTAAGTAAATAGGCTAATTAATTAAGCTGAATCTCTGAGAAGTGGTGCTTCCCTGGGTCAGCAGAAATCTAAATAACGAGGCAGCCTGTGGTTCGTGGTGGGGGGGTACGTACAGTGACTACTTCATTTTCAAACACTTCTCTTGCTTCTTCATAGGCACAGATTTCTTCATAACATTCTTTTTCCAAGTTTCCCTCGAAGAGTTCTTCCAGGAGATAGGAGCCCGCACGCTTCCACCTCACCAGAACGTCGTTTGCTTTGGAGGCCGGGAGAAGTACTACAGACAAGACAAGACGACAGGTGACTGGGAGCACCCAGGGCCCTGCTTTCCAGAACTGCCTGGCTTCCGCCCCAGCCAGCCGCCAGCCCCTGCCCCCTCGGTCTCCACAGCCTCTCAGCCTGCGAGGGCCTCAGGACCACCCCGCCACCCCCTCCCCCGAGGTAGGCAAGCACTTCATCCTCTGGGCGAATGGACCAGCCCCGGGATCCGTGCAGATACACTAAGGGTCTGCAGAGAGGCCACGGGCCTCAGTCGGGAAAGTGAAGGAGGGAGGGCTCCAACTGGGTTTTGGGTCCCAGTGCGAAGGAAGGCCGAGCTGGGGTCAAAGGTCACTGTGCTGAGAACTGGGGACCAAGAGCCATCAGGTCCTGGGCTGCCTCTGTGCACAGGATTTAACATCTTGATAAAACACAAAGAGAAGAAACTTTGCAGCAGGCTCTGCGATTTCCAGGAGGAGAAGGCAAACCAGTCAGCCCGCGGCAGTCGTTTCGAGAGGCTCTTCCCGCCCAAGGGCCCCAAAGCACGTTCTCTCCCTCTCCCGGAGGGTCAAAGCCCAGGTCCTTCACATCCTCCCTCCCTTTCTCTCAGTGCTGAGGGTTACAGCAGGGACGGCTCAGCTAAGTCCGGCCACGGTAAGTGCTGGGCAGGGCGGTGGGGGTGGGGGTGTCAGCCTCTCAGGTGGGAGACCATGGGGCCAGCGGGAGACCATGGGGCCAGCAGCGACGCTGGGTGTTTGACTTGCAGCTTTCCTGGACGCCTGTGCAGGCAGAGTCAGGATGGAGTCCGCGTCTGTTCCTCCAGCAAAGCGGCTGGTGGTAGAAGGGTGGCAGGCGGGCAGGGTGGCTGCTCCCTGGCTGTGTCTCCTGACTCAAGACTGAGCACTCCTGGCCAGCCTGGCCAAGGCACTCTCTGCCCACATTGCAGTCGGGGCTCGGCCTGCCCCACCCCCTCCCCCCTGTCCAATGCCCAGCCCAGGCCTGGGACCCCCCCTCCTCCCCCCTCCCCGCTCCCCGGCCTTTCCCCACCGAATCTCCTGCACACACGCTTCTTTCCATTTGGGCATCTCTTGGGAGGACCCCAAGTGACACCATCATGTCCCAAATACTTGTCACCAAATGATAAAGACCTAAACGGCTTTTTCAGGGGAATTAAGACAAGTCTGGGCACTCAGGGCTCCTCCGGCTCCTGGGAAAAGTGTCATCTACAAATCCACCGTGGACTGAATCAAGGACACAGCACAGGCACAACAGACAGGTAAGCCAGACGCCTACCTGAGGGCTCCGCACGCTGGAGGGCGAGGACCAGGACCAGGCCCTGGAGCAGCGGGATGCAGCCTGCCATTCCCACCCGCAGCACTGGGACAGGGCTGCAAACACAGCCAAAGTCCAGGCTGGGGGAGGTGCTGGCAGCAGGAGCCTCGGGGCATGACCTGCGCAGCTGTGTGCTTCCCTCCTGATGTTTTCTGTTTGAGGCCAGGCAGAGAAATGAACAGTGAAGGCTCAGAGGGCCCTGGGAGATATTTAGGGAGACAGAGAATGGAGGGTAAAGGCAGCAGGTGCAAGGTGGAAGGTGACACCCATGCCGTGTGTAGTGAGTTGGAGGTGAGACAGGCACAGCCCCAGCCTGGGGACACAGCAGTGGGTGGGACAGACAAAGTCACAATGCAGCTTATATTCTAAGTGTATGTGGAATACACAGGAAGGAACGAGGGAAAGAAAAAGGAGGGAGTGAGGGAGAGAAGGATGGAGGATGGAAGGAAGGAAGGGGAGAAAAGGAAGGGAGGGAGGGAGGAGGGAGAAAGGGGGGAAGGGCCAAACGGTGTCTGTCACTACAGCTCAGCACCATTGTATCAGAGGCAGCACAGGCAATCTTGAATGAACACTTGGTTTTGTGCCAATAAAGCTTTATTTATAAGAGCTATTAAGGGGCCAGATTTGGCCCTAGGGTTGTAGTTTGCTGCTTTCAGATGTAGGCCCTTTGTATTAGTCCCTTCTCACACTGTTATGAAGAAATACCCAAGACCGGGTAATTTAAGAAAAGAGGTTTAGTTGACTCCCAGTTCCACATGGCTGGGGAGGCCTCAGGAAACTTACAATTACAGCAGAAGGCACCTCTTCACAGGGTGGCAGCAGAGAGAACGAGTGCAAGCAGCAGAAATGCCAGATGCTTATAAAACCATCGAATCTCATGAGACTCACTCACTGTCCCAAGAACAGCATGGCAGAAACCACCCCCATGGTCCAATCACCTCCCACCGGGTCCCTCCCTCGACATGTGGGGATTATAGGAATTACAATTCAAGACAAGATTTGGGTGGAGACACAGCCAAACCGTATCAGCACTTGAAGCCTGAGGTAAGAACCTGGTGTTTCATTTCTACTGTGTTGGGAAGATATTGGAGGGAACAGGAATTGACATGGAAAGATTTGTGCTCTGAAGTGATCCCTGTGGCTGCTGTGTGAACAGAACATTCCAGAGAAGTCAAAAGGGAGGCTGCTGGCTAGTCTAGGACGGGGCGAGGGTGCAGCCATGCAGCGGGAAGCATGTTTGCAGTCTGGATGCTTCATGAAGGGGAAGCTGATGGGATTCGTGATGAATTGGGTCGGGCAGCATGGCTTCAAGGTTTGGGCTGAGCGATTGGGAGGATGGCAGTGCATGTGCTGAAATGGCCAAGCTCCAGGAGGGCAGAGGGAAGCAAGGTTTGGAGAATTTGAGGTGTCTGTGAGAAGTCCAGGTAGAGACAGGAGTGGGCATCAGAGAAGCTAGGACTCACCGTGGAGATTCAGGTGGTAACAGATGAAATGATGGCGTTGTCAGCATGTAGATTTTGTTCGATTGAATGATACTCAAAAGTGGCAAAGCTTAATGAAAGGATTCAAATACAATTTTGTTAAAGTGAGAACAGAAGAAAACTAAGAAGCTGACAGCCTTTGATTAAGAGGGCATGCCTGTGAATACACTGAAGTTGTGAAGTTTGCTTTAAAAAGCTGGGAAAAGGAAACAAAGTTTATCTTTAGTGAGTGAGCTAAAATAATTTGAAAGCCGGAAATTGACTGTATAGGATAGATCTTGGGTGGATTGCACCAGACTGGTAATCTACTTGGCCTTCTCTTAAGAAAAGGTGCCTTTTTTTGTGAAAATATATTCCCACATGGAGATTTACATACTTTAAAAATACTTCTGCGGATAATTTTTAATTTTTTTTTTGAGGCGGAGTCTCGCTCCGTCGCCCAGGCTGGAGTGCAGTGGCCAGATCTCAGCTCACTGCAAACTCCGCCTCCCGGGTTTATGCCATTCTCCTGCCTCAGCCTCCCGAGTAGCTGGGACTACAGGCGCCCGCCACCTCGCCCGGCTAGTTTTTTGTATTTTTTAGTAGAGACGGGGTTTCACCGTGTTGGCCAGGATGGTCTCGATCTCCTGACCTCGTGATCCGCTCGTCTCGGCCTCCCAAAGTGCTGGGATTACAGGCGTGAGCCACCGTGCCCAGCCTTCTGTGGATAATTTGAAAACCATCAGTAGCTGCTTAAAAATGGAAAAGCAGACAGGGACATACACGTTTGATCAGTAAGTATTAATTAAGCACATCCTACATGCCTGGCGTGGGTATCTGAGCTACAGGCTCTTCCTGCATGGGCCATGTTAGTCCATTGGGGCTGCGATAACAAAACCCCTTGGAGTGGGTAATTTACAATAAACAGAAACGTAGTTGCCACAGTTCCGGAGGAGGGAAGTCCAAGATCAAGGCACCAGTAGACTCAGTGTCTGGTGGCAGCCCATGGTTCATAGACATGTCCTTGGATGGTGGAAAGGAGGAATGTGGGTGCTCCCTGCAGCCCATGGTTCATAGACGTGTCCTCGGATGGTGGAAGGGAGGAATGTGGGTGCCCCCTGGAGCCCATGGTTCATAGACGTGTCCTCGGATGGTGGAAGGGAGGAATGTGGGTGCTCCCTGGAGCCCATGGTTCATAGACGTGTCCTCGGATGGTGGAAGGGAGGAATGTGGGTGCTCCCTGGAGCCCATGGTTCATAGACGTGTCCTCGGATGGTGGAAGGGAGGAATGTGGGTGCTCCCTGGAGCCTCTTTTGGGAGGGCAGTTGTCCATCCATGAAGGCAGAGCGCCCCCAAGAGGCCCCACCTCCTAGTACTATTGCACAGGGGTTAGGTTTCAACATGAGTTTTGGGGGATGATATGGTTAGGCTCTGTGTCGCCAACCAAATCTCACCTCGAATTGTAATAATCCCCGCAGGTCAAGGGCAGGCCCAGGTGGAGGTAATTGAATCATGGCGGTGGTTTCCTCCGTGCTGTTCTCGTGACAGTGAGTGCATTCGCACGAGAGCTGATGGTTTTATAAGGGGCTTCCCCCTGCGATTGACACTCAGTCTCTCTCCTGCCACCCTGTGAAGAGATGCCTTGTGCCATGATTGTGTTTCCTGAGGCCTCCCCAGCCACGTGGAACTGAGTTGATTAAACTGCTTTTCTTTATAAATTACCCAGTCTCAAGTATTTCTTCCTAGTGGCATGAGGAGACTCAGACAGGAAGGCACCAACATCGAGGCCACAGCTGTGACTGGCCATGTTGTGTGTGGACTGACTGTGTTGTGTGTGGTGATTTAACTTTCTCATCTGTCTTCTCAAAGGTATCACCTTTGGACCCAAAATTCTCCAATAATACATTGTCCAAACATGAAGATTCACCTGGTTCTACTCATCTTCGTCATCTCTCATATGAATCATCTTTCCTCTCTCACCCTCTTCTGTTCTGAAAAACAAACCACCCACCATTGGGAGACTTTTTCCACTGACTGGTTTACTTTCCTTCTGTACACCTGAGGAGAATCTTCCTTCCTTTGGGGTCTTTGTTGTGTCCTTCAGATGTTGGGGTGTCCTCTGTGGGGGTCCCCAGCTTAAATCAACTGACCCCACAACTTTGTATGGAACCTGAAATGAGCAGCCTATGGAGAACCTGGTCATTGAATATTTAGATCTTGCCACAGTCCCTATTTAATCACCTGTTCAATCAACTCCAGGACCTATGTTTTACGTTTCAACATCTCTGAATTGGCCTGTTCCCTACAACAGCTGTGTTCTAATGTCAGCCTGGACGAGGCCCAGTTCTTCCTGAAAGGGTTTGTGCTTTATGTTGCCCCCTGGGGGCACTGCCACTTTGGAATCCCTTTAAATACATTTTTTTTGTGTGTGTGAGTTGTGGGAGGCCGTGTGAATAGTGCAGATTTCTTGCAGAGCTGGGTGGGTTTCTGGCTGGCCTGTGGTTTAGGTTATCTGAGCTTCCCCCTCTTGCCTCCAGGCTGAGCTGCCCACAGCTAATTTGGGTATATGCTCTTTCTCTGAGGTTCATCAATAATGGTGCGTCTTAGATTCGCAGAGTACAGTGTGGTCTAGTCCACTTTGTGGTGCTGTAACAGAATATCTGAGACTGGGTAATTTACAAAGAACAGAAATTTATTTCTTATAGTTCTGGAGGCTGGGACATCCAAGGCCGTCTGGCGAGGGCCTTCTTGCTGTGTCATCCTGTGGTGGAAGGTGGAAGGTGGGGGGGGGGGACGGGGGGCACAGACACATCCATCAGAGCCCTCGTGAATTAACTGAGGCCACCACTGTAAGGGTGGGTTCATTATTCTGGAATAAAATGATGAGTTTGGCCCCTTCCTCTCTTCTCTCTCTCTCTCTCCCTCTCTCTCCCCCTTCCACCTTCCACCTTCCACCATGGCGGGAGGGAGCACTGCCTGGCTCAGGTCTTCCATCCTGACAGGATGCTGCAAGGGCAGGAGTCCTGGCCCCGTGACCTGCCCTGTTTCTGGTCTTTGCTGATGCTGATGTGTTTTAAGAGTCTATGCTTTCCGCCATTTGGACTTGCCTGACTCAGGATCCGGCTTGGCTTAGTCCGTGTGTTGGCAGCCCCCTGCCCTCGGCTCAGCGGGAGGCCGTGTCCCTGGGTTTTGCCATGCTAAAGCCGTGCTTCCCTGGTATAGTTAACAGACCAGTTCTGGGGTGACCCTCTGAGTCTTGAGGGTGTGCAGTTTCTCAGTGCCCTTCCACCAAGGTGGGGTTTCATGGGGGACGCCTGCCCACATCAGTGGTTACCCTGTGGCTGTGGAGTGGGGTGCTTCTAAACGGGAGCTTAACCCCTAGCCCTGCTGAGATGGCTCCATCACAATGATGGGGGGGCCGAGGTCCGCCATCCGCCAGCTGTCCTGGCTGAAGCTCTCATTCCTGCTTCCTCTCCCTCACAGCCTGGGCTGCATGTTCCCGGACAGCAGGCCCATCTCCCCATCCCAGTCCAGCTCTGCCCCACACAGGTTGGTCTCCCAGCACCCACGAGGGCCTCCCTGCCCCACCAGGCCCCCGACACCTGCTCTCACCTGTGTCCTCCAGAGGTGGCCCCCAAAGCTCCCCTTCCTGCCCGGGGGCAGCGGAGGAGTCACTGGAGGAGGCGATGGGGGCAGCGGAGGAGTCACTGGGGGAGGCAATGGGGCTCTCCGCAGGTTCTCTCTCCCCCACTCTTGGGGGGAATCACTTCCCCCGTCTTTGCTCCCCGCCATGAGCGCCTGCTGCTTGTGGTCCTCAGGCTCTCACCTCACACAAGCAGCCGCTTCCGTTATTTCCCGAAACAGAGCTGGGCTTCCCTCAGGGAGTTCTGGGGGGTCTCAGGTCACAGAGTCTCCCCAGGCCCAGGCCCGGCCCATTCTGAGTTAACATGGAGATGACATGGGTTTAACCCACTTGTCTTTACTTATGAAGAAGGAGATGTTCAGGCAGAGAGAAAATCCCCGCCAGGGCAGCACAGGAGCCCACGGAGCTGAGACATTAACACCGAGCACGCCTCCAGGACTGGGGCCTCTCCTCCCGCCGCCTCCCTCCCGAGGCCTCCTCTCACACCTCCCTGGATGAGACCCTATTTCTGGATGGGGCTTCGGCAGATGCTGAGCTGCGACCCCCCAGGCCCTTCTCTCTGCAGCCTCCGGTTTGCTTTCCGTCCTGAGATGGGCACGGGCACCAGGCACCCAGTGTGGCAGGAACCAGGGGTGCAGACAGGGACGGCGATGGTGGGCTTCACTTGTACATTTTTCCCCAGAGTTCTCTCTGGACCCCACTCAACCTTTGATTTCCAGAAATGGGAATCCAAGTCCAGGGTTTACCTCTGGGGCCCTGGGGACCACATTGCTGCCTCGGAAATGCAGCCCAACTGCGTGCTAGTTCCGAGGCAGAAGTCTCTCCTCCAGCAGGGGCTGGCGAGGAGCCCGACAGCTGGCTCCATGGAGAAGGCCTCAGCGTGGGCAGGCCAGGAACGCCCTCCTGCCCACCCCGGGAGACAGGCCCTCCTCGGACCGCTTCTGGGAGGTCGAACACCTGTCCACTTTGATCTTCCCTAACTTCGCAACATCTGTTTACGAACAGTTTTGCCCAGCTCATGACTTTTTGGGGGAGTTTTTGTACTAGAACTGTTGAACTTTGCTTAGGGACATTACACAAGACGCAAACTGCAGGGGCTGTTTGGGAGACACACGGCAGGCCTTGTCTGGAATCTTTGCTGTTTACTCAAGGTTCACTTGGTTTTCATGGCCATTTAACTTGAGGCCTAGGGACAGCGCTGGATGGAGCGGGAAAAGGACTCAACATCTGGACCCGAGGAGAGAAGGAGGAGCCCCCTGCAGCCCCTCCTGCCACACCAGCCCCATTCAGCACCTGAGGTGCTCCAGAAGCTTCCAGAAGCTCCTGGCCAGCTTCACTCCAGAGACTGATTTCAGGGGCCAGGCTGTGGCCTGGATGCAGGCATGCTAAAGCCCCCAGGGGGTTCTAGGGGTGGCCAGGGTGGGGGCCCACTGTGCGAGGTCAGGTCACCGCCTGGTGAGCAGGTCACCCACCCGGGGGATGTTCGCGTGCCCCCACCGTGCAAGCCCAAGCTGGGGTGGGGCCTGGCACCGTGGGGTTGAAGAGCACCCGGTGGTTTAGGTCAATGTAAAACGTCCGCCCCAACAAGAGGCTTTCTGGACGTTTCCCTACCGGGGAGTCTGCGAGTCATAGGCAGTCCCCGGGGAGGTGTCAGTTCCCCAGGGGAACAAGAGAGACCAGGCCAGGTGGGAGGTCTTGGGGAGGACATGCCAGCGTGTGGGCCCCTCCTGATCCCACGGGGCCTGCACAGGCTCCCACCTGCCTCTGGGCGTGACCCAGACATGGGAAGCTGTCCGGGGAAAGGAATGCCCATGGTAGTCACGGCACAGTATCATCCCTGGAGCCTCCATCCTGCCCATCTAGAACTGACTAGAACATTCCCTGGAGGAATCCCCAGCCTAGCTGGGAAGGGCAGGAGCTGGTGTTCCAGACATACTTCACCTTCCCACCCCGACAGGGCGGGAGAAGCCAGGGCAAGGCGGCCATCGAGAGACAAACCAAGCCTTGTGTGGGATCTCACTTTAATGGAGAGGACGTGCTGACCTCTGGGGCACGGCTCTCAGCCTTGGGCAAGCCCCTGGTTTTCATGGACCTGTCGATCCACTTGAGGAAGGCGGTGACCTTGGTGTAGATCCCGTACTTCCCCTTCCGGGCACAGCCTTCTCCCCAGCTGACGATGCCTGTCACGAAGTAGGTGTCCTTGAAGCGGGTGACGTGGGGGCCCCCGCTGTCCCCCTGGCAGGCGTCCTCCTGCTTGGCGTGGTAGCCGGCACAGAACATGTTCTGGGTGATGATGAAGCTGCTGGAGAGCTTGCAGCTGTTGCGGTCCACATAGGGCACCTCCAGCATCTTGAGCCTGGTGGACTGCCGGCCCTTCTCGTGGGTGCGCCCGAAGCCACTCACGATCCCCGTCTTCTGTGTCATCAGCGTGGACTCGGCCCAGTCGCGCTCGGGGAGGCAGGCGGGCGCCACGTTCATGCGGAAGGTGATGGGGCTCTTGAGCCGGAGCACGGCGATGTCGAAGTCGTAGGTCTCCTTTGTGAAACGGTTGTGCTTGATGATCACCTCCACCTCGTGCACTGCCTCGCCGCCCTCCTCCTGCTCCATGTCCCGGTCCCCTGGGACAGACGGGTGGGACTGTGCTCAGCTCAGCCGGGGACATGCTTTTGCACATCCGTTGATTTTTAAGGATTTTTTTTTTAAATTAAAAGTGACACGTGGTCACTTTTGAAACTTTGGAAAATAGAGGGGACTGCAAAGCAGCAAATAAAAATGACCGTCAGCCTTGCTACCCAGGGAACCACTGGTCATGTCTCACACGTTTGGTTCTCTGGACGGTCGCCACTCCTGTGTCCTTGGGCGGGTGCATCCTCCGTGCCAGTCGTGGGCACCAATGAGGTGTACCAGGGCCAAAGACTTGGCATCCCAGACTCAGGCTGTGCAGTGTGGCTGCCGGCCGAGAATGTAAAATAGTTGTGCCATGAGCGTAAAATAGAGACTTAGCATGAAAGAAAATGTGCAGAATGTGTTATGACGCCTTTAACATGATTACACGTGGAAAAAATATTTTCAATATGTTAAGATAGATTGTGAAAATCTGTATGTATGTGTGTATATATACACATATATATAATATACATATATAAACATACATGTATGTATTTTTTTTTGAGATAGTTTTGCTCTGTCACCCGGACTGGAGTGCAGTAGCACAATCTCAGCTCAGTGCAACCTCCGCCTCCCGGGTTCATGGTTCTTCTGCCTCAGCTTCCTGAGTAGCTGGGATTACAGGCCCACGCCACCACGCCTGGCTAATTTTTGTATTTTTTAGTAGAGATGGGGTTTCGCCATGCTGGCCAGGCTGATCTCGAACTCCTGACTTCAGGTGATCCACCCGCCTCACCCTCCCAAAGTGCTGGGATTACAGGTGTGAGCCACCGCGCCCAGCCTGTTTTTTATATTTAAAAATGTATAATAGAACATTTAGTGTTAGAAAAATACCAGTCGACATATATTGCTTTGCATTTGTAGCTTGTGTTGGGTTTGCACTGAGCAGCTCTAGGGTCTAGTGGACAAAGACAGATGCTAATGAAACAATGTCACAAATAAAAATAGAAGAGACAGAGGTGCTTGGTGCTCGGAGTGTGTTCAAGAGTGAGGGAGGTCTGGAGGGCTCCCAATAAAAAGCACTGAGACGTAAAACATTAGCTGGACACAGAGACCCAGAGACCCAGGACCCAGAGACTCGGAGACCCGAGACCTAGACACCCAGTGGGAGAAGGCCTGGGCTGCTTCCCCTCCCCCTCCCCACCCCCTCCCTGTCCTCCTCCCCACGCTTCCCCTTCCTCTGCTTCCTCATCTTCTTCCTCTGTGAAATGCCCCTAACCCCCACAAATAGGATTTCAGGATTTTAACCAGTGTTCCCAACAAATTCCATCAGCTCTAGTGGTCTCTGAAAAGCAGACAGTGACTGTCCCTCCCACCACGGCCCTGGGGGCTGTTGCTCACTTACCTACCCTCACCTTGAACCTCGTGGCTTGGTAGAGACAGTGGGCTGCAGTGAGGATGTAGAACTCGCTCAGAATGGTGCCACCACAGAACCCCTCGTTTTCCTCGTTGATGAGCAGGGCCTGTGACAGACGTGACAGGCTCAGTGTGGCTGACCAGGTGGATGGGGTTGCCTGACTGAGAAGCCAGCCCTTCAGGTGGCACTGCCCGGCCCTCCCCATACCAAGCTGTCCTCTCCGGTCTCCTGTTGTCCACCCAAAGACAGCTCCTTGTCTGTTTTCTCCGCCTGTGCCACACACTCACTGACACAGGGAGTCATCTCGTCTTTCTACCAAATCCATCACAGTGCTCTCCAAAGTCTCAAACACACAACACGTCTGTCCGCGCTTTGGAAGAGACGCTCCCTGTGGGAGTCTCTGTGGCAGGATTTCTACCCGGGACCAGGAGACGCCAGTCTGTGCAGAAACATCTGCCTCGACTGGTACGCCTGCCTGGTGTCCCGACGGTTCAGCAGTGTGAGCCTGTCCCCCCACGGTGCACAGACGCCTCCGTCCCAGTGACTTCCTGGGGGTCCCTGTGACAGCTCCTGTGAAGGGTCTCCTCCCTGCCAGGGCTTGGAACGTGGATGGTCCCAGGGGAGCGAGCACTGACAGGGCTGCCACAGCTGTCCCAGGGGAGCTGGACTTGCATATTTTGGTTTTCTTTTCTCCGGGGAGTTTCGCGTCCTGTGATAGTGGCTGGGCGCATGTGCAGACCAATGAAACTACTGACAATACCGAGTCTTAAAGGATTTCTTAAAACATTCATGGCTAGAAAAGGGGTCATGTTTTTGCCTCTTTTTTTGCATAATTTGTCAACTCATCATCCAGCTTACATGAGGGAAAGTCAGGCTTTCTAAGACATGAACACCAACCGTTCTTCCTAAAGATGCAGATGAGGCCACTTGCCAAGACTCGAACCAAGAAACAAGAATCTCAAACCTCAACAGACTGGACGAGGGCCCCTCCAGTGAGCCCTTGAGGGCGCCCCGCCCTAGTCCCCCAGCCCGGGACCCCCTCCAAAACCCCGCCTGGGGCTCCAAGTCCAGCTCCTCAGCCACACAGGAGGCTTTTCCTGCTCATCTTCAGTGGGGTCTCCTGCATTGAGGTTCTTACCCCAACCACATAGTGCCTGGGATTGGGAGGATTTGGGTCTCAGCTCCCTAACTAGGTTTAGATTTCTGTGTGTCGGTCAGAGAGGGGTTTCATGGTTTCATATCCCACCTACGCAGCGCCTGGCTCAGTGCCGGACACGCAGAAAGCCCTCAACAAACACGCGTCACAGCGCCGCCTCAGTGCACCCTCCCTCTCTCGCTTGGCTCTTTACAATTAGTCAGAGGCTCACCAGCCACATGGCCTGGGGTGGAGGAAGGCCTGGGGGAATTCATGGGTGGTGCGCTGGCAGCTCTGAGATTCTTGCTTGTAGGAGAGGACATTCTGGTTTTGGGCATTGAACATTCAAGTCCAAGTGAGGGTTGCCAGAGTAAATACAGGATGCCCAGCGACATGGTTTGGCTGTGTCCCCACCCAAATCTCGTCTTGAACTGTAGCTCCCATAGTTTCCATGTGTTGTGGGAGGGACCCAGTGGGAGGTAACTGAATTGTGGGGACAGGTTCCCGTGCTGTTCTGGTGGAAGTGAGTAAGGCTCACGAGAACTGATGGTTTTATAAGGGGAAACCCCTTTTGCTTGTTCTCTCATTCTCTGTCTTGCTGCTGCCATGTAAGACGTGCCTTGCACCCCCTACCGTGATTGTGAGGCCTCCCAGGCACATGGAACTGTGACTTCATTCAACCTCTTTTTCTTTATAAATTACCCAGTCTCTGGTATGTCTTTATCAGCAGTGTGAAAACTGACTAATACACCCAGTTTGACTTGAATCAGAAAAACAGTAAGTAATTTTTAGCATATGTATGCTTCATGTAATACTTGGAACATACTTACACTAAAAGTATTTCTAGTTTATGTGGAATTGAAATTTAATTGAAAGTCTTGTGTTTTGTTTAATGTGGCAGCATTAGTCTAAATCAACAATCAAAGATTAGGACCTGGTATAGGGGCTCACGCCTGTAATCCTAGCACTTTGGGGGGCTGAGTCAGGAGAATGACATGAATCTGGGAGGTGGAGGTTGCAGTGAGCCAAGATGGCACCGCTGCACTGCAGTCTGGGCGAGAGTGAGACTCCATCTCAAAAAAAAAAAAAAAAAAATTAGCCGGGCGTGGTGATGGGTGCCTGTAATTCCAGCTACTTGGGAGGCTAAGGCATGAAAATCACTTGAACCCAGGAGGTGGAGGTTGCAGTGAGCCAAGATTGCGACACTGCACTCCAGCCTAGGCAACAGAGCAAGGTACTGTCTCTTAACAAAAAAACCTCCAAGAGTGATTTTCTTTTTTACCTTTCAAAATAAGTAAATGTGTTTTTATCTAAGGTACTATCTGCCTCCATAGGATTTAGGTGTTTGGGTAAAAAAAAATTCCAAAATTAGGCCGGGCGTGGTGGCTCAAGCCTGTAATCCCAGCACTTTGGGAGGCCGAGATGGGCGGATCACGAGGTCAGGAGATCGAGACCATCCTGGCTAATATGGTGAAACCCCGTCTCTACTAAAAAATACAAAAAGCTAGCCGGGCGAGGTGGCTGGCGCCTGTAGTCCCAGCTGCTCAGGAGGCTGAGGCAGGAGAATGGCGTAAACCCGGGAGGCGGAGCTTGCAGTGAGCTGAGATCCGGCCACTGCACTCCAGCCCGGGCGACAGAGCGAGACTCCGTCTCAAAAAAAAAAAAAAAAAATTTCCAAAATTAGACATGAAGCAAGGACACCGATTCTTCCTGCCTCCCATCAAACAGAAGAGCGGATGGAGACCTCATCCACCCCCGCGCCATCCTCTCGCCTGCTGACACCCTGCCGTGGGCTGTTCCCTGGCTTTAGGCCTTGCCCACCCCTGCGCCATCCTCTCGCCTGCTGACACCCCTGCCGTGGGCTGTTCCCTGGCTTTAGCCCTGTCTCCTGGTATAGGGGAGGTTTGAGGACACTTGAGCGCCTGGCTGCGCCTTCTCCCTCTTTTCTGTTTCACAGGACAGCATCATCCTGGGCACGCCACGGGTAGCCACGGAAATGCCCAGTGGGATGGGGGTGAGGCGGACGTTACCCGGGCCCAGCCTCTCCCTCAGCCCCAGCCACTTCCCTGTGGAGCTCACAGCCTCCTTGGCTGCCCGGAGGGAGGCAACAGGTAGGTAGACTTGGGTGGCAGAGACCCTCTGTCCTAGTGCGGAACGATGCCTTCCCGGATTGCTATTCCGAGTGTCAGGCTGGCCTCCCCGAGGTGCACAGCGGGACAGGTGGTCCGTCCAGCAGGCCCGAGGGGCCGTCCTACTGTTACCTGCCAGGGACACTCCCCGTTCTTGCATTCCCGGCCGCCCACGATCCTGATGAGGTTGTTGTCGCCCCTCTCGGGCTGCGTCTGGTTGAAGTCAAGCAGGTCAAAGGGGTTCTCGGTGGCATCCAGGTCGGCTGCGTCATCCGGCTTCCATATGATGCTGTCGGGGGCTTCCCCGCTGCTGTTGGTGGCCTGGGCCACTGACCTCTTCCTGCGTTCCAGGGTCTGTTTCCCACAGGGGTAGGGTCCTGAAAGAAAGCGGATGGCTGGGGCCTTCAGCACAGAGAGAGGCTCCCCACATCCTGCACGGCTCACCCTAGTGGAGAAGAGTCAGAGAGCTGGGAGGCAGAGCACGGGGGCACCCGGAGGGGCAGCGGGCCTGCGGGGCAAGCCCCACATCGGCAGGGTCGGGTCCATGGGTGAGCACAGCCGTCTGAGCGTTGGCCTCCCCTCACGTGACAGCCTGTGAACAGTGGACCCTAGGCAGCAGCCCGGGCAGCGAGGGGAGTGTGGGCATCTGCGATTTGCCTGGAAATGCAGCAAGAAGTCAAGAAAGCTTGACGGATGGACAGAGCCAAAGGGGCTGGGCAAATGGGATGAATGCACCTGGCCGGAGGACGCCGACGGGAGAACCCAGGTGCTGGGCCTGTGCGGCTCCCTGCGAAATTCTTTCCAGTGTGCTGTGTGTTGGAAAAATTTTCCTAATGAAACACTGAAGAAACAAAAGTTTTCAGGCAGAAGGAATAGCGCATGCAAACAACCAGAGGCACAGGAGAGTGTCTGGAAGAACACAGCTCCTGGAGAGGCCATGCTAGATGTTAGGAAGCTTCCTTTTGTATAAGCAATTCTCCTGCCTCAGCCTCCCGAGTAGCTAGGATTACAGGCATGTGCCACCACACCTGGCTAAGTTTTTGTGTTTTTTGTAGCGACAGTGTTTCACCATGTTGGCCAGGCTGATCTTGAACTCCTGACCTCAGGTGATCCACCCATCTTGGCCTCCCAAAGTGCTGAGATTACAGGCGTGACCCACCGGACCCAGCCTAAGCTTTTTGCTCTAGGAAGTAGTTTACATAATTTTATTTTCACACATCACATTTTTTTGATTTTTTTTTTTTTTTAGATGGAATCTCGCTCTGTTGCCCAGACTGGAGTGCAGTGGCACAATCTTGGCTCACTGCAAGCTCCACCTCCCGGGTTCACTCCATTCTCCTGCCTCAGTCTCCTGAGCAGCTGGGACTATAGGTGCACACCACCACGCATGGCTAATTTTTTTTTTTTTTTTTTTTTTTTTTGTATTTTTAGTAGAGACAGGGTTTACGGTGTTAGCCGGGATGGTCTCGATCTCCTGACCCCGTGATCGTCCGCCTCGGCCTCCCAAAGTGCTGGAATTACAGGCGTGAGCCACCGCGCCCCGCCCACCCTTGGTTTTAAATGGATTTGTGATTATTTCTAGAATTAAAAAATATTCACATGTATGTCAAGAACTGACTTCAGTTAAAATATTTTTTAGCCAGCTTAAGTTTGAATGTCATTGCCAGTAGCAAGGTCAGCCACAGTGTCTTTCACTTGCTGGGACATTTCAGGCATGTAATTGAAGCAGTGCTTGAAGGATACATCTGGAACCCGGTCTTTTCTTCATCAGTCATCTTTGGAAGTAAATTGTTTTCAGTAAGAGGGATATGAAAGAAGGAGTGACAGGCCGGGCGCGGTGGCTCACGCCTGTAATCCCAGCACTTTGGGAGGCCGAGACGGGCGGATCATGAGGTCAGGAGATCGAGACCATCCTGGCTAATATGGTGAAACCCCGTCTCTACTAAAAAATACAAAAAACTAGCCGGGCAAGGTGGCGGGCACCTGTAGTCCCAGCTGCTCGGGAGGCTGAGGCAGGAGAATGGCGTGAACCCAGGAGGCAGAGCTTGCAGTGAGCTGAGATCCGGCCACTGCACTTCAGCCTGGGCAACAGAGCGAGACTCCGTCTCAAGAAAAAAAAGAAGGAGTAACAGAACACTCAGGAGTGACCTGTGTCTGGAGGGGACAGTCATGGCAGTGGGGGGCAGGACACAGTCTAGGGGCTGAGCCGCACCTGAAGCCGGAAGGTAAGCTGGGTCACCAGGCTCTTGAAAAGGCGGGCCTGGGACTCTGCACTTTGAATGTGCCCCTGGGTGAGGCTGACGCTGTGGGTCGAGCCGGCTATGAGTGGGAGTGGGGTCACTGTGCAAGGTGCAGCTGTGACGCCTAGGCCCCGCCTTCGGGGGCCCCACCTGTGCTGGCCGTGCGGAAGTGCCGGCAGCCAGGCAAGCCCAGCATAGGCGATGCCCACGGGGTGAGGACAGGGAGGCTCGTACCCCCCCTGCCCAGTCCCTGTCCTGTCCTGTGCTCACTGCCCTCTGGCCGCTTATTGTCCACATTCATCAAGGAAAAGAAAAACTAAGTTCAATTAACACTGGTCCTGGTAAAAGGAGCTCAGAGCCTGAGCGTCCTCTGCCTCCCACCCCAGCCCCGCACCTTAGCTCCAGTTCCTCGGGCCAGCTCTGCCCTTCGCCCGCCGTGGTGCTTTGAACCCTTGCACTGGATCCCCCACAGTCCTAACGCAGACTGAGGGCCTGTGGTGGGCCAGGCATCGTGCAGAGTGCTCCAGGGATCACCCAAGCAGTCAGGCAATAGTGTTGGTCCCATTTGTCAGATGGGGAAGCTGAGGTTAAACAGCACATCTGGCTTACAGAAATAATGGGTCTATTTCCAAACCTCATGGTCTTCATGTTTGAATCACCTGAGCCCAAAGCCCAGGGCTCAGTCCTGTCCTGTTGGTGCCGCTGTTACCTGCCAGGCCCACCCAGAACATGCCCACTGGCATGGGCTTTTCCTCCCTGGCCCGGCCCAGCGGCAGCTGGTGGCAGTGGCCCAACGTGCCTCCTACCTGTAGGAATGCAGGCCTTGCCGTTGTCAGCCAGGGTGTACCCCCTGGCGCAGGAGCACACCACTGAGTTCTGCTCCTCGTGGCAGAACTGGTCACAGTCTCCGTTGTCCAGGCTGCAGAGCTTCCGTGTGACTGCAAAGGAGAGGCACATTGACTGTGGGGACAGCTGGGGAAATGGAGGCTGGGCTGGCCCAAGGGTGACAACTACATCCACTTGCCTGTCAGCCACAAAGCAGCCACTGGGTTGAGCAAAGGGCCAGAGCCAGGCAACAGGCACACTTGCCTCGAAGGGCAACCTCGCAGGTCACGGGGAGTTCGTGGTGCCGTGCCTGGTGGAGCCTGGCTTCCTTGGCAGACACCAGGCTCCAGGGACCTGCCCCTCACACCTCCGGGCTAGCTGGCGCCCCCTGCCCCAGTAGCACTCACATTACGGTGACTCCACATCGCTCTGTGTGGGTTTTGTTGAAAAAGTAATCACAGTGCAAAGATCAACATGCGTGGAATTTTGGAAAACGTTCATAATAGCCCTGGGAGCCTGAGCACGGTTATGCCTCGTAAGTTACCAAATGGTGTTCCAGGGAGGCACTCTGGACTTATAATGAAATGATGCATAATTAATATTCCCATCAGGGAAAATTCAAAAGTAATCCAATCTAAGAACATGGTATAAAGATGATCAATTAAGTACTTTAAAAGAAACGCAAATCTTTTTCCTTAGGGAAAATTGATCTAATAGTAGCCTAACTTTTTATTTAAAAATTAACCACCACATTAGGGAAAACACTTAGTGATTTTTCCGTGTAGAACTAATTAAATGTATCAAGTTTTTATAATTGGACAATCACAAATATTCACAAATATTGACACCTGCATCCACACACATAAATAAGAGGTGATATAGAATCACTGCACAGGGTCACCAGGAGCAGGAATAACAGGGCAATGCACTTGGCCCTACGGAAAACAGAGTCTGCTCTTGTTTACACATGAATGGATCACACGCTTCTTCAGTGTTCTACAGTCTCTCTTGGAGGAGCAGAGAAGTGACTGTGTCTCTCTCATCATACCCCCAAACCGAGTCGTTTGGGGGACATATTGGGGCTTTTCTGTTTCTATTGCTATAGTGGCACAGTGTAATAGAGCCCAGACACTGTAAATCAGAAATGACTTAAGATTGTTTCATGAGGCATTTTCACTTCTTCCCCTGTCCCACCTGCCACTCTTCAGGAGAGTATGATCTGAAGGTATACCGAGCAGAGGAACCTACACAATTCACAGTTTTTGCCTTCGAATCCTTCTAAACAGGTGCAAGTGTATTCCCCAAGGCCGTCTCTACATTCGCCCTCGTTCTGGCAAGGACTGGTCTCACACTGGTCGCCATCTGCAAAGAGAGGATTTCGAAACTGGAGTCTGCAAGCTGTTTCCGGCATCATGGAAACAGCTTTGCTGTGCTAACCTTGGCACTGCTGTTCAGATAACTGGAAAAGGCTTCCTGTTTCTCGGTAAACAACTCCTCCTCTTTGGACTTTATTTGATCCACTCCCTTTTGTGGCCATGTGTACGTGATGCCTTTATCTAGGTGGATCACCGGCTTGGCTTTTTGATTTTTTTGCCAGTGTTTTGCAGTGTGTTTACAGTCAGAGGTGACCACAGGGACCAGCTGGAAGGATAGAGGAAAGGTGAAAGCCTGATGCTCATTTCTGGGCTGGGCCTTGATGGGAGAGGAGATTAGGGTTCCTCTTTCCAAATGATCCTGGGGCAAAATGAGAAGGGCACACACTAACATGGGGCTTCCCATTTCTTGGAGGATTTACATAATCTAATTTAGAGATAGGCCCAGTTGTCATTCTGAGAAATGTGAATACTGTTACCAGGTAGTCATGACTGATGCCATTTCAGATGCTATTAAGCATGAAATGAAGGTGGTTACCTTAGTCAGGAATCTAATCTTTCATACTCTGTTTTTTGCTTTTACCGAATACACTTGTATTTTAGAAAAGTTATCATGGAATTTGGTATCCTCAAATGAGAATGAACTGATTTAAATATATATCTCTAATTCAATAACAAAACTAGGATTAGTATAAAATTACTGTAAAAACTCTCTTACAATAACTATTATGGAAACACCCTGAGGGAAAAAGTCTTAAATGAGTAAAATTTAAACAAAAGCAGAAAGGAAATTCAGGAAATATGGTCAAAATTCAAATGTCCTAATGAACCCCTCTCCCTTAAGGTTAAAACAGAAAAAATACTGACCTTTGTATTTATTCCAGAATTCATTCTACAAGGAAAAAAGAGATTTAAAAATATATTAGGGAAAACAGAGACATTTTATACCAATAACAACCATAATTAAGTGACTCAAGCTGAATAGGATGTTTTCCCCAACAGAAGTCACTTTCAGGAATGAATTGTTCAAGAACTATTCAATCTAAAGAGGAAAGCTATTCAGATCTTCTGCATCTGTGAAGATGTGGCTTCAGTCATCTTAAATGAACCATCTTTGTTGAATATTGAAAATATTTTCAAGTTAATTACCTAGAAATGGGTTGCACCAAAAATGGCTTACTCTGTTTGCTACTCCTGAGCTGGTCAATGGATGGTTTTTAGTTGCTCTGCCTGAGCTAAACATTCAGACAAGGGTCACATGCTTGTCAATAGTCATTACGTTAGTTGAAAAATACTCGTTGCTGATTAGCTTAAAACAGGTCGTCAAGAACCTAGATTATACTAAAAAATGTCCATAGTCTTACTGTTTTTTAACTCTCTACAGGTGGTTGAATAGTGGCCTCCCTGTTAATTCAGGTCCACCTACAGCCTCAGAATATAACCTTAATTGGAAATCGGGTCTTTGCAGATGCAACTAAGCCAAGGCTGTAGATGAGATCATGCTGGTTCAGTGTGGGCCCTAAATCAAGGAGAACGTCCTTATAAGAGACAGAAGTCACACAGAGGCACAGAGAGAGAAGGCCATGCGAAGATGAAAGCAGAGACTGGAGCGATGCATCTGCAATCCAAGGATGCCCACGATTGCTGGGTGCCCCTGGAAGTGAGCAGAGAGCCTGGGACAGAGACTCTCTCAGACCCTCCAGAAGGAATGAACACTGCCGACACCTTAATTTCGGGCTTGTCTCCAAACCTGCAACAATAACTGCCTGTTATTTTAAGGTGTTTGTAGTGCTTTGTTATGGTTGCCCTAGGAAGCAAATACACTATCTTTTTACTTTTTTATTTTAAAAATTCTCACATAGTAAAACCAATGTTTTGGTGTGCACTTCTATGAATTTCAACACATGGAGAGACTTGTGTAGCCACCAGCATCATCAGGATGCAGAACAGGTCCATCCTCCCCCCAAAATTCCCCATGCCATCTCCCCCACCTGCCAACCCTTGGCAAGCCTTGCCCCACCACTAATCTACTCTTCATCACAATGATAACGACTTATTGAGAATGTCATGTAAATGAAAGTGTATATTACAGGACCTTGTGAAACTAGCTTTTCATTCAATACAAAGCCTTTGAAATTCATCCAAGTTATTGTTGTATCAATAGTTTCTTACTTGTTGTTGCTGACAACTATTATATTGTATGGCTACACCCTGCAAAAGACATTTATCTTACTTCCAGCTTTTGGCAATTAGGAATAGAGTTGCTGGCCAGGCGTGGTGCCTCACACCTGTAATCCCAGCATTTTGGGAGGCTGAGGTGGGTGGATCATTTGAGGTCAGGAGTTCGAGACCAGCCAAGCCAACATGGTGAAACCCTGTCTCTACTAAAAATACAAGAATTAGCCTGGCATGGTGGCACACACTTATAATCCCAGCTGCTTGGGAGGCTGAGGCAGGAGAATCGCTTGAACCTGAGAGGAGGAGGTTGTAGTGAGCCAAGACTATGCCACTGCACCCCAGCTTGGGCAACAAGAAGACTCCGTCTCAAAAAATAAAAATTAAAAAAAAAAAAAAGACTAGAGTTGCTATATACATTGATATACAGGATTTTATATGGAAATAAGTTTTCATTTCTCTAGGGTAAATGCCCAGAAATGGGATTGCTGAGTCATGTGGTAACTTATAAGAAACTGTCAAACTCCTTTTCAAAGTGGCCATGCCATTTTGCATTCCCACAAGCAGTGTATCAAAGTTTTGCTTTCTCCGTATCTTAACCAGCAATGTTATATGTCAGTGTTTTTTATTCTATAAGTATGTAGTCATTTTCATTGTGGTTTTTATTTGCATTTCTGTAATAGCTTATAATGTTGAGTATATTCTCACATGTTTATTTTCTATCCATATATCCTCTTTGGTGAGGTGGCTGTTAAGGTCTTTTGTTCATTGTTTAACTGGGTGTTTATTTTCTTCTTTCAAGCTGTAAGATTTCTTTATATATTCTGAATATGATTCCTTTGTTGGATATGTGATTTGCAAATATTTTCTCTCAGTTTGTACCTTGTGTTTTCATACTCTTAACAGTGTTTATTTTTGAAGTGCAAAAGTTTTTAATTTTTATAAAGTCCAATTTATTACATTTTTCTTTTATTAATCATTCTTTTGGTGTCATATCTAGGAATTTTTGCCTAGCTCCATGTCATAAATTTTGTTGTATTTTGTCCTAAAAGTTTTACAGTTTTGTATTTTATCTTTGGATCTATTATCTATTTTGTGTTAATTTTTGTATAATTGTGAAGTTTAGGTCAGGTTCTTTTTCTGCATATAAATATATAATTGTTCCAACACTGCTATGGTCTCAACATGCCCCCCCCATACATATGTTAAAATTTAATCAACAATGTAATAGTATTAAGGGTGAGATTTTTTTTTTTTTTTTTTTTTTTTGAGACAGAGTCTTGCTCTGTCACCCAGGCTGGAGTGCAGTGGCGCGATCTCGGCTCACTGCAACCTCCACCTCCCGGGTTCCCACCATTCTCCTGCCTCAGCCACCTGAGTAGCTGGGACTACAGGCGTCTGCCACCACGCCTGGCTAATTTTTTGTATTTTTAGTAGAGACGGGGTTTCACCGTCTTTTACACCTGAACTCACTATTCTGTTCTGCTGAGCTATGTGTCTATTCCTTTACCAATACCACCCATTAATACCTCTGTAATTAATGTAGCTTTACAATAAGTCTTAAAATCAGGTAGTGTGACTCCTCCAATTTTATTCTTCCTTTTGAAAATTGTTTTAGCCATTCTAGTTCCTTTACCTTTCCATATAAATTTTATAATCAGCTTGCCTCTATTGGCTAAATTTTGATTGGCAGTGTATTGCATTTATAGATCAAATTGGCAGAAATTTGTATCTTAATATGTTGAGTCTTTCAATCCATGAACATTGTATGTGTCTCTATTTATTTAGGTCTATTTAAATACGTTCATTGGAATTTTGTAGATTTTGGGATAAAGATCCTGTATATGTTTTATTAGCTTTACATATAAGTATATAATTTTCTTTGAAGCAATTGTAAATGGCATTTAAAAATTTTTGGCTTACAACTAACTCTACATTGCTACTACATAAAAATATTAAAATATGTGTGGTGACCTTATATTCTGTGACCTATTACACTCATTTGTAAATTTTAGGAGCATTGATATGGTTTGGCTGTGTCCCTACCCAAATCTCATCTTGAATTGTAGTTCCCATAATCCCCATGTGTAGTGGGAGGGACCCAGCGGGAGGTAACTGAATCATGAGGGTGGTTCTCCCATGCTGTTCTCGTGATAGTATGTTCTCATGAGATCTGATTTTTTTTTTTTTAAAGAGGATTCCCCCTTTGCTTGGCTCTCATTCTTCTCCCTCCTATAGCCATGTGAAGAAGAATGCATTTGCTTCCTTTTCTGCCATGATTGTAAGTTTACTGAGTTCTCCTTAACCATGCAGAACTGTGAGTCAATTAAATCTTTTTTCCTTTATAAATTACCCAGTCTCGGGTAGTTCTTCACAGCAGCATGAGAATGGACTAAAACAAGCTTTTTTCTCCTTCACATTCTTTAGGATTTTCTATATGCATGATCATGTCATCTTCAAATAGTGATAACTTTATTTCTTTTTCTTGACTTATTGAAGGTCTTCCTTAGAGCTAGGGCTTCCAGTATAATGTTGGATTAGGAGTGTTGGGAATGGACATTCTTGTGTTATTCCCAGTCTCAGGGAGAAAACATTCAGTATTCACCTTTAAGTATAATGTCAACCGTAGATTCTTTGTAGATGAACTTTATTATGTTGATAAAATTCCCTCCTATTCATATTCTGCTGATAGGTTTTTTTTATACAATCATAAATGGACGTTAAATTTTGCCAAATTTCTTTGTTGCATCAATTGACATGATTATGTAGATGTTCTCTTTTGTTTATATGGTGGATTACATAATTATTTTTAAATATTGAGCCAGGCATGTGTGGCCTAGATAAACTCACTTGGTCATGGTGTATTATTATTATTTTAAAAATATATTGCTGCACTGTTTGCTAATATTTTGTTGAGGATTTTTATGTCTAGGTTCATGAGAGATACTGTTACGTAGGGTGGTTTTCATTTTCATTATTTGTCTGGTTTTGACATCAGGGTAATGCTGGCCTAAAACAAACAGAAGTGTTCCCTCTTCTATTTTCTAGAAGAATTGTATAGAGTTGGTGTTCTTTTTGAAATATGTGGTAAAATTCTACCAGTGAAACCATCTGTGCCTGAACATTACTTTTTCAGAAGGTTTTAAATTAAGAATTGAGTTGGCAGTTATCTCTTTCATCTTGTGTATGTTTTGGTGGCTTGTGGTGTTGAAGAATAGTTTCATTTCATCCAAGTTGTTCAAATCTCATCCAAATTTATATGTGCAGAATTGTTCAAAGTATTTTCTTATTATACATTTAACATCTGCAGTTTCTGTAGTGATGTCCCCTCTCTTCCATTTCCAACATAAGTCCTTTTTCTTGCTTTTTTCTGTCAATTTTGTTTGAGTTTCATCAGCTTATTAATTTTGCCTATTATTTCAATTTCTTTGATTTCTGCTTTTTCAATTTCCTTTTGGTTTATTTTTTCTTTTTTCTAGTTTATTAAAGTAGAAGCTTACATAAACAATTTGAGACCTTCTTTCTTTTCCCATATGAGTGTTTAATGCTATAAATTTCCCTTGAAACACTGCTTTTTTAGCTGCATCCCACAGATTTTATGTTACATATTCATTTTTGTTCAACTCAAAATACTTTCTTACTTCCCTTAAAATTTTCTCTTTGACTCACAGATTATTTATACATGTGTGGATTAATTTCCAAGTACTTAGGGAAGTTTCCAGTTATTTTTCTGTTAGTAATTTTTAGTTTAATTCCATTATGGTCAGAAAACATACTTTATGTGAATTCAGTCTTTTTATTGAGGTATGCTTTAAGACACAGGATATAGTCTACCTTGAGGAATTTTCCATATATGGAAAGAAAGCGTACTTTGCTATGTTGAGAATCCTATAAATGTCCGTTAGATTCAGGTCAAGCAATGTCTGGAAGACTGGAGGAAAAAGTGATAAACTCACAGTCAGTTGTATCATATCATACATCTAATTCTAATCTTACTCAATACACTGCAATTTACTTTTTAGGGTCCTCAAATAGCTGCTGCATGCATTCTCTCCATGTTTTGGAGCTACACTCAGTGGGAGAGGCAGTGTGGAATGTGCTTTCTTCATCTTATCTGGAATTGGAACTTGTTGATAACCTTTAATTCAGTCATCTCTCTCTGGAGAAGCCGTTCTTAGGTGATAATCTAGAAGAAATGCATGCATATGTGTTTTCCTAATAGCAATATTTAGAAATAACTTATATGGCCAAACTCTGAGAGAGTAAATGCATCATACAATAAAATATAGCTTAGCTATAGGGTAGCTATGTAGAAGTAAAGAAGAGTGTCTGAGAAATGATGCTGAGTGAAACATAAACTTGGATCAGCATTATTTAATTAAAGAAAAATTCTACCAGTGGGAAAAAATACATGTATATATAAGAAGTAGTTGAAAATAGTTCTGAAAATTCTAATTTTTTTCTATTAGAGAAAAATCATTTATTTGCTAACAAGGAATAAAAAGGAATTCTTAATTGAAGAATTAGAGTAGACCTTGATCTTTTGCAGAAATGCAAAGATATCTGAGTCACACAACTTAGACAATTAACATTTTCTAGAAAGAAGTGTCAATGTTGTGTTTCCATTTTATTAGTGGTTGCTACATTCTTTCTTGTCTTCAAGTTTCATGCCAGGAGGCAGAAATATTTCCATGATGTTGTGGGAGTCTGTGAGAAACATGGTAACACATTTGATTGTCATGCTCCAACTAGCTGTGGGCAGAAGCCCATATTCCAGGGTTGTACAGAAGCTTTCATCTATGAATGTGGCCCCATCATCTTCACTGGCCTTGTCTTGTTTGTCAACAGCTGGTGCTGTTGCTGCATGGAAACACTCAGCTATCTTCATGACAAATAGCTCAAAGTGCTCAATGAGACCCTCTTAGAATGATCCATTTGGTCAAAGAGCTCATTATCTGCAGGTGATAACAGATAAATGTGGGACTGATGTAAGTCACTTTCAGGAACTCCTTGACAAGCTTATCAAGGAGCCTGGATGTGTTCTGAGGTGGAAGACTTTCAAAAGCTTTTGTTACATAGACATCACCAAGAATTTTTTGAGTTTCTTCAGTTCCAAAGAGGTTAGTTTCTGATAGCATCACACCCAGCACTTTTTCTTTTTTTTTTTTTTTTTTTTTTTTTTTGAGACGGAGTCTCACTCCGTCGCCGGGGCTGGAGTGCAGTGGCCGGATCTCAGCTCACTGCAAGCTCCGCCTCCCGGGTTCACGCCATTCTCCTGCCTCAGCCTCCCGAGTAGCTGGAACTACAGGCGCCCGCCACCGCGCCCGGCTAGTTTTTTGTATTTTTTAGTAGAGACGGGGTTTCACCGTGTTAGCCAGGATGGTCTCGATCTCCTGACCTCGTGATCCGCCCGTCTCGGCCTCCCAAAGTGCTGGGATTACAGGCTTGAGCCACCGTGCCCGGCCTCACACCCAGCACTTTTTCAAGCTCTTCTACCACGCTGATTCTCCAGAAGGGTGAGGAGAAGTCAACCCATAGGTTTGGTTTTCTGAGCCATCTGGATGGTGGGTGACCTTGTAACCACCTGTGATGTGCTTCATCCCTGACGTAATCTTTTCTTGGATTTCAATGAGATCATGATAGTCTGCACAGACCATGTAGGGTGGCAAATCAAATACATTCTCTTATTCCTTAACTGGCCTCCAATTGCATAAATCCAGTCAATGCTACTAACCAGCATCTTAAGGTAGAGCCCTCGAGCAATTCTCAAATACAAGTTAATACCCAGCTTGTGGCAGGTGATGAAAGGCTTAGCCCCTGCTACCCCAGGATGACGTTCATCATGAGGGTTTCAATGTCTAGAAATCTCAACTCATCCAGAAACCTCAGATATGTGGTGATCTTAGGGTAGATGATACACTGCTTTCTCAGAAAGTCACTCAGGATCAAGCCCAAGTACTCAAATAATATTGGGTCTCCTTTTCTTTGAGGCTAAAGTAAGGATGGGGCAACATGTGAGCCAGGAGACAGCCGTGCAATTTTGCAAGGGCTGATGCTGAGCTCACCCTTCTTGCTGTTTCCCAGATTTTCCTGGACTCTGAGTATGTCTCCCTGAGGCAATTTATTTATTGACTTATAATTCCTAGACCTGGCCATAACTTGCAACTTCACCCTGGTCCGTGGGGGTGTCCAGAAGGTGAAATTTCCCCAGCTCTTTTGGCGTGGATCTTCAGCGTGACATCAGTCAGGTGGCCCCAAGCTGCAGGCGACTGCACTCCTGGATGAAGCAAGTGAGTGATGTCCACATGGAAGCTGCAGGGGCCTTCCCCAGTAACCTTCGGCGGTGGCCTGCGCTGGGGGAACCTGTCAGGGGACTCCAAGTTTCCATTCGAGTCCATAGTCAGTGGTGTGGCTGACGGCACCAGCCGCGGCTGGCGTAGCTGTTGCTCACTGAGCTCCGGCGTGGCCCCCTTGCGGCTACTTTCTTCTCCTCAGCTCATTCTTGTCAGTTGGGGATCACCGCCGCCCACTTCCACTTCGGAGCCCTGTCCTGCAGGCACCTTTCCTGAGGCCTGGGGTGAGGAAGTCGAGACCCCTCAGCCATTTCCAGGTTCGACCGCAGCCCCGCCTCGTCGGGGGAGAGGAGGCTGGTGCCATCCGCGCGGAGCTGCTGCGGCTGCGCAATCGTGGCCTGGTGTCAGCGCGCTCCTCCTGCTGCGCAGGCGCAGTGCTGGGTTCGCGGCCCAGCCGCAGTGCTAGTCCTCCTGCTGCGCAGGCGCAGTTCTGGGTTCTGGCCTGGCGTCAGTTGTGCGCCTGCGCGCTGGCCCTCTAGGCTGTGCCTCTCAGCAACTACGGAGGGCAAGGCCGGAGGCGGGCTGAGGGCGTGGGTGGGCACGATCTCAGCCCCCTGCAACTCGGCGAGGCACTGGCCGAGGCCGTGACTGTTGGTTTTTAGGTTAACATTTTATTATTAAACGGACTTAACTCTGGCAGAAACCCTGTAACCCTCAAGGGACTTGGGCACATCCCTCCCCGCTGAGTCCTCGCTGGGAAGGAGTCAGCGCGGGGGCGGCACTGATGTCCCTGTGGACAGGACTCGGCGGAGGCCTCGATTCGCTGGACCCCGCCCCCGCCCCGGAAAGCCCTCGCGCGCTGCCCCTTCCTCCAGGCCGCCCCCTGGAGCTCGGGCCAGCGAGGGGCTCTGGTCTGAGCTCCTTCCCCACAGCCCAGCCCTCGCTCTTACCGTCTTGTCGCTGTCCTCGAAGACCTCGCGGGCCTCTTCGTATGAGCAGATCTCTTCCATGCACTCTCTTTCAAGGTTTCCTTTCTTCATCTCTTCAAGAAAGGAGTTGGACCTCCTGACCCTCGCCAGGACGTTGTTGGCCTGCTCCCTGCGGATGAACACTGGAGGCGGGAAGGACAGGGTTAAAAGCGCCGGTCGCCCTCACCCAAGTTCCCCTTCACCCAGACTCCCCTCACCCAGGTTCCCTTTCACCCAGACTCCCCCTCACCCAGGTTCCCTTTCACCCAGACTCCTCCTCACCCAGACTCCTCCTCACCCAGGTTCCCTTTCACCCAGACTCCCCCTCACCCAGGTTCCCTTTCACCCAGACTCCTCCTCACCCAGACTCCTCCTCACCCAGGTTCCCTTTCACCCAGACTCCCCCTCACCCAGGTTCCCTTTCACCCAGACTCCCCCTCACCCAGGTTCCCTTTCACCCAGACTCCCCTCACCCAGGTTCCCTTTCACCCAGACTCCCCCTCACCCAGGTTCCCTTTCACCCAGACTCCTCCTCACCCAGGTTCCCTTTCACCCAGACTCCTCCTCACCCAGACTCCTCCTCACCCAGACTCCTCCTCACCCAGACTCCCCCTCACCCAGGTTCCCTTTCACCCAGACTCCCCCTCACCCAGGTTCCCTTTCACCCAGACTCCCCCTCACCCAGGTTCCCTTTCACCCAGACTCCCCCTCACCCAGGTTCCCTTTCACCCAGACTCCCCCTCACCCAGGTTCCCTTTCACCCAGACTCCCCCTCACCCAGGTTCCCTTTCACCCAGACTCCTCCTCACCCAGGTTCCCTTTCACCCAGACTCCTCCTCACCCAGACTCCTCCTCACCCAGACTCCTCCTCACCCAGACTCCTCCTCACCCGGACTCCCCCTCACCCAGGTTCCCTTTCACCCAGACTCCCCCTCACCCAGGTTCCCTTTCACCCAGACTCCCCCTCACCCAGGTTCCCTTTCACCCAGACTCCCCCTCACCCAGGTTCCCTTTCACCCAGACTCCCCCTCACCCAGGTTCCCCTTCACCCAGACTCCTCCTCACCCAGGTTCCCTTTCACCCAGACTCCCCCTCACCCAGGTTCCCTTTCACCCAGACTCCCCCTCACCCAAGTTCCCCTTCACCCAGACTCCTCCTCACCCAGGTTCCCTTTCACCCAGACTCCCCCTCACCCAGGTTCCCTTTCACCCAGACTCCCCCTCACCCAGGTTCCCTTTCACCCAGACTCCCCCTCACCCAGGTTCCCTTTCACCCAGACTCCCCCTCACCCAGGTTCCCTTTCACCCAGACTCCCCCTCACCCAAGTTCCCCTTCACCCAGACTCCTCCTCACCCAGACTCCCCCTCACCCAGGTTCCCTTTCACCCAGACTCCCCCTCACCCAGGTTCCCTTTCACCCAGACTCCTCCTCACCCAGGTTCCCTTTCACCCAGACTCCCCCTCACCCAAGTTCCCCTTCACCCAGACTCCTCCTCACCCGGGCTCCTCCTCACCCATGCTCCCCGACTGCCATGCCCCTTGCCACACCCACATCACAAAAGGCGGATCATTCTCTTGTAAACCAAAAATAAAATTCTAAGCCCCCAGCCCACTGAGTGGGCCGCTCCTCTCTGCCGAGGGAATTCCATAGGAATCGGAAAGACGAGTTGAGGCCATGAGGGGAAGTGGGTCCCACCTGCCTCGTTATTTCTTCCTCCCCTTGGAATTCAGGCACAGCTGACCAGCATTCACATTCAGAGACCTTAAGGCTGACCAGATGCTTTGTAGCAATAAGATACCAGTTTCCAACCTGATTTCTCTAGTGTAGGATCACATGACATATAGCAGTCCCTAAAATAAATGATTTTACTCCAAATTGTATTTCTTTGACATATTTTGAAATGGCCCTGCAAAGCTGTTTCAGGGAAATCCACATTCTGTAGAGAACCCCCTTACCTTTCCAGGTCTTTTTCTGAGCTGAGAGTCTAGCACCGTTTTTTTTTTTTTTTTTCTCTCTCTCTCTCTTTAAGATGGTGTTTTGCTCTGTCACCCAGGCTGGAGTGCAGTGGCACAAGTTCAGCTCACTGCAACCTCTGCCTCCCAGGTTCAAGCCATTGTCTTGCCTCAGGAGGAGATTCTCCTGTCTCAGCCTCCCGAGTAGTTGAAAATACAGGCAAGCACCACCACACCCGGCTAATTTTTGTATTTTTAGTACAGAAGGAGTTTCACCGTGTTGGCCAGGCTGGTCTCGCCTCAGCCTCCCAAAGTGCTGGGATTACAGGATGACCCACGGTGCCTGGCCATGAGTGTAGCACCTTTTAAAGGTCCGAGAGGAAACAGTTGCCATCTGTTGCCTCTAAGGATGGCCACCTGTGAGTCTTCATCTACATGACAAAAACTTTGGTCTTTACCTCTGATCTTAACCCGGATACTCCTTTCTGTTTATTCCAGGTCTTTAGACAATAACTTTCTTTCTCTTTTTTATTTTTTTGGACAGTCTTGCTCTGTCACCCAGGCTGGAGTGCAGTGGCACGATCTTGGCTCACTGCAAGCTCTGCCTCCCAGGTTCACGCCATTCTCCTGCCTCAGCCTCCCGAGTAGCTGGGACTACAGGTGCCCGGCACCTGGCCCGGCTAATTTTTTTTTGTATTTTTAGTAGAGACGGGGTTTCACCGTGTTAGCCAGGATGGTCTCGATCTCCTGACCTCGTGATCCGCCTGCCTCAGCCTCCCAAAGTGCTGGTATTACAGGCGTGACCCACCATGCCCGGCTGATAATAACTCTTTCAACTGATTGCCAATCAGAATATCTTTGAAGCCACCTAGGAACTGGAAGCCCCCACCTTCCCCTTTTCTGGAACAAACCAGTGTACACCTTATGCTTATTGACTGGTGTCTGCATGTAACTTCTGTCCCCCTAAAATACATAAAATTGGCCGGGCGCGGTGGCTCAAGCCTGTAATCCCAGCACTTTGGGAGGCCGAGACGGGCGGATCACGAGGTCAGGAGTTTGAGACCATCCTGGCTAACACGGTGAAACCCCGTGTCTACTGAAAAATACAAAAAGCTAGCCGGGCAAGGTGGCTGGCGCCTGTAGTCCCAGCTACTCAGGAGGCTGAGGCAGGAGAATGGCGTAAACCCGGGAGGCGGAGCTTGCAGTGAGCTGAGATCCGGCCACTGCACTCCAGCCCGGGCGACAGAGCAAGACTCCGTCTCAAAAATAAATAAATAAATAAATAAATAAATAAATAAATAAATAAAATACATAAAATCAAGCTGTGACCTGACCACCTTGGACACATGTTCTCAGGACCTCCCAAGGCTGTGTCATGGGTCATGGTCCTCACATTTGGCTCAGAATAAATCTGTTCAAATATTTTACAGAGTTTGGCTTCTTCGTCAACACTTTCCTCAGGCACTTTGGGGACTGTGGAGGGCAATGCCCATCTGCCTCCCCTGCCCAGTTCTCTATGAGGTACAACATGAGGCACCTGCTCTAGACCCATGCACCCTTCTCTGGAGAAGTAGACACATCCCATCCAATCAGCTCACCAGCCTCCTCACATGCTCATGCCTGCTCAGGCTGGCCACCCAAGCCCCCTTCCTTGAATTCTCCCTCTCCAGGGTGCTTTCAGCCCACTCTACTCTGTGCTTTGGCTCGAACTGTGCCCCTTCAGCCTGGCCCCACTCGTCTTTAAGGTCTCTGCTCTGTGTTATGTGGGGATTGGTGATGCTGTTTTGATTACAAACTATAAAAGTACAATTTATAAAGTGCCAGGATACACATACATGCCAATTTTCAAGAAATAGTACTTATTAGTATTTCCTAAAAAACAGTACTTAGGACAAAGTGTTCTATTTGATTGTACTCTTTTTTTTTTTTTTTTTTTTTTTTTTTTTTTTTTTTTAAATTTTAATCCTGAGTTGATTTCATGACTGGTAAATGAGTCTTGATCTGCTGGTTAAAATGCCCTGGATCCGAAAATCTGTGTCCCTCGCAGGGTGTATGTCTGTGGACTGTGCTGTCCCCATCTCTCTGCCTGTGTCTCCTCTGTCTCTCACCCACTCCTCCTCCTCTTTTCATTGTGATAGCCTCAGTTTCTTTTCTTGGCCCTCTGTATACATTCTTTTTCTGTACTTTTTTCCACTGAAAAATTCAGTGTCTCACTACAATAAAGATGACTCTTCCAGTTGATCTCTCTAGCACTGACTTTTGTCCTGAGTTCCATGTTTTCAACTCTCACTATGACAGATGCCTTCCCTCATCTCAGAACTCCAAACTCTCCATGTCCAACATTTAAAACAAGACAATCTTGAGTTTCAAAAACATCTTAGTCACTTATTTATTATTGGCAGATGGGAATTATAATACCTACTCTTAGAGTTGTTTTAAAGATTGTATAAACTCCTAGTGTTGAGTTTGGAGTTTGGTATACAGAAGGTGCTCAGTAAATCTTGGGTTCATTCCTACCTCCAGTTACTTTGCCTTCCAAATTCCCCATTTCTTTTAGTGACACTGACATTGTCCCACCAGCGCTAGGCTTAGATTTATTATTTGTTGACCCTGCCGCATTACTCTGAGTGTCTGCTCCACTCCCACGCACTTGCTCTGAAATGCAGCCCACACATGGCTCCTGCAAGTCTGCACACCTGGCTCCCTGCAACCTGCAGCCTCATGTCACCTCCACTCCACAAAAGGCACTTAAGGAAGCTGGGGGGCAGGGAATGCTCATCTCCCTTGGGGCCCCTGGCTCTCATGTTGGGATGACCACAGGTTATCCAAGCCTGGCTTAGTGTTTCCCAAATTGGGACTTGCGGACCTTCCTGGGCTCCAACTGGGGTCTGAAGACCGTGTTCTGCCTTGCCCTCGGTGTTCTAACGCATTTCCACGTGAACACCTCTCTTGGTCCCTTCTCTCTTCCCCTTGGTCTCCTTCCTTGTGGCCAGACTGACATACACTTGGTTTTCTCTCTGCTGCCCTAGAGCCTCAGTGACGGTTCACAGACTTGCCAGAAGACTTGGTCCCCACTCAGCCAGGGCCTGACGCGCTCACTGTCTCTGGTCAGTCCCTCCCGCCTCCTCTGACCTCTTAGAGGAACTCGCTGTTCTGCAATGCCGGCCACAGCTCTGTTCCCCTTGGCATCCACCCCCAAGCATTCCCAGGCTGACTGACCACTAAGAATGCACCTTTCCTTTGCAGCCCTTGTCCAATTCTCGCCTTTTCCCATCTCCCTGAAACCTGCTCAGCTCTCCCCAGCTCATGGGGGTGGGACACTGCCTATAAGGTTGAGCTGGACTATGTGGGGAGGTGGATACAGGTGGCAGGTACGGGGTGGAAAGGGTGATGCAAGGAAGTCAAGGACCACCCAGAATCTGCCTCTAGTGGTCTTGGAACAGAGTCCAGGGTCTTTCCATGGCCAGGCCTCCCAGGCCACACCACCTTCAACCCTGCCCTCATTCACCTCTCTCTGCCACACTGGGCTCTGTGCTGACCTTGGCTGAGCCCAACACTCACACCCCAGGACTTCTGCACCGGTCACCTCCCTGTCTGGAACATTCTTTCCACAGATACCCACGTGGCTCAACCCCAGCTCCCCGCCGAGATCCTCCCTGACCACGCCCTCTGACGTTGCCCCAACTCGTGTCTCTTCCATCCCCTTAACACTGTGCTATTTGTCTTCTAGGGCCTAACCCCTCTCTGACATTACGTGCTGACAGGCTCATCCTTCCCTCTGCTGGAAAAAGACGTGGTGCGTTTGGTCCCAGCTGTTTCCCCGTGCCTAGCACGGCCGGGACTTAACCAATATGTGCTGAGGGAATGAAGGAAAGACTGCACGCCTGGCTTGGCCCTCTGGACTGAACCTGGGCACTTCTGCTGTGGCTGAGTTGCATCCATGCTTCATTCAGAATGAGCAGGCCAGGCCTCGGCCACGGGGCCACACTGTCTGATGTGAATAAAATGGGATTGGCAAAACGAAATTAAAACATGCCAAGGTTTTTAGACACTTGTCTCCAGAAATTAATGGAACACTCCAGAGCTCTGATGTGGAGCGTCCAGATTGGTAGATGTTTGTTGTGTGGGTTTGTTTCTTCAGAAGCCGTCGGGAGTATTGCAGTCCTTGAGCACATGGTTGTGTTTGTGGTTTTGGCAACATCAGTGAATTCCACAGTCAGCAACTGCATTTGAGCAAGTTTTACCAGCAAGCAAAATTTTCAGTCACTAAGGTCCAAACTCATGAAGAAGGGACTTAAACTTGCTGAATGTAAAGACTGAAACTGAAGCCACGTAGCTTTAACGATTGCCAGTGCAACAGCGATGGTTTAAAGGCTGGCACTGCAGGTGCTCTGCATATTCTGATTTTATTAACATAAAAAATTGATTGCAGAAAATGCTCACAGGTGGCAGGACAGGGCTGAATAACATCCCTGCAAATTCATGTCTTTCCCAGAACCTCAGAACGTGACCTCAATTGGAAATAGAACTTTTGTGATGTACTTAGTTAGGAAGACATTTTATGGGATAGGGTGAGCCCTAAATCCAATGACTGGTGTCCTTCTGAGAGAAAAGAAGACAGAAAAACAGCCATGGTGAGAACCCCACTCGATGATGGAGGCAGCGATGGGAGCAACGCTCCCACAAGCCACGGGCTCCGAAGCCACTGGCACCCCGAGGCCGGGAGACAGGCTCGGAGCAGACTCTCCTCCAGCCTCTGGAGGAACCAGCACTACTGACGCCTTGATTTTGAACTTCCAGCCTCCAGAGCCGTGGGAGAAATGTTTATGTTGCTTTAAGCTACTTGGTCCATAGTCTTTTCTTATAGCAGTACCAGCAAAGCAGTGCTGAGGTCCCACTGTCCCAGAAGAGCTTCCGTGACAGGCAGGACAGCCGAGTTCATTTAAAGGCTGAACTGCAGATGCTGTGTGCATTCCGATTTTATTAAAATCAAAAGTGTGCACAGCAGGGTCCTGGGTGGGACTTTCTGGGACCTGCGTTCAGCCCCACCCACCCCACAGTGCAGCTGCCGAGGTCTCTGAGGCGGAGTAGGGGAGGGAGACGGCCTGGCCCTGGCTCTCTGGGGCTGACTATGTCCACCCAGGGTCCAGGCCGGGCCCCCGGGGACACCACAGGCCATGGTCATGGGTCAGGTCCGCATCACACAGCTAAGGGTGTCAAGACCCTGTGGACCCAGAGGTCCGTGAGGTGGGCGCCTGCATTTCCCATTGGCAGAAAGGGAGGCTGGCGCTCCACCAGGACCCCGCGTGACTCCCCTACTTTCCTCCTGTGGGTCTGGGTGGGCTCCTGGCCTGTCCTCTCATCTCCACCCTCTGCTTCTTCCCAGGAAGAGGAGTCCTGCCAACTTCCACTCCCAAGAAGCCAGAGCGGCTTCCAGAGCCTCGGGCTGGGCTTAGGGTCTCAGGAGCCCCGAGCATTCTGGTTGCAGAATTTTCTACCAATGCAATGAAGCATCTGTCTGTTTGCAGAGTGGCTTTGCTGTCGACGATGACGGCATGGGCCCTTCCAGGGCCTTGCTGCACCTGCGCTGATCTCATCCCACCACACGCATCATGGTGGGCTCCTGCACGGGGCGGTGTGGCCTGAGGGGCGGGGAGAAGGCTGGGCGAGACGGAGCCACACAGTACCCCGTGAAGAGTTCCGTTCTGTGCGGGAGACGGGAAGACGTGGCTCAGGGGGCAGAGGCTGGGGAGGGCAGGGGGCTGAGGGTGGGATGGAGAAGACCCCCGGGTGATGTGACTGGAGCTCCAGGCCACCAGGTAGAGGGGCCGTTTAGGTCAGCGATGCACTGAGGATCCATTCAGCCTTCCCGGGAGTCTCCCCTTTCCACCCCACGAGGGTCTCCCCCTGCTCCATCTCTCCCTCACACACTCCCTTCCCAGGCCTGGGTCCCCTTGGTGCCCCTGCCTGTCCACTTTATCCAGGATGCAAACAAGTCTAGGGTCCCTGTCTCTCGTGTCCCCACCAGAGGGGCCTCCTCTTCCTCCGCTGCCCCCAGCCTTGCCTGGCTTCTGCCCTTTCTGGGCCTCTGCTTTTGGAGAGGCCTGGGGTCCTGGACAGCCCTGCTGCCCCCACCTGTCCAGCTGTGCATTAGGCAGCCCCTTCCCAGGTGGAGCCAGTCCGAGGGTGGTGGCACTGGCTCGGCTCAGCCTCCTCTTCCCTGGTAGCTCCTCTGCTGTGCCCCTCGTCCTGTGCCTCCCTGTGGTGGCAGACAGCCAACTGTCCTGCCTTTGCCTGCTCCCACCTCTCCCTCTGTCTCTGTCTCTCTGTCTATCTCTGTTTTTGCCTTTTGGCCTCCCATCTCACTGTGTCTCCGTTTCTCCCTCCCTCTCCCTCTCTCTCTCTGACTCCATCCTTGCGTTTTTGTCTCTGTGACCTCTGATCCGCCCGTCTGACTCTCAGCCACAGGGAGCCACAGCTGGCCTTGAGGACGCCCTTGGCTGGAAAGGCCAAGCCCAGCCATCTGAGGCCAGCCTCTGACAGCGGCCAAGACACCCACCGTCCAGGCTGTGGAGATGAGAGTGTTTCCCCAACTGCCGCCCCTCCCTGCTCCCCAGGGCTGCCTTTGGGCCTGAAGGGCGGGGGGCACTTACGACTTTCCCCGGGAAGCAGGAGGCTGGCCAGGGAGGTACTGAGCAGGACAAGGTGCAGTGGGCGCCCCATGGTGTGGCCGAGTACCGTGTGCCTGTCCTCACTGGGACAGGCTGCCGGAGCAAAGTCCACGCCCCGGCTGGGATGGCTGTTGTCTGGCTGCTTGTCACTTGGCTTAGGCCCCCTGATTGGAGCCGAGGCCCGCTGGCGACTCAGGGGAATGACCACGCTGGGAACATAGCCACTCTGGCCCCACCTTCCCCAGGCAGAGCTGGGCAGCCAGAGAGGCCCCGTGGAACCTCATCCTCATCAGTCACCAGGGCCGCGGGCGCGGGGACTTTCTGTTCTAAGAATGAAAATATCATTTCATGCTTGTTTTGTAGTTTCCAGATGTTTACATTTAGCTCTCAGTCCTCACAATCACATAAAAATGTCATTTTTCCCATCATTTTTCCAGAACAGAAAACTAAGTCTGGAGAGCACAGAAGCCTGAGCCCGAGGCCACCGGCCGTGAGTGTGGGATCTGAGCCCAAGACTTCTGCCCCAAGGCCCTGCTTGCTTCTGGGCGGGTCCTTCCACTCACGGCCATTTTCTGGGTGGTGTCAGGTGGTCTGATGTCACGGGGGGGCTTGGCATCTGCACCACGGTCTCCCACAGGCCAGGCTGGTACCTGCCCCACCCACCCCCAAACTTTCTGTGCCCACATGGTCCCAACATGTATTTCTGTGGGGAGTGGCCCTCCCCTGACCATCTGGAGGGACAGGCTCTGTCTGAAACCCCTCCTGACCTGCCCACCACTGGCCACACTGTTCCGAGGCTGAGAGGGCTTCTGGGCTCATTCTCCAGCACAGAAACCTCCTGTCACCAGGTCCCTGAGCATCTCTGCTCAATGGCTGTGGGAGTCACTGGGAGGTGCAGCCAGGATTTTTGCTTCTGGGGTCCCTGGAATAAATGGTCTAAAACTTGGCCAGTGTGGCAATCACTACCTGCTATGCCGTAGTGGCTGGAGCAACGCCCCTAAAACCCACAGCGCTGGCCACTGCCTCACGTTGTGTCTGCCTTGATGTGTCGCCCCATCTCGCAGCCACCTGCACCTGGGCCTGGTGTGCACACATTGTACGTCATTGTGCCTGGCACACAGGAGGCGCTCACTGAGCCCCATGCGACTACACAAACTGATGACACTGGGTGCCAGCGCCAGGCTGGCCTCCCACGGTGGGCACCACACACAGCCCAGTCCTCTAAGAGGGGCCTTCCTGGTGGCACCAGATGTCTGACTCCTGCCTCTCCTGGTCTCCACCCTCCGATATCGCCTCTAGGCACGTTTGTATGGAGAGACCCATGAGGTGTGTGCACCAGCAGCAGGATGCTCATGGCAGACATGCAGTCTTTGTCATCAACGCTGGGTGGTGATGCTGGCTTTGGAGGCCCGAGCCTGCCGCCTCGTCCCACCCTGTCGCAGGCCCATGGCCAGTGACCTCCCTGTATTCTATCTCGCCACTCACAGAAAGCTGGAGCTGAGCCATGGCAGGTGGCACGTCCCATATGAAACGTAGCCTTCGGGGGCGCCCAGGCTCTTCAGCAAAGTTTCTGGAGAGTCCCGGGCCCCTCCTTCGGCAGCACCGTGAGGTGGGTGCCTGCATTTCCCATTGGCAAGAAGGGAGGCTGGCACTCCACCAGGACCTCGTGTGACTCCCCAGTCACTCGGACAAAAGAGAAAGCAGAGCCAGCTCTGACCTGATCAGGGCCCGCCACTGACTCCCGTCCCTGTGTGGGGGGCATTAGGAACCGGGGTCTGGCCAGGGTCAGCCAGCATCTTTGGCAGAGGTCCTGATGCTAACCATGCTGGGCTTGCCGGATCAGCTGGTCTGTCTGGCTGGACATCTCTGTCACGGCCACTCCATGGACACTAATGTGGGTGTGTTCACATAAAACTTTATTTACAAGAGCAGGGTGGCTTGGAAGAGCCCTCGGCTGTAGTTCACGGACCCCGTCTGCTCTAAGTAGATGTTGCCTGAGTGCCCCTGAGGTGGGTTGCTGGTGCCTGCCTCACAGCAGTGAGCGCCACTGGTGCCCAGGACAGCCCTGCAGGGATGGCGTTGAGTCCGCTCTCAGAGCCATGCTTGCCGGAGTCTGAGTGCGGGCAGTGTCTGTCACCTCCCCATTTCTCTGTTCATGTGTTTCTCATTCTTCCCCCACCACCCTAGGGACTCCGCAAGAGTGCAGCTTGCCAGGTCCTCCCACTGCAGCCAGGGCCTGGGAACCTGCATTTAGTGGTACGTCCCTGATTCTCGAGCAGGTGCTCCCAGGGTCTCTGCGAAATATCACTGACAAGGGCTGTGGCAGGGAGAGAACATCCAATTCCACAGCGTCCTGGGAGCTACAGCCTCAAACATCTATCAAAGAGCTTTTGTTTTTTAAAAAAAAAAACAGCTGCCGGCCGGGCGCGGTGGCTCAAGCCTGTAATCCCAGCACTTTGGGAGGCCAAGACAGGCGGATCACGAGGTCAGGAGATGGAGACCATCCTGGCTAACACGGTGAAACCCCGTCTCTACTAAAAAATACAAAAAACTAGCCGGGCAAGGTGGCGGGCGCCTGTAGTCCCAGCTACTCGGGAGGCTGAGGCAGGAGAATGGCTTAAACCTGGGAGGCGGAGCTTGCAGTGAGCTGAGATCCGGCCACTGCACTCCAGCCCGGGCGACAGAGCGAGACTCCGTCTCAAAACAACAACAACAACAACAACAACAACAACAACAACAACAAACCGCTGCCATGGAGGGTTCATTTCAGCGATGCTGAAAATTATGAAAGAAAAAAGCATCTCAGAGGATGAGCACTGGGGGCTCTGAAAATGAATCACAGGCTACACAGTGGGTGGCAGGCCCCACAGGCGTGCAGAGGAGATGCAGCCGTTTATTGTGAAGTTGGGAAGCCAGTGGGGAACAGCCTGTGCAGCCCGGCACCCAGCGTAGGGAGAAATACATTTGGGGGAGAGTTTGGGGCATTTGCCAACATGCATGGTGATGCTTCTGAATTGTCTGAAATGAAGATGATAATGGATAAGAACGAGAAAAGTGAGTTAAACAATCACCTTCAGAGGACAGCACACATGGAGTCAGCATCAGTGTGTGTGCATCTCAGAGGACAGCACACATGGAGTCAGCATTGGTATGTGTGCATCCATGTGTGTGCATATCTGTGTGTGTACATTGGTGTGTGTGCACTCATCCTTGTGTGTGCATATCTGTGTGTGTGCGCATCTGTGTGTGTGCATATCTGTGTATGTGCACATCGGTGTGTGCATATCTCTCTGCATCCATGTGTGTGCATTGGTGTGTGTGTGCATTGGTGTGTGTGTGCATTGGTGTGGTGTGCACGCATCCGTGTGTGCGCATATCTGTGTGTATGCATCCGTGCATGTGCGTATCTCTATATGTGTGTGCGTCAGTGTGTTTGCATATCTCTGTGTGACCCTCTGTGTGTGCATCTGTATGTGTGCATATCTCTGTGTGTGTGCACTGGTGTGTGTGTATGCATCCACGTGTGTACATGCCTCTAGTGTCTCCAGCAATGAAGGCAGAACAGCAGCCTGAGGCCAGCGGATCACGGGCAGGTGGGCTTGGCTGAAGGGAGATAAGTAGGCTCAGCTGGGCTGTCTGCCTCCAGGACAACCGCGGCATTCCCCTGCCCCTCTGTCCAGCGCTGTCTGCCTCTGCATCTCATCTTTTCTATTCCTTCTCTGTGTCTCTATTAGTCTCTTTGAATCTTGGAGTCTCTTTGAGTCTCTCTCCATGTCCTCAGAATCTCTCCCTCAGTCTCTCTCTGTCTCTTTGTCTCTCTGTTTCTGTCTCTGTCTCCCTCCCCACCTCTCCCTCCCTCCCATGCCCTCCTCTACCCCATGAACTGCGGAAGAATTGATGGGATTTCATGCCAGGACAGTTCCACATAGCCTTGGCTTTCTCTCCAGGGGGCAGGGCTGCTAGGCTAGGGAAATGGGGCTCGCAGGAGGACGCCTGGGTGTGGCTCCGAGCGCATGAGCTTTTGCAGCCACTCGATGTACTGGGAGACTCTGGTGTACACCCCAAAGTGGCCCACGGCCGCGCAGCCCTGGCCCCAGCTGACGACGCCTGTCAGGTACCACGTGCCCCGGTAGCGGGTGGCGTGTGGGCCTCCACTGTCCCCCTTGCAGGAGTCCTTGCTGCCGTCCGAGTAGCCGGCACAGAACATGTATTCCGTGATATTCGGGGAGGCGTCCACCTTCCGTGACTGCTGCAGGCAGTCCTGGGTCATCAGCCGGGGCACACTGAGGGCCATGAGCTCCAGGGCTGTGGCACCACGGTCCAGCAGCTGACCCCAGCCACTGACCAACGAGAAGCGCACAAAGGCCAGCGTCCTCTCGGAGAATGTCCGTTCGGGCAGGCAGAGGGGCACCACATGGTCAGTGAGGACCACGGGCCGCTGCAGGCGGAGCAGCGCGATGTCGTGGTTGGTGGTGCCCGGGACATACGTGCTGGGGATGATGACCTGTGCCACCCGCCGGCTCTGCTCGTCCCCTTCGTGCTCGCTGAGGTCGTGCTCGCCTGGAAGGAGGGAGCCCTGCTCAGGCCCATCCCACTACCTGCCGCCTCGCCCCCTGGTGCATGGGGATGGGCTGTGGCCATTTCTAGGTCTGCAGGGGCTGCAGTCTCCTTTTGGGGTGAGGGAGGCCTGCATCCAACCCCAAGGTGACCTGGCCGGCCTGCCGCAGGTGGCAGCCTGTGGCTCATGTGGGGACGTGTGAACTGGAGTGAATCTGGGGCCTGGGTGTTGAGGTGGGGAAGGGGTGCTATGCCCTGGCAGCTGGGGGGACAGGGCGTGCCCTGATTCTCCACAGTTCTTCCCAGCCAAGTGCCCTCCTGGGAGTGCTCATCTCACCTGTAAACCCAGTGAGCACAGTCCCTGCCACCCAGTGGTTCCACGAAGCCCTGGAGTCGCATCCTCCTATGGGCTCTTGGCCAAGTGAGGCAGGATGGGCAGAACCCCCGTCTTTTACCATTTTATTTGGGCATGGGAAAGTGGCTGAGAGGACGGTGGCCACAGCAGTCATGCCCAGCACGGTTGCTTCCCTTTTGGAGACGTCTGTCTGTCTGTGGAAGTGACAGCACGAAGCCCAGAGCTGTGGCCCCTGAGACACTGAGAGCCATGGTCAGACAGGGGAGAGTGGCGCCTACTCAGCACCGTCGTCAGATAGGAGAGTGGTGCGTAACCAGCACAGCAGTCAGACGGGAGAGCGGTACCTACCCAGCACCGTCGTCAGACAGGGGAGAGTGGCACCTACCCAGCACTGCGGTCACACAGGGGAGAGCGGCACCTACCCAGCACCGTCGTCAGACAGGGGAGAGCAGCACCTACCCAGCACCGCGGTCAAGTTCCTCCAGCTCTTGATTTTGTCGAAACAGTGGGCCGCAGAGACCACCCAGAGGGTGTTTATCAGGGTCCCTCCACACAGCTGAGCTCCATTCACCAACAACAGGACCTGGGCGGGGCACAGGAGGCGTGGAATCACATTACTGTCATTGTTTCTCTGATGACTCGCCCTCCCAGGCATGCCAAGGGACCTCTGGCATTGCACAATTTGTTTCTGACATCCTGGGGTCTTTGCAGATCCCTCCCAGGCAAAGCTGCTCAAACCTGGCTCTGGGAGGCTGTGCCCCTCTCTAGCCGAGACGTGCTCTTGGGCACAGCCCAACAATACAAACGTCGCTATGAGATTTCACTGTTCACCTCACGGGATCTTCACATAGCTTTGATCCAATGCTCCTGATTTTGCAAAGATCAGGCAAAGATCCCACCTCAGAGTAACAGTGAGGACAACGTGACAACTTGGGAGGGGCATCTCGCAGGGTTCTCTGCACAGGGTAGACCCTCAGCGAGTGCGTCTTCTTTTCTCCTTCCTTGCCCCACTAAAAGCATGGGGGTGCAGCGAGCTGGAGGTTCTAGGTGGGCTGAATGGGAGCCTGGTGGGTTTGGGGCTAACCTGCCCATTTTCCCTTCCAGAGCTGTTGTTCAGCTCACATTCAAAAGGCTCCAAGACCCTCAGGGCTTGGAATCCTGAAGCCAAGGGAAGCCTTACCTGCCATGGACACTCTCCTTTGGGGCACACCGTGCCCCCGACAATCCGGCCTTGGGGTTTGCTGGTGTTTCTTTTTTCCAGAATAGGTATTTTTCCACATGGATGCTCAACTGTGTAAAACAAAAGTCAGAAAGACGCAGAAATTTGTGAGGCATGAACGAGCCACGAGGAAAGATTCAGAAACACCCATCCTCTGAGAGGCCTTGAGGCCGAGGCTATGGGAGGCCCCCAGGAGCAGGAGCTGCCAGGGCCCAGGGATGGTGGAAGGCAGGGCCTCGGCTGGGCCTGACTGGTGGGGCTGGGCCATGAGAGGCCCTTGCAGAAGTGGCTAGCTGAGGAGACAATGGTCAGGGTTGGTTTTGGAGGAAATGGAGGGCTTACGTCTCAATACCGCACTCTGCTCACTTTTCAGGAGGAAGATGTGTTGCTTGACTTTAGTAAAAGGTGAATGAAATTCTACCTAAAGATGAATCAACGTCACAAACAACTGTGTTGTTTTGATCCCACGCTTAGTTTTGATCTGATCCAATCAAGGTCTTGGGCCAGAAAGAAAACCTGAGGAGGTGGCGGGCTGAGTCCCAGGCTGTGTGGCCAGGGTGGGCATGTCCACCTCTTTGAGACACAGTGGGCATGGGGTGTCCCTGCCTTTGGAAGTGCAGCCCATTTATTCCAGGCTGGTTTGGAGAAACATCCCATTTTCCCAGGAGACTTTACAGGTTTTGGAATTCAGAGCGGGCAGCAGTCAGTACAGACATTGGCTGTGCCAAGGTAGATTCACAAACCCCAGTGGAGGTCCTGCGAGTGGGAGTTGGACGTGAGATAGAGCCTTGCTTGGCTCCCCTGGTCTGCCTAGCATGGGTAGGGGACCTGAGACCATTCAGGGACTGCCCCCAGGGTGCCCATTCTAGTCACTGTCGCTCTGGCCTGTGCCACCCTTGGTGCCCAGATCCTGCCTCACGGTTGGTCAGCACATGGTTGGTGCTCAGATGTGAAGCCACCCCCACCCATCTTTTGTCCAGTAAGAGAATCCGTAGTGGGACAGGGACTGGTGTCATCTGGGACTGGGACATGAAGCCTGGTCACCTGTGGGCATGCAGGACACCCCGTCCGCCAGCAGCGAGTACCCCTCGTGGCACCAACAGGAGCGCTTGGCGCCCGTGTGGTCACTGCAGTACTGCTCACAGCCGCCGTTCTCGTTCACACAGATCAGCTGGTTGTCCTTGTCTGGGGACAGGAAGGGGATACCCTGAGAGGGGCCTCTTAAGGTCAGTGAGAGCCAGCCCCGGGGGAGGCCGTGCCCTAAATCAGCAGCGGCGTTCTGCCTGGAAGGTGGCACTGAGCTGTGGGCGACAAAGCCTGAGCTTGGCACCGCCTGCTCCATGGACTGATCCAAAGGACAAGGCCTGGATCAGAGGAGTCACATGTCTGAACAGCCTTGCCAGTCGGGGGCAGTGCTGGCTGCAGTTGCATTTGGGGGGTGCCTGGCTGGTGGGCAGGGGCCTCCAGGGTGACCACTCTTCCGAGCAGCTGATGGGAAGCTGAGGGGAGCCTGGGGGAAAGTGAAAGTCCCTTAGGGATGGTAAAAGTGTCCAAGGGACTTCCAATCAGAGACTCAACTGACAAGAGGACCAGAGCGCTGAGACAGTTCTCCAAGCTGCCCTCATGCCACCGTGAGCCCGCCTGGGGACAGTCAGTCCCAGCACTGGCAATGGGCTTGGACAGAAACAGCAGAACCGGCAGCCCGACTGTGGTTGACGTGGGCAAGGGCAGTGGCCCTGAGTAAGTCCAGGACTCCGGCGGGAAGGCCTGCCCTGCAGGATGCACACCAGGGCTGCTGGGCACCAGGGCTGAGCAGAGATCCCCAGGCATTCCGGACCCAGATGACCAGCAGGAAGCCTCTCTCTTCAGCCTACCCCACCTTGCCAGGCTCTCTTCTACTTCGAGAAGAAAGTGGCTGCTGTGCCGGAGAGCTCGTTCAGTGTAAGAATGTGGTCTTGGGTGGTCAAGGATGAACTGCTCTTCCCAGAGAAAGGGTAGCCTTTGCCTTGTCTCCTGGGAAGTGATCGCTAAGCCCTGAGGGAACGTTGGTGTTTACCCGGGCCTTGGGCCATGCTGGATGGTCTAGCTGACAATGTGATGATGGCAGGGCCTTGGGCCACACTATTGGCTTGGCCTCTGGAGGGGCTGAGACTGAGGTCAGCCACGTGGGTGGTCAGCTGGGTCTATGAACCCTGAAAAAACCTCTGGACACCGGGGCTCATAGAGCTTCCCAAGTTGGCAGTACTTCCCACGTCTCATCGCACGTCTTTCTGGGAGAAGTAAGAACTGTCCACATCACCCCACAGGGAGAGGACAATGGGAAGTTTGTGCCCAGTCCCTCTGCAGACTTAAGTCAGCTTCCTTTGCTGTAATAAATGGTAATGTGAGTGTATCCACTTCAGTGGGTTCTATGAGTCCTTCCAGTGAATTACTGAACCTAAGGGAGGTTGGGGGCCTCAAACTTTGCAATAATTTAATATTCAGATGGTTAAAAAAAAAAAAACACCTCAAACCTTTGTAATGGAAAGTAGAGAAGGGGAAGTTTACCAAGCGGTGCTGCCTGGTGGGACGTGGAAGTGGGACAGGAACACAGGGACTCTCAGCTGGGCCATCTCGAGGGCTGAGAATTGCCCAGGGCCAGGAGCCCAAGGGGCCACTGAGCCTGAGAATTAGAACCTTGGGTCCCTGTCAAAGACCTCAGACTGGAAGGGACTTCAAGGTCACCTAGACCAACTTCCAACTGGGGCTGAGCCCAGAATGCCCGGTCCACACACCCCAGCAGGTTGTGCACCCTGCAACCCGGTTGGCCAGGCCACCGCTACCAGCTCCCCAGGGCCCTCTGCAAATATGGGACCCAAAGTGGGGCCTCACTCTTCTCACAGTTCCGGCCCTCAAAGGAAGGGAGGCAGAAGCAGATATAGGACTGGAGCTGGTCCTTGCAGGAGCCCCCATTCTGGCACGGATTTGAGGCACACTGGTCCCCATCTGTGGAATGGGCTGGCGTCAGTACGCTGAGGAGAAGGGTTGCAGGCAGGATGGGTGGCGACCATCTACTCACCACTGTAAGAAATCCAGAACAGCTTCTGAGGGAACAAAAGAGAAAGCCTCGTGAGACGCACCTTCACCAGCGCACCCGATGGTAAGCACTGGACGAACCACGAGCTGGGGTTGGGGGACGTGGACCTGGGCCTGGCGGGGTGGGCTCCGGAAGCCAGACTTTCCTGCGGAGCTGAGGCAGATTTCTTCAAATCTTGGCCCCTGCCCAGGACATCGGAAACTATGGGTGACCACACATTTCCTGCTCCCAAGTCAGAACACCCGAGGTTCAGCCCTGACTCTTCTGTCGCTGAGCTGTGGACCTGGGAGGAGGTACACAGGCTCTGAGCCACAGCTCCACCTCTGACAGGGTGGCCACACACACGGGCTGACACCGGGAGAGGGTGCAGTAGCAGATGCAAAATCTTCCACAAACAGCAAAAGCACTCCACAGAAAAAAGTGATTGCTGAAGAAACTGTTGGCCACCTGAACTTAAACTCACAGGGTGCTGTGAGAATACAACAGATGAGAAATGCTTTGAAAACTAGGTGGATAAAAATGCTAGGCATGGGCCGGGCGCAGTGGCTCAAGCCTGTAATCCCAGCACTTTGGGAGGCCGAGACAGGCGGATCACGAGGTCAGGAGATCGAGACCATCCTGGCTAACACGGTGAAACCCCGTCTCTACTAAAAAATACAAAAAAACTAGCCGGCCATGGTGGCAGGCGCCTGTAGTCCCAGCTACTTGGGAGGCTGAGGCAGGAGAATGGCGTGAACCCAGGAGGCGGAGCTTGCAGTGAGCCGAGATCGTGCCACTGCACTCCAGCCTGGGCGACAGAGCGAGACTCCGTCTCAAAAAAAAAAAAAAAAAAAAAAAAAGCTAGGCATGACCACCCTCAATTTGCCCGGAAAGGGTCATGTTAGCCTTTGTCTCAGACAGCTGGACTTCCTGTGAGTGTGAGGCTTCCTGTGAGCATGAGGTGCCCTGTGAGTGTGAGGTGTCTTGTGCATATGAGATGTGGTTCTCTGTGACTGTGAGGCATCCTGCGTGAGACATCCTATGAGTGTGAGGTGTGGCGACCTGAGTGTGAGATAATCTGAGTGTGAGGGGTCCTGTGAGAGTGAGGTGTCCTGTGAGAGTGAGATGATCTGTGTGAGGTGTGGTGACCTGTGAGTGTGAAGGGTGCCTTGTGTGAGGTGACTTGTGAGTGTGAAGTGTGCCCTGAGTGTGAGGTATCCTTTGAGAATGAAGTGATCTGTGAGTATGAGGTGATCTGTGTGAGGTATGGTGACCTGTGGGAGTGAAGTGTGCCCTGTATGAGGTGTCCTGTGAGAGTGAGGTGTCCTGTGAGTGTGAGGTGTCCTGTGAGAGTGAGGTGATCTGTGAGTGGGAGGTGAGGTGTGATCTGTGAGTGAAGTGTGCCCTGTGTGAAGTGATCTGTGTGAGTGAGGTGACCTAAGTGTGAGATGTCCTATGTGAGGTGACCTGTGAGAATGAAGTGTCCCCTGTGTGAGGTGATCTGTGTGAGCGAGGTGATTTGTGAGTGTGAGGTGACCTGTGGGTGAGGTATCTTACGAGTGTGATGTGACCTGTGAGTGTGGTGGATGTCCTGTGAGGGTGAGATCTATGTGAGCTGATGTGTGTAAGGTGTGGTGACCTGTGAGAGTCATGGGCCCGGTGTGAGGTGACCTACGAGTGTGAAGTGTGCCCTGTGTGAAATGTCCTTTGAGAGGTGACTGTGTGAGATGTCCTGTGTGAGGGGACCTGAGAGTTTGATGTAACGTGTGTGAGGTGATGAGTGTGAGGTGTCCTGTGTGTGATGGGACCCATGAGTGTGAAGTGCACCCTGTGAGTGTGAGGTGACTGTGTGAGGGGACCTGTGAGTGTGAAGTGTACCCTGTGTGTGAGGTGACTGTGTGAGGGGACCTGTGAGTGTGAAGTGTGCACTGTGTCAGGTGACTGTGTGAGGTGTCCTGTGTGAGGGGACCTGTGAGTGTGAAGTGTGCACTGTGTGAGGTGACTGTGTGAAGGGACCTGTGAGTTTGACAACCTGTGTGAGGTGGCCTGTGAGTGTGAAGTGTGCCCTGTCTGAAGTGTCCTGTGAGAGTGAGGTGTCTGTGAGTGTGAAGTGTCCTGTAAGAGTGAGGTGATCTGTGTGAGGTGTAATGACCTGTGAGTTTGAAGTGCACCCTGCGTGTGAGGTGTCCCGAATGTGAAGTGTGCCCTGTGAGTGTGAGTGTCCTCTGAGTAAGGTGATCTGTGTGAGGTGTCAAATGTGAGGTGACCCGTGAGTGTGAAGTGTGCCCTGTGTGGTGTCTTGTGTGAGGCGTCCTGTGTGAGGTGTAATGACCTGTGAGTTTGAAGTGCACCCTGAGTGTGAGGTGTCCTGTGTGAGGTGACCCATGAGTGTGAGGTGGAGAAAGTCCCAGGTCCCCAAATGTTTTTTCTCCCCGGCATGTGCCCTGCGGAGGTGCCGCTGGTGGGGTGGTGTGGGCCGCGAGCAGCTCCCCCAGGCCAGCTTCTCACCACGTCCCTTCTGTGAGCCGCGCATCCGTGATGCGCAGGCTGCCCCGGATCCTTAGGGGATTGGCGGTCCTCCCTTGGGAAGTTAAGGGGGACACCCTAAGTGTGCTTTTCAAATCGTGTTTTCTGATGTGAAAACTGGCATGCGCGGTGTGGCCGCGTAGGGAGAGCGTGTGCCTGGTAGGGTGTTCCTGGAAGCGGGGAGGGAGGGGAATCGCCCCGGAAAGCGGAGTCACCCCAGGCGGAAAGCGACCCCCGCAGGACGCGCAGTGCGGCCGCCGCTGCGTGTTCGCCGCTCACAGCCACAGCCGGAGAGACGCAGGCGGCCCCACACGGCCTGGTCCAGCGCCGCCTGCAGTCTCAGCGGTGCGGGGCGCCCCGAGGCTGGGCTCACCGTCCTCTCCAGGTCCTTGAAGATCTCCCGGGCCTCCTCGAAGGAGCATTGCTCCTCCTTGCACTCCCTCTCCAGGGAGCCCGGCCGCAGCTCCTCCAGGAACGAGTTGGCGCGCCGGCGCCTGTGCAGCACGCCATGGGCTTCCTCCTGGGTTATGAAGACTGAAAAGCGCCAGTTCCGTGAAACGCTCACCGCTTGCCGCGCCCCGTCCTCGGAGACCGCCCCACGCGGCCCTGCCCCACGCGGCGGGGGCATCGCCGGTTCCCGCCCGTCCTGGGGGAGGAGAGCGGCGCTGCTCGCAGGCCTGGCTGGGCGTCCTCCCTGCGGTGCTCCTGGGGCGATCACCCGCCTCGCTCATCCTTCCCGGCCCGGCCTCTCCGCTTCCAGGGGCTGATCCCGAGGGCGCGCTCAGGGGCACGCGCGGAAGCTGGGCCGAAGGGGGCCGCGGGCGCCCCGCATAAACGTGAGGCTGGGGGTTAATACCGGCGAGGAGAAGGCGGCGCGGCCCGGGGCTGGGCACCCCCTGGGCCCACATGAACCTCACGCCAACACCACCTTGGCGGTGCACAGCCGCCCGCGGAAATCCAAATCCCTCGTCGCCACCCGCGCCGCGTCTCCGGCGGCCAGATCTGCCTTCCCCAGGCCCCCGCCCTGGTCCGAGGGGCGGCCCCTGCCCGGCTCCCGCGACACCGAGCCCCAGGCTTCCTCGCCGGCTCTGGGCGGTCCTGGGCTCCTGCCGCCTCCCCCTCCTCCGCTTGGGGCCCGTCTGTGCCCTGCGACCCCTCGGAGCGCCAGACCTCGCGCGGATCCTCCTGGGGCGGGTCCTGAGAGCAGAGCCCCCCGCGGCAGCTCCTGGCCTCTCCGTAACCCCGACGGTCACTTGTAGGCAACTAGGACCCCCGCTTTGCCCATGGAAAACGGGGTCGGCGAGGGCCCAGGACGCCCAGGGCGAGGCAAGCCCGTGCGCTCGGCTCCGAGCAGGCCGTTCTTCAGGACGCCTTACAGCTGAGGGGACCGTCTCCCGGGAGCTGTGAGCTGTGGGCACCACGCGGTGGTGGATGAGCAGTGACCCCCGGGGCGGCCGAGCTGCCTGAACCCGCCTCAGCCCGCGAGGGGAGACCGGCCGTGGGGCAGGCGGGAGAGGGAGGCCCGGGAGCAGGCGACGGGGGCCGAGAGGACGCGCGGGAGGGGCTCTGGAGAGGCCGCAGGAGGCGCGCTCGGGAGGGACGACCTTTGCTGGGAGGACGAGGCCTCAGGTGGACGCAGATGGCCGGTGGGCAGGAGCCCGAGTTCTGCAGGAGCGGCCTAAACCGGTTCCTGAGCGCGGAAGAAGGGACGCAAGGTGAGCGCTAGCGGGCCACGTGGGGCCGGGAGAAACGCCACCGCCTGTTTCCTCTAAAATCAGTTTCAAATGTTGACGTCCCTAGAGAACCGGTCTGGTTTGGAAGAAGGCTGAGGATGCAGGCGGGGACACCAAAGAATCCAGGAGGTGGGAACTCATGGACCCAGAGTCCTCAGGGGAGGTGCCCCCAGCAGCAGGAGTGGGAGGGGAGGCCCATGTCCCTGCAGTCCTCGACATCCACGCCCCCAGGACATCCACACTCCCGGGACACCCACACTCCCGGGACACCGGCTCCCAGGACCCCCACGCCTCTGGGACACCCACGCCCCTGGGACACCCACGCCCCCGGGACACCCACACTTCTAGGACACCCACACGCCTGGAGCCTGGCGTGAGCCCTTGGGGGGCACTGCAGTAGCCACCCCGCGGGCTGGCTCCTTGCCGTGGGAGGCGAAGGAGGTGATGTTGGCCTCCACTGGGCCCGGGGACAAAACCAGTGGCAGTCCCTGCTCAGCTCTGTGAGGCCACGGCTTCCACAGCATGTCCTGTGTTTTCTCCTCCTGAGGCCTCAGCGACCCCGCCTGGGGCAGGAAGGTGGCTGGGGTCGTAAGGCCATGTGTGAGCTAGGGCTGCAGCCCCTCATCCCAGGCACTGTCCCTCACAGCCCACCCCTCCACTCGCCATCCCCACACACCATCCCCATGCCCCACTCGCCATCCCCACGCCACACCCTGTACTCACCATCCCCACACCCCACTCACCATTCCCAGGCCCCAGCCCCACTCGCCATCCCCACCCCACAGTCACCATCCCCACGCCCCACCCGCACTCGCCATCCCCACGCCACACCTGCCATCCCCATGCCCCACCTCCCATGCCATCCCCTCACCCCATCCCCCACACACCACAGGCCCTTTCCATGCCCCATCCCCCACACCCCACACACCCCATCCCCAACACCTCCATGCCCCATTCCCTGCACTCCACATGCCACTTCCCACATCCCATCCCCCACACCCCACACACTTTCCCACACCCCACTCCTGCACCCCATGCCCCATCCCTCATACCCCACATGCCGTTTCCCAGGACCCACCCCCTCATGGCCCATCCTCCACACCCCACACGCCATCCCCACCCCCCACACCATCCCCACCCCCCATCCTCACTCCCCATCCCCCATGCCCCAGGCGCCATCCCCCACGCACTTGTCCTCCCCAGCCTAGGAGCAGCCTGTGAACACCTCCCATACGCTGAGAGGCCCCAGACTCCCTGTGCTTGTCGAACCTCACAGGCAGGGGCCCATGGGGGCCAAGAAAGCACCACCCACTCCTAAAGTTCTTTGAAAAATAATCCCACCAAAGCCTGGGCCACTAAGAAGGGCTTCCCCTCCTGTGCCTGGATGCTGGTTTCTGGAAGGAAAAAAACTGAACAGGAGCCGCCAGAAAACCCTTCTGGTGAATGGGGGTGTCCAGAGCAAGGACGGGCTTTGGGAAGCCCGGGTTGGCTCCTGGATTTGCCCACTGCCCTTCCACCAAGTTTATGGGGAAAATCTCCCCGGACGCACCTGCAGCCAGACAGCCCTGAAGCCCAAGCAGAAGGCAGAGGAGCCCGAGGGCTTGGGAGACCATGATGAAATCTCTGCAGCGCTGTCCCTGCCTGTTGACATTCCCCATGGGACTGGCGGGCAAAGTTCTCTGCCTCCAAGGGCAACAGAGGGATGGGGGAGGGGGGGACAGAGGCGTCCTCTGAACATCCCAGCTGAGAGCTGCACCTGGCCGGCCAGTGGCTGTGCATCCCCTGCTGCCCAGCTGCTGAGCTCAAGCGGGGAGGACAGGAGAAAGGTCAGGCGGCCCCAGCTGTGCTGCAAAGCGGATGGTTTTGTTGCCAGCAGGCATGTTGCAGCATGCAGGTGTGTGTGTGGCACCAACACTTCAAATACGATCTAGAATTCCAAACCCCTAGGACATAGGAATGTAAGTTGGGAAACAGATTTAAACTGCAGATGAAAACTTGGCCCACAGCAATAATGCGAGTCAAATCTTGAGAGCGTATCTTGGGTGTGGATGTAAATATTTGAAGAGAGCCTCCAGGAGACCAGGCCAGCTAGGCCATTGCCTGCAAGGGAGGCTGGTTTCTTAGTTGAGCCACAGAGCCTGACTGAGAAGTGCTGGGAATAGGGTCATTCTGGCCCTGAGCTAGGCACCCCCACTCTGTTTTGACAGCAGGCAGCACACCTGTTCTCCAGCGGTCCGTGTCTTACGTCTTTTTGTTGTTGTTTTTTTGAGACGGAGTCTTGCTCTGCTGCCAGGCTGGAGAGTGCACTGGTGCAATCTCATTGCAACCTCCACCTCCCGGGTTCAAGTGATTCTTGTGCCTCAGCTTCCCGCGTAGCTGGGACCACAGGTGCACGCTACCATATTTGGCCTATATATATATATATATATATATATATATATATATATATATATATATTTTTTTTTTTTTTTTAAGCAGAGATGGGGTTTCACCAGGCTGGTTTCGAACTCCTGACCTCAAGTGATCCACACGCCTCGGCCTCCCAAAGTGCTGGGATTACAGGCGTGAGCCACTGCACCTGGCTGGCGGCAGTCCATGTCATTTCTACATGCTCTCATGGGCCCAAGCCACAAGCTGGGGTGACTGACCACCCCAGGTTGCCCAGGGACTGAGGGTTCTCCGAGTGTGGGACTTTCCATCCCAAAAACACCGGGGTAGATAGTCATCCAAGCCTCCTGGGTTGCCCAGCAGGCCTGGCTGACCCCTCAAGCAGGGAGTACCCTCAATGTGAACAGTTGCATTGCTGACGACTTCTTTGGAAGCTGATGTCCAGTTCTTATGGCTGGAGGGAGGGAGGTGATTCCTTCCCACCAGCCAAGTTTCAGCTCAGGGGCGCCTTTCGAAGCAGCCCCCAGCACCCCCGAAGCCTCCCTGCTCGCTGCTGACCTGCGTCTCAGTCCAGGGAGCAGAGCACTTGCTGAGGGGCCAACAGGCATGTTTTCTCTTCCACCCAGCGCAGCTGAAGCCCCTCTGTGCCCCTCCATGATATCGATCCCAGGGAGATCTCTTACAAAGTAGCTGCTCGGTCTGGGGTAGGGCTCATGTCCAGCTCAAATCTGGTCCCCGCAGCTCTTGGCCAGCACAGCCCAAGGTAATTTCAGGATGTGGAGAGGAGGGGACCACATCTTAACCACACCCCTTTCCCACCTGAGAGTAGATGCCTGGCTGGTCTTGGGGCTCCAGGTCAGAGGTCCTCAACCCTCTCTGGGCAGCAGAATGACCTGGGGAACCGCAAGTGCCAAAACCCCCTGAGAGATTCAGCGGCTCATGGCCTCGGGGCTGGTGAAGCTCTTCAGGTGGTGGACCCTCACCTGCGTGCCACCCTCTCCGTGCGGGCAGGTGGGAGAGGGCAGGAACCAGGCTATCTGACTGGGCTCTCTGCCCCTCTCACTGCTGGTCAGGGTGGCTGCAGGTGCTTGCCTATGGCCATTGTCCTGGTGTGGGTCCTTGAGATCACAGGTGTGAGGGGCTCCACCTGGCTCCGGGAACCTGCTTCATACCTCCCTGAGGGGGCCCTGACTGCTGGTCTCCCTCCCACGTCTGTCCCAGGGGCATGCCTGGAACCTTGCCTGGGGCTGGACCCGGCCACATGGAGCAGCAGGTGTGGGGGCTGCTGCCCCATCCCTCTCACCAAACCCCACTTCCTTCCTTCAGGGAGGCTAACCAGGCTCTCCCAGGACTCCCGGGACCTCCTCTGGGGCCCCCTTGGACATGCTGTGGCCCTGTTGCTAGGATGGGAGGGTCCTTCAGCCCACCCTGGGGAAGGGCATGGCCACAGCTCCGTTCCCAGGCCAGGCCTCCCTCTCCTGTGGCAGCCTCTGTTGGTCCACCCAGCCACTCATTCCAGCAAGAAGGGCTGGGCCTCCGCCTCACAGTCACTCTGGAGTGTGGAGGACACAGGAAAACTTTGGTTGTCATCTCTAGGCAAGTTGCTTGTTCGGGAGCTACAGAAACCACGTCAACACCTTGTTCATTTGCAGCTATCCCTGACTGTGGTGCTGGGCACACGGGAGCTGTCTGGGGAGTGTGCGAGTCAGATGTCTGCGACATCAGGATCTCCTGGGTGGTGGCTCGTGCCTGTAATCCCAGCCCTTTGGGAGGCTGAGGACTGAGGATCGCGTGAGGAAACAGTTCCAGACCAACCTGGGCAACATAGCAAGACCAAACCTAGACAAAAAATTAAAAAATTAGCCGGACTTGGTGGTCCGTGCCTGTGGTCCCAGCGACTCGGGAGACAGAGAACCCGAGAGGCAGAGGTTGCAATGAGCTGAGATTGTGCCACTGCACTCAAGCCTGGGCGACAGAGGGAGACCCCGACTCCCTCCCTACCAAAGAATCTCCATGCTCACACTTGTACATGAGCACCACACTCACGCAACCCAAACTCACGTCATACACACGCCACACTCACACAACCCAAACTCACACTATACACATACCACACTCACACCCACCATACACACGCCACACTCACACCCACAATACACATGCCACACTCATACCCCAAAGTCACACCACATAAACACCCCTATACACATGCCACAAACCTACACACACGCGATTTCCAGGCTCTTCCACACCCGTAAGGAACTGGAATCTCTGGGCAGGTCCCAGGAATAGTATTTAACAAACACCCAGGGAAACTGCTATGTGTTCTCATTTCGAGAACCTGTGAGCACATCCCACCCGGTGCCAGATGCATTTTGGTAGGACGCGTGCACGCAAGGGAAACAGGCAGACGCTGACAGGATTTGAGCTTGGGCACCAACTGGTGCCGCTAGAAGCAAGCGTTTCCTTGCGACAGAGGGTGCAGGGCATGGAAGGACAGAGGAGCTGCGTGCACAGATGCCTGTGTGCCCTGTGCCCATGAAGCCGCCATGGCATGCTGTCTTGCAGGTCAATTCCACTGGCTGACGGTGTCTGCCCTGGCGAGGAACAGCCTGTGCTAAGCGGGCCTCTGCTGTCTGTGTAGAGAAGGGAGCTGGGCCTGGGCACCACTGTCAGCCATCAGAGCCGGGGCTGCTCCCTCCTCCCCACCCGGGTGCATTGCCTTCTTGGGGCCGCAGCTGGAGACAGCTGAGCCCTCGGGCCGGCCGGGTGTCACTCCAGTGCTATAGGATGCTAAACAACTTTCAGTTGAAGAGAGAATGGATGCAACGTTGAACAGTTATGATTTTGAGCAGAATTTGTTTTCTTCTCTGGACCTTGGTCCTACTTTTCATCCTTGTCTGGGGTCTTAGCGTGGAGAGAAATTCACCATGGGATGTGATCAGATCGTCCATCTTTTCTTTTTGTCCATCTCTTAGAAAGTGCAGCTTGTCTTTTTTAGACATCTATCCTTGCCCTAGACAATAAGAATATTCTATATTCCTCATAATAATCTTTTGATATTTAAGATTTCCTTTCCTTTCCTCATAATAATCTTAATGTTTTAATCTTAAGTTTGGGGGGCGCTACCTTACGCCATCATCCACATGGAAAGGCAGTTGTCCCAGTAACACCCGTTCCTGAAGAGGCCATTCTGTGCCAAAGATTGACCAGCCCCAGGACAAGCCAGGTCCTTGCACACATCCCTGCCTGGAAATCCGAATTCTGCTCGACCCCTTGTCATGACTGATGGCAGGTTTATGATCTATCCAGATTCCTGGTAGGTGAGCCCTCCCCCTCCTGCCTCTGCTCCCCAAATCACCATGGCTATCCTCAGACCTTTATCTTCTATGTTTATTACAATCAATTTCCTAATTCCACAAAGAATTCTGTTGGGATTTTGATTAAATACACGGATTAACTTGGGGGAGGGTTAACACTTTGGTGATACTGAATTGTCCTATCCATAAAAATCTCCCATTTAGGTCTTCTTTTATGACCTTCTATCATGTGTCATGATTTTTTCCCAAACTTTTGTTACTTATTTTAGTATTTAGGTTGCTGTTAAAATAGTATTGTCATTGCTAGGAATATTGATAACTTTTTGTGGGGTGATCTTGTGGGCTTCTTGGTTTCAATAGTTTATGAATTCACCTGGATTTTCTAGATATGAAAAGTTATTTTTCAATTAGCATGCCTTGTTTCCTTTTTCTTTTTTTTTTTTTTTTGAGATGGAGTTTCACTCTTGTTGCTCAGGCTGGAGTGCAATGGCTAGATCTCGGCCCACGGCAATTCCTGCCTCCTGGGATCAGGCGATTCTCCCGCCTCAGTCTCCTGAGTAGCTGGGATTACAGGCATGCGCCACCACGCCCGGCTGATTTTGTATTTTCATAGAGATGGGGCTTTTCCATGTTAGCCAGGATGGTCTTGATTTCCTGACCTCATAATCTGCTGCCTCGGCCTCCCAAAGTGCTGGAATTACAGGCCTGAGCCACCGCGCCTGGCCTCCTTTTTCTTTGTTGTGGTAATCACTAGCACAGCCGCTAAATCGCATTGGAGAGTAGCAGGGTCCCTGTTCAGTTCTGCTGCCAATGGGGATGGTTCTAAAGGATTTCAGTACTTAAAATTTTTGCTGCAGCCGGGCGCAGTGGCTCACGCCTGTAATCCCAGCACTTTGGGAGGCCGAGGCTGCAGATCATGAGGTCAGGAGATCGAGATCGTCCTGGCTAATGCAGTGAAACCCCGTCTCTACTAAAAATATAAAAAATTAGCCGGGCGAGGTGGCAGGCGCCTGTAGTCCCAGCTCCTCAGGAGGCTGAGGCAGGAGACTGGCGTGAATCCGGGAAGTGGAGCTTGCAGTGAGCCAAGATCGCGCCACTGTACTCCAGCCTGGGTGACAGAGTGAGACTCTGTCTAAAAAAAAAAAAAAATTAAAAAAAATTAAAAATAAAAAAAACAATTTGCTGCAAAGATTTTGTTATACTTTATTTAGTTAAAGAAATTTCTTCTACTCCTCATTGGCCTAACATGACAAGTACATGTTGAATAAAAATTGAATTACTGTTTTGCCTTTGTTAAGATGGTGATTTTCCCCTTTACTTTGTTAATATGGCAAATTATAGCCCATATTAACTACCCCTTGCATTCCTGGGATAAATTTACTTGCTTAGAATGTATTACTTTTACTTATAACATACAATTGGGTTTTATTTAATTATATTTCATTTGGAATTTTTGCATTCATCTTCATAATTTTATTTTTTCTTACATTATCTTTTTGTTTGGTTGATTTTGAGAGACAGGGTCTTGCTCTGTTGCCCAGGCTGGAGTGCAGTGGTGCCATCATCATAGCTCACTGCACTGCAGCCTTGGACTCCTGGGCTCACTTGTAAGGTCTCAGCTTCCCAAGTTGCTAGGACTACAGGTGTGCCCCACCATGCCCGGCTAATTTTTAAATTTCATGGAGAGATGGGGTCTTGCAATGTTGCTAGTCTCAAACTCCTGGTCTCAGACAATTCTCCCACCTCGGCCTCCCAAAGTGCTGGAAGTATAGGTGTGAGCCACCTGGCCCAGCTGATTTTTTCTTACATAATCTTTGTCAGGTTTGGGTACCAAAGTTAAACTTGATTCATAACTTTATTGAGTTGCTTTTTCTTGTTATATTCTTTTAAATAGTTTTTATAAATATTTTTGTATGCTTATAAAATCGCCTAGGTCTGGTATCCGTTTTTTTTTTTTTTTTTTACTGCAATGTAATTTCTGTCATTGTTATTCATCAACCCAAGTATTTTATTTCTTCTTGACCCAATTCTAACAATTAAATCCTATTTCTCTATTTTCAAATATATTGGCAGAAAGGTGTTCATAATGGCTCATATTTAAAAATTTTTATTTGATATGGAATGTCTTAGGTTTTCTATAAATTAGTCAGTTTTATTGGATTTTTCAGGTACAAAGTTTGAGTTTTACTTTTGATTTTGTTATTCTCTTTTCTCAACTGTCCTAATTGACAGAAGTATTTAAATACTTTCTTTGGGTTACGCTGGTCTTATTTTTTGGCTTAAATGGTTTAGTCGTTTGTTTTGTCGTGTATAAAATCAGACACCACTAAGCTGTCGACGCCAATCTGAGCTGGCCATGGCTGTTTCCTCACGTGGCTCTGCGCACTCAGTCCAGTTCTAGAGAGCCGACTCCCCGCATCCCGTGAGTTAGAAACAAGCTTTTAAATTGCCAAACACTGTTTCAATGATCTTGCCATTGTTCTGTAAATATTTTGCTTGTGCTCCATGTGTGCTGGAAAATAACGCAGATTTCTCTGCTTAGGGACAAACAGGCATCACTTTTCGTGACAGTCAACATCTCACCCCGACTGCCAACTTTGCTGTGTTTTGAGCTTTACAGTCAGTTGCTTACGAGTTCCTGATTGCCATGCAGCCCCCCTTTACTCTATGAACTGTCCTGAATTCCATTTCATGTTGATACTGCTACATCAGCTTTCTTATGGTTAGTGTTTGTCTGTTCTGTCTTCTTTTATTTTAAATCTTCAATCTTTATATAATTTTGCTTGATGGTCTCTAAGCAGTGACTTGTCATGTCTGATCTGAGGCTCTTCCAGGAGGCCAACGTAAGATGATGTCTGTTGTGAGTCAGACACATCTGGGCTGTCTCTTCTGTCATATGTTGTTTCCTGTTCACCATGCTGTCCCATTTCTCCACCCTTCCCTTCTTCTACTGCATCAATACCCTCTCTTTACGCTCCCTTTCCTGGTCTGGAGCGTATTGGCTGCATTGTGATTCTGTAATGGTTCCTCTACGCTTCCTCTGCTGCCTTTGCGTTTCCGACACGCACAACCTTGTTGCTGTTTTGTTATCATCGCTGTCTGACAGAAGAAAGCAAAGGGGTTGGTTGGTGCCTGAGCCGCACACTGGGCCCTGCTCACTGCAGGCTTCTTTTCTGTCTCAACAATGACTTGCCAGGTGCAAGCATGGCGCACTGCAGCCCTGGAAACCCTGACCGCTAAGATGTTCTGTGTCTTGACAGACAAAGGCAGATGGCAGAAGTTGCTGATATTTATTCAAACTTCATCCATACAATAAAGAACTCTGCTTTTAAAATTCCATTTACATCAGCAGTTTAAAAAAAAGTGACAATGGATGAAACATGAAGCTGTAAAGTGCCTTTATGAGGAGGGTCACACAAGGGCGCGCAGCTGCGCGATGAGACGGAGGCACCGTGCCTGCACAGTACATCAGGGACATCGCAGGACACAGCACGTTCCAGATAACTTACACATCAGAGGAAAAACTACCGAGTCTCTGCACGCTTCCTATTGATTCCGCACCCTGGAGGTCTGGCCAGTGATGGCTGCAAGCCGCCTGGAGGGAAGCGTGAGGGGAATGCAGCCACGCCCGCCTCCACTGTGCTGGGACTGGGAACCGTGAGGCTGTGAGGCGGCTCGTCCAGCAGCACGGGGACAGCGAATATGTCCTCTCCAGCAAGACACACACGTACACACATGGTCAGAGGTGCACACATACCAAAACATCTGCAGACTAGACACTGAAAGGCTTTAAAATAACAGAATATGTTTCTGAAACACAAGAAGGGGTAAAACAGGAGAGGTTTTCTTTCCAGTTCTGCTGTGACTTGAATAAAATACTCTCCCCACTTACGCTTCTGTACTCAAGGGGGTCACCAGGTGGCAGGTGGACCTGGGTGGGAGGCAGGGGGTGTCTGGCGAGGGGAGCGGAGGTGCGGCCTCCGAGGAGGCTGCCGTGCAGTGAGGCAGGGGCGGGGCTCTCTGAGCTATGGTCAGCAGCACTGGTCCACGCGACACCCTGCAGAAACTGCATCTTTGTATTTTCTTTAAAAGCAATAAAAATATCCAAATTCAGTGAAGCTCTTCAAAAAAATCAAGTCCCTACTTTTTTTTTTTTTGTAGAAAAGAAAGTTAATTGTTTAAATTATAGTTTAAATTTTCTTTTGAAAATGAACCCTAGGTAGGTAAAGGAATCTCCTTGGCTTCTAACCGCTTTTGGTGGTGCAGACACCACCTGATGTCACCCAGGGACACGTTTTCACCCACCTGTGACCAGGGAGCTTCAGGGAGTGGCAGCCGTTCCCACGGGAGAGTCCCCCAAAGTCATTTAATGGTATAAACAGCGTGCTTCTATGTAAACCCCGGTAACAAAAAATAGTTTTCTATCAAATACAGTATCAAATTGTCATTTCATGTAAACACAGTGATTCCTGGTAAAGAATTGAGGCCAAAGTACCACAAAAAATGGCCATGGGATTGATCCCTGCTTAAAAAAAATCCTAAAACTTGTAAAAGAGAGAGAGTCCCCAGCCCCGCTCTCCTCAGGCCATTGGTCAATCATCCACTTCTGCCCAAGCAGCTCCACCATGGTCTGCCCGCGCCCTGAAAGCGCCGTCCGGAGGCAGAAGCAGCAGGGTGGAGCCAGGAGATGCCGCTGCCCGACGCCTCCTGCCCGGGGCTGTTCCCTGCGGCCCGTCCTCTGTGGGCTCTGGAGTCTCCGAGGAAGCCCCAGCGGGCCGGGGTCTTCCGTGGAACCAGCCTCTGCCCTGGAGGGGTCCTCTGCAGCCCGCACAGCCAGGCGCTCTGGGTCGGGGCGGTGAGGTGCCCCTTCCTCGGAACGTCCGGGGGCACTGCGCCCTCCCCGTGCCACGCCAGCCCTCGCAGTGGCAGCCCCAGACAGCGCGCGGGTCTCCTGCGCCCACGCTGCGCGGCGCTACCCCTGCAGGTCGGAGAAGGGGGCCTGGCCGCCCTCGCTGCAGCTGGACGAGTTGCTCAGCACGGCCGACCCCGGGCTCGACTCTGCGGGGAGATCAGGCGGGGACAGCCTTCGGCGTCTGCTCTCCTGGGCACACGCGGAGCAGCTTCCTCGCACACGGGCCCTTGGCAGCGTCACGGGTGGGCTCGGGGCACGTGGGCCTTACCTGAGCTGCTCAGGCACTGGGCCGAGCCGGACGGGCCGAGCTGGACGGACAGGCTGCTGGCCGGCACCCAGCCCTCCTTGCCAGTGGTCGGGTCCCTGACGTACCTGCAAAGGGCGAGGGTCAGCAGCGGCCACGTGCGGGGCAGTCTGGGGGTGAGCACCGGGTCTTACCAAAGGCCCTCGTCGCCCTGCTGCACCAGCTCCACCACGTCCCCGCTCCTCACGACCAGCGCGTCAGGGCCTCCCTTCTCCTGGTCCGCCACGACCGTGTATTTACCCGGAACCTGGTGGGAGACGGGCAGGGGCACAGGCAGCATCAGCCCCAGAGCAGCCAGGCGGAGAGCTGGGCCTTAGTGCCCTGCCCCGTGGGAGCTCCTAGCCATGGCTGGCTCAGGGGAAGGGCACCAGCCTTAGGAGGAGGCCGCAGGTCATGACCACGTCAGAGGGGATGGAAAGCGTCTGTGAATCTGTCCGTGGGCCCAGCTGCCCCAGCCTCATGCTGGTCTCCACACAGAGGTCTGGGCCCCAGGGCCTCTGCACCTGCATCCCCACCTCCCGGAGGGCGCTTCCCTGCCTTCGGGTCTTATTTCCATGCTGCTTTGCTGAGGCCTTCCTTGGCACTCCGCGACTCGCCCCTCCTCTGCCCTCCCTCTCCCCCTACAGCTGTCCTGCCCAACCTCCCCAAGCCTCACTCCTCTTATCTCCTCGCTGTGAGAGCAGAGGTTCCTGTCTGTGCTGTTTCCGCTTTGTCTCCAGGGCCTAGAACTGTGCCTGGCACACAGCAGACACTGCACAGATGTCATGGAACACGTTCCGCTGGGGAATGGGGAACCGGGAAGCAGCAGCTATTCCTACAGAGTGGGGAGATTCACAGCCTCCTGGTGCTGCGTGCGGTGGGCTGAGGAGGGCTGCTGCCGGCTGCAGGGCCTGGAGCGGGAGGACGGTGACGGGGCTGCCTGCCCTCACCCAGTGGCCTGTACTGGCTCCTGCCCCTGTGGTGCCCAGAGTAGCCGGGATCACACCCCACACTCCAGGATCATCCAAAGAATGAGATCCAAATCTCTCTCCAGGGCCCCTGCACCCTGGTCCACCAGCCTGTTTCCCCTCCTGCCACGTGGCCTCCGCCTCTGTGTTCCCCACGTTTGTTCTCACGCCTAGGCCTTCCTTTGTGCTGTCTCTGTGAGAGAGGCCGGCAGCCCTGAGGGCCCTCCCTACCCTTCCATGCCTGGCTTCTCTGCCCTTCCAGAGCCTCCGGGACCTGTCCCCTTTGCACCTCCAGCCTTGGTGCGTGGACCAGGCATAGCACAGAAGGTGCAGCAGACGCTTCTTGGTGTAACCCTCACTGGAATGACTAACACATGGCAGCTTTTTCTTGCTTCTGACATTAACAATGAATGTTGTTTCAAATGCAAATCCATGCTTAGCAGTCCCATTTTCTTACAAAATGAGAGAGAGTTGTGTGCAGTCAGGAAGGCTCAGCGTTCTGTGACATGAAGGGTAGTGGAGTGGGGGCTGCCTCCTCTGAGGAGTGTACCCGTGAGTGGGCTCTACAGGAGGCTGGGTGGGCACCTGGAAATTAACCCAGAAACACAAAGTGCCTGAGATAGAGGAGCCAGGAGGAGCTAGGGCTGTGTCCTAAGACCCAGGCCTGGGTGGACCTTCCAGAGAGAGTCAGGAGGAGCTGAGGCTGCCCCTAAGACCCAGGTCCAGGTGGACCTTCTGGAGTCAGGAGGAGCTGGGGCTGCCCCTAAGACCCAGGCCCCAGGGGACCTTCTAGAGAGAGTCAGGAGGAGCTGGGGCTGCCCCTAAGACCCAGGCCTGGGTGGACCTTCCAGGGTTAGGAGGAGCTGGGGCTATGCCACAAGACCCAGGCCTGGGGGGACCTGCCAGAAGCACCCCAATCCCCGGAGGGCAGCCCCCATCCCAAGTGCCCGCAGGGAGGCCTCGGTTACCAGCTTCTTGAGGCCCAGCCCGCCGTCCTCCTCGGCGTCGGACGAGTTAATCTGCTCTTCTGCACTTGACCAGCCCCCGTCATCCTCAGGTGCCTCCAGTGAGTGTGAAGTTTTGCTCCAACCTGAGAGAGACAGAACTCGTGAGGGACCCCCTGGTGATGAGCTGCTGTCTGCATCCATCTGAGGTGAGGTCACCTAAGTCCCACAGACCCCCTGAGATGTGCACCGTGGGCCCCCAACACAGCCTGTCATCTTCCCTGCTACATAAAGAGCTGAGCAGGACACCCCTATAGGCTTCCAGAATGCCTGGCACGTTTCAGGGTTTGAGAGCATCTGCTTCCAGTTGCTGGGCTACCCTGTGGGAGACCTCAATCCCCAGGCCCTGGGGAAGCCACGCCCTTGTCAGGCAGGGCAGTGCCCCTTAGCCAGAAGGGAAGCGGCCTTCCTGCCACAGAGGACCCCCCCAGGGCAGGTGTTTTCAGTGAGTGCCACAGTCATGTTCGACACCTGGCAGACCGAACCCGGAATCAGTTTCTAAAAGCAACAAGTGAGGCCCACTGAGAGGGCCCGATGCCCTTGACCTATGGGATACTGAGGGCTATGGTCCCCACTGGCAAGAGAGTAGCCCCTGGCACAGTGGCACTGAACCAGAAGGCTGAGGCCACGCAGGTGCCGTGGCAGAGATGGGCTCCCACTGGCCACACAGTTCCAAGCGGGAGAAGAGGAAGGAGTTTCTTCCAGACTTGAGACCACACATGTCCCCCTCCCCGACCCAGTGTTCCTCCTGCCAGGTGCCCAGAGGACGGCACCCGCCTTTCCCATGTGGGGGAGATGGGAGACACCCTCGCGGCTGAATAAACACGCAAAGGCAGCAACCGGCAGCAGGCCCAGCGCATCCCACCTGATGCCAAATGCATCAAGGCAGGACACATGCACTCTAGGGAAAAAGGCAGATGCTAATGGGATTTGAGTTTGGGCACAAACTGGTTCCAAATCCTATTTGGTGCCACTGGAAGCAAATGCTTCCTTGCGATGGATGATGCGGGGCATGGGAAGGCTGACACTGCACTGGCAAGGAAAAGCTGGTGCTAAGCAGGCCTCTGCTGTCTGTGTAGAGAAGGGAGCTGGGCCTGGATGCCACCGTCAGCCAGCAGAGCATGGAGCCGCTCCCTCCACTCCACCTGAGTGCTTTGCCTTCTTGGGGTCACAGCTAGAGGTAGCTGAGCCTTCCAGGCACCAAACCAGGCCTGCATCTGTGTGAGAATTGAGGACTGTGATTTTCCGGTTGCAGACCTGCAGCTTGGCCTCCAGAGTGTCCTGCAGCTGCCCCCAGCAAGGGAGGCTGAGACACAGCACAGGATGGGGGCCCAGCTGCCTCCTCTACAGCAGCAGGGACTGGCCTGTGGGGTCTGGCTGCCAGCGTGCCCTCCCTGTCCAGGCCCCCAGTCGCTCTGAGGCACCATACCTGGGGCCTCTGGCCAGACAGAACCAAAAATCTGATTGAGGACAGTGGGAACAAAAAAAGGGTGGCTGCTGTGTATGCAGAGGAGCCAGCATGGCTCGGGTAGGACCTCACACACGAACCTCTCCACGGGGCAGCGAGGCCGGCCTGTGCAGGGTGATAACCAAGCGGCTCTGCCCCGGTGCCACCAGACACACAAAGGGATTCTTGAGCTGCCCTGGCCGTGGGTGCTTAGTGCTCCCCAGAGCCTCTCTGTGGGCCATCAAGAGCGCGCCGTGTTGGAATAGGGCACGGGGGAGGCCAGCAGCAAAACGCAGAGGTCTGATTGTGATGGGAACGGCAGCGCCTGGGAGCGGGCAGCCACAGGCCAGGCCAGTGGCACTGTCCCAGGAGATGGGGAATTCTATGTGAAGGCAGGAGGCTGGGTGATGGCCAGGATGGTACCCTCTGTTTTCTGTACAACAGCCATTGGCCTTTGCTCGATGGAGTCACCACCTGCAGGGCTTGGGGAGCGGGCGCTGGGCAGCGCCCCAGGCCACCCAGGATCACCTGGGCTCACTGCCACCACCTATGGCAGAAATGACCCAAGGGCAGTGGCCCGGCTTTACCACCACACTGGCTTCCTAGAGACCCCGCCAGGCTGCACCGTCTCATTCACGGACGAGGAGGCGGAAGTGGAGGCTGAGCTTGGCCAAAGTACAGCAGAAGCGGCGTTTGGCCCACAGGGCCAGCCCGGCCCACCTTCGCCACCAGGGACCGGCTCTGCCGGCTCCAGGTCACAAGCGGAGAGGGCTTAACAGACAAGAGTAGCCTCTCCCGGAAGACTGTCAATGGGGAAATGGCTCCCTTCTCCCAAGCTCCTGGGGCCTCCTGGGGCCTCAATGCAGCGAGCCGGGCGTCTACCCACTTGCAGGCAAGACGGTCAGGAACGCCGGGCCAGCTCCCTGCCTCTGAACTCACGCCCAGGGTGGCCACAGCTTCCGCCTGGCTCCATGGGGCTGGCAGTGTCATGTGAGGAGGCTCTGGAGGCAGGTGGGATGGGGAGGCTGGTTCTGCTTACACCCCTGGGAACCTTTGCAAATTATTTGAAAACTCAGGCCCCCTCCCTGCACCTGAGGGTCCTCAACAGGTCAGGGGAGGTCTCTGGACTTCTCAGGGCAGTTTTCACCCTCAGAATATAAGGGAAGCAGGAAACAAAGAAAGCTCAGGTTCCACAGGGAGCTCGGCCTTGCCGGCCCCAGGAAAGGAGGGTCTGGGTCGGCCCGCCAGTTGCTCTGTGATCCTAGCAGGTAGTGTTGGGGCAAACTGTGCTGCAGGGAATGGCGGGGAACGGGGTGCTCTATAGCCGACAGCAGCCACTGGGCAGTGAGACCCCACCTAGCTCCACCAGCACGGCTGGGTGACCAGCGCAGCAGCCGTGGCCAGCAGCCACTGACGGGGTGGGCAATTCCACAGGCTCCTGACAGACCTGCTGAGAGGAGTCGGCTGAGAGGCGTGCTGTCCTCAAGGACCTGTCGCCAGAGCATCACACACTGAACACAACCACGTGTCTGCCTCTGGAGCACAGAGACCCACACGAGCTTCCCCCTTAGGTGGCCTTGACGGCCACCCGACAGCAGCTGGGCCGCGCTTCCTGCCGACGCAGAGCGGGTGCCGTGCCCGAGGGTGCCACTCTACCTCGCAAACCAAAAGGAGTCGGGTCGCTCTTTACTTCATGCCGCTTGGCCTTTTTGTCAGGACTGGTAGGAGAAGCTGCAAGAGGAGGAGGAGGCAGAAATACAACCAGAGAGAGAGGGTGAGGAACGGCAGAGAGGAGGAGGAGGCAGAAATACAACCGGAGAGAGAGTGAGGGATGGAGGCGGCGAGGAGGCTGACCCACGCTTGTGCCGGGAGGGGACACCCACGTTGTGGCCCCTTTCCACTGATGAGAAAGGAGCTTCTGTGAGCAAAATGCAGGGAGCCGAGGGGCCGCGCGGTGAGGGAGGGGCCGGGAGGGCGTGGGACTGGGGGCTGCGGCACTCAGAGGCGTCCTTTCAGGGGCCGTCTCTAGGGATGTTTTCTTAGTTCTGCGCTAGCAGAGTTTGCAGCACCAGAATCTGTTGTTCGTTTGTTTGTTTCAAGTTTCAAGCCAACTTAAAAGCATTTTTATAAATTGGAAAACACTCCTAATTCTCTGGAAAGAGCCATTGTCCACGCTGGCCTTCAGGGCTTCCCAGAGGAGCCGCCTGCACGCCAGGGCCGGCTTCCAGGGCCTCCTGGGCCTCCTGGGCCCATTCCCCCACCATGTATTTCCCAGCACGGAGCTCTCGCAGGTGAGTAGGGCGTTAGACATCTGTCTCAAGGGTCCCGTCAGCCCTGTTCACAAGCAGATGCCCCAGAAGATGGCTGAGCGGCCTCTGTCACTGGGCAGAGCAGAGCCACGCAGCCGGAAAGGTCAGCACCCTGCAGGGAACTCTGAGAAGGCGGGGGTTGGGGTGCAGGGAGAGGAAGGAGGGGCCCTGGAAAGCCAAGTACAGCTCCCGTTTCTGAGCAAGCCTCCATTTGAAAAGCTCGCCTTCATTTTTCCAAAGGAAAGCCACCCCTAAAGGATAACTCTGGGTGTCTGTGTGTGAGACACAGCATCAGTGAATAAGTGATCGGGTGGAAAGAAACGCTTTTGCGTGGCCGCCCTTGTGATGAAGGAGGCACGAATGGTCACACACGATGCATGACAGATGCCACCACGGTGACGGTGGGTTTCGGGCAGATGCTACTTTTACCTTTCTGACCTTTGAGGTTAGCAAAGCCCTGCAGGGTAAAGCGCTTTCTGGAAAGCGCAGAGCTTTCTGAGGCAGAGCTAGTGACCGTGTCATCTATGAAGGAAGAGAAAAAAACCATGCAGAGGGCATCGCAACCCGGCGCGGAGGCGGGTCCAGCTGTTGCGGGGAGGGCCCAGGGCAGCTGCGGGTTGCACGCTGGGTCTTGGCCGGGGCTCTTTCTGGGGCTGACCTTGCTGACACGGGTGCAGAGCAACGGAGAGGGAGGGGCTCTTCTGTGAGGTCCTAGGGCTCTGTTAAGGGGGGAGCAAGGGGCCCTGAACGCTCTGCAAACCTTCTTCACACTGCAGGAAGCGCGTGTTTCTCGGACACAGTGAGCAGCTCCATGTGAGGCCTCCATGTGAGGCCTGGTCCCTGCACACACCCACCTTTGCTCTTTTCGGGGGGCTTTGGCAGTGGTGCTGAGCTGACATATCCCTCCAGGCTCAGGGGGTCTGTTTTCCTTTCTTCCAGCTTTTTGAGGTTCCTTGAGTTTCCTCTTGAGGGACTGATGACATCAGACAGATCAAAAAAGAAATAGTGTGTTGTCTGGTTAGTTTTTCAAAACGCGCTGAGGACCTGAGGCATTCAGATATCTCTCAGCACCCAGCCTGATGCTAAAGCAGCATCTCTTGCACGTTTTTTTTTTTTGAGATGGAGTCTCACTCTGTGGCCCAGGCTGGAGTGCAGTGGCCAGATCTCAGCTCACTGCAAGCTCCGCCTCCCGGGTTTACGCCATTCTCCTGCCTCAGCCTCCCGAGTAGCTGGGACTACAGGCGCCTGCCACCTCGCCCGGCTAATTTTTTGTATTTTTTAGTAGAGACGGGGTTTCACCGTGTTAGCCAGGATGGTCTCGATTTCCTGACCTCGTGATCTGCCCGTCTCGGCCTCCCAAAGTGCTGGGATTACAGGCGTGAGCCACCGCTCGCAGCCTCCTGCACGTGTTTCTAAGTTAAACCCGGACGGGCGGGATGAGAGCAGGCGCCCACCCTACTCACTCCAAAGTAGGAGGTTTGTTTTTCTCGGCGGGGGGGCGGGGGTTGGCAGGGGGTGTTTCTTTTTGAAAACTACTGTTCTACAGATTATTTTTTAGGCCGTGTCTGTGTCCTGTTTCATGAATGATTAAAGGAAGCTTATATAAGAAACAGGATCAAGTGAAAAAAATAAGTCATGAATAAAATAAAGAAAAAACAAGGGAAGAAGAGACATGATGAAGCCACAGTCAGGATTGGAGTCTGAACTGTGCCCATACATGTGCTGGGCCATCAGCGTCGGGTCCCCACTGGGCACCCACTGTCTCAGGATCAGGAATGCTGGGGCGTGGCTGTGATCTGGACAGGCTGCGCACTGCCGTGCCGTGAAACAGCCCAGCCCGGGGAAGAGCTGGAGAGGGGCGGGCACTGCTGGAGGCACACATCTGGGAAATGTACCCTCTGGGACTGACCCATGAGCACATCAACACCAAGGGCCTCAAGGAAAACCCCAATAACCACGGGGTCCCACTGACAGAGGCCGAGGACCCTGGCGTGCAAATCCCCCACTCGGAGTGCTCCAGAAACACAGGCCTGCGGCGGTGTGTCTGTCCTCACCTGGTGCTGGTCGGGGCCGGCAGGGGCAGGCTCTGCGACTGCTCCAGCGTCCGGTGCTGGCTGGCTTCTGCAAGGAAGGAGCAGACAAACCACATGAATGAGCATCTTTACTTCAATGCCAAGGCGCCTTGCACACACAGGGACTGTGCGGTTGCTCTGAACACATGTAAAAATGCACCTGGAGAGGAAGCTACGGGAAAACGATCGCTTGAAGACAGCCTCACCTCGACAAGCCTGCAGCTGGCTGGTCAGCACTTTCCGAATTTCATTCACCCATGCGGCCTTAATCTCAGGAGTTGGTGCCTGTTTCCCCAAAAGAAACGCCAGGAGGTGAGTACTCAGGCCCCCGAGGAAACACACTTTGGTTTCACTCTCAGAACATCCAAGGATCATCTTAGGAGTCAAAGGTCAGATGGTTGCGTGTGACGGGAGAGGAGGGAAGCGCTGCGGGCTGGCCCCGGGCTGCGGGACCCTCTGTCCCCATGCACGGGACTGACTGAAGAGGTGTGTCTGGCACTCAGGGCACAGCACCCTCTCCACCGTGAGAATCGGCCCTGTGTGCTGGACGTGTCCGCACACTTGCGCTGTCCAGGGATGCACGAGCTCCCCTGGGGAGGCCAAGCCCATTTCCTCGCAGCACCCCCTCTGATGTGTACTTTTCCCCGCATTTCATCCTGGGTCCAGCTCAGGGTGAAGACAGCCCAGGGCAGGACCCTGAAGTGCACAGTGGCTGCTCCTGGCCTCGATGCAACTTCATGGCAGATTCTAGCACTGGTTCCCGTGAGAAACGGTTCATGGCAATGTGGAAGAGGCCAGGGGCAGGGTGGGTGGCCCACCTGGACGATGTAGACCTCCTCACGCGCGTTGTACCAGATCTCGAACTTCTTAGCATCTCCCTTCACGTTCTCTGTAATGCCGACGGCGGCCATCTGCCAGCAGAGAGCGGAGACGGGGTTCGTGCCCACAGCGGACCCGCCGCCTTGTTTTAAAAAGGCGTTGGTGCAGGCACGAAATGATGGAAATACTTTGGGGATGGGGGCTAAGAATGGCAGAATCCCCCACCCCCATACCTAAGGATGAGAGCTGGGTGTCAGCATGGCCACCTCAGACCAAGGTCTGTGGCAACAGGGACCCAGTTACAGATTTCCCCCCATCGGGGTCTGTGGCCAGGAGCTGCTGCTGTGGACCTGGCCTCACTTACGTTTAAGGACTGCTTGTAGCTGTAGGAGGGGGCTTTCTCGTACCCCTCCCCATTCTCCTCCCGCTTCTTACAGAAGAGCACCGCCTTCTCGTGCAGGAACAGGTGCCGCTGCATGGGCTTGAACCTGGCCAGCTCCTTCACCTTGGTGTGGCCCCTCTTGTGGTCGGTCCAGACGCTGAACGAGCCTTGCATCAGCAGCTTGCCCAGGTCGCTGAGATTCCCCTAAATGTGCGACAGCAGGGGTGTGTTAGGAACGGGATGAGCGTGGGGCCATGGGAGCACATCACCGAGTGAAAGCAGCCGTTTGCAAAGCCCACCCACAGTGGGATTCCAGCTGCAGGGCGTCCCAGGAAAGGCCAGCTCATGGAGACCGTGACAGGTCAGCGGGTGCCAGGGGCTGGGGGAGGAGGGAGGGACCGGTGGGGCACGTGGGCTTCTAGGACAGTGAAGCTGCTCTGTGTGATGCTCTAGCACTGGGCGCAGGACGCCACACGCCTGTCCAAACCGCAGAACGCGCAGCACCCAGAGTGAGCTCCGAGGGGAACAGCCCTCAGTCACTTATCAGCGTCAGTGCCGGTTCGGCACGTGTGGCCAGTGTGGCACCCATGCTGGATGTCAACACTAGGGGAAGCCTCAGGGCCTGGGATTTACACTGTTATCTCACAAACCAAAAATTGCTGCAATTAATCAACTCTATTACCTAAAACAAACAAACAAAACCTGAGAAGGAGGCTGGGGGGACATAAAGAGGGGGGCAAAAGATGAACAAGCTGACCTGACGTGGGGCTCTGTGGGGAAAGTGACATCTGCCTTCGGGGGCCACTTGCTCTAAGTCACCAGCCTGCAAATCGCAGCCCAGGAAACAGATGTCACGTCTGCTCCGAGCCACGCCTCCTCCCCAGGAGAAGACAAGGAGGGAGGTCTGAGCAGCATTCCTGCTGGAGATGTGTGCCTTCCAAGCAGGGGACGCTTCCTGATTTTCTCCATGTCCCAGAGAGCCCAGTGGGGTCTGTGGACCCGGCTGCGGGGCCTGGGAGTGGGCTTATCTAGGGACCACCCCAGACCTCCTGCTCAGAACCTGCACATTCACACCAAAGCGTGGGGAGTGTGCAGGGAGGCCGCCAAGTTGCTGGCCTGGCATATTCCATGGAGGCGGTGGGGAAGGCTGGGCCTCTGGGCGCCTTACGTCATAGCCGGTGATGGCAATGAGGTGCATGGAGTCATTCACCGCCTTCAGGATGCCCAGGATGGAGCTCAGCGCCTCCTGCAGGTCCTCAGCCCCCTCGCAGTTCTTGCTGTATTTCAGCATTTCCTGAGGTCCACGGGGTGAAGCAACCGTCAGGACACGCAGAGCTCTGGCTCCCCCAGAACAGACCCCTCAGGAGCTTGGCATGAGGCAGGGACGCTGCTCACCCTCCCCTGGTCTGTAGGGAGCTGCTCTGCCCGCCCTCCTGCAGCCAGGACGGACTGAGCGGTGCTGCAGAGGGGGCAGAGCCCCTGCCAGGTGCAGACCCTTGGCACCTGCTCCCCGGGGAGCTCCCTCCTGCCACCCTAATGCCCAGGTGCAAACCCCTTGCACCTGCTCCCTGGGGAGCTCCCTCCTGCCACCCTGCTGCCCAGGTGCACACCCTTGGCACCTGCTCCCTGGGGAGCTCCCTCCTGCCACCCTAATGCCCAGGTGCACACCCTTGGCACCTGCTCCCTGGGGAGCTCCCTCCTGCCACCCTAATGCCCAGGTGCACACCCTTGGCACCTGCTCCCTGGGGAGCTCCCTCCTGCCACCCTAATGCCCAGGTGCACACCCTTGGCACCTGCTCCCTGGGGAGCTCCCTCCTGCCACCCTGATGCCCAGGTGCACACCCCTCGCACCTGCTCCCCAGGGAGTTTCCGGGGAGTTTCCTCTCGCCACCCTAACCCTGGCCAAAGGCACAGAGCTGCAGTTTCCTGCCTGAAGGTTAGAGGGGCCCACGTGGCAAACTCATAGCTGGAATCCCCAGTCTAGGCCACCCCACATCCCTGCTGTGTGCCAGATAATCCAGGCACGGTTCCACCCTGGAGGGACGGGTCAGCACATCACAGAATCCCGTGCGGGCCGGGCTGTGTGGAAACCCATGGGGATGGGGACTCGTCTGCTCACCTGCGTCCTCAGCACCCCTAACAGCGGCGCACAGTAGGGTCTCGAAAGGCATCCCAGCCATCCCAGCCTCAGCACAGGCTTGGAGGAGGTGCCCTTGGCCTGGGAGGGGCAGGGCGCGATGGGGACGGGACCCCAGGGAGGCACAGAGACCTGGCCAGCGGGTGCCGGGGGAGGCCGGGCCACGGTTACCGTGGAGCCCACCTTGAGCAGCAGCTGGTACTTGGTGATCCTCTGCACCGGCTTCAGCAGGTAGGAGTCCAGGCTCAGTTTGTGGTCCAGCTTTCTCTGGCATTCCTGGAACCAACCCAGAGCCTTTGGTTTGCACAATTTTCATTATTCCGCAGGAGTCGGCTAGGAAAGGGGGTAACGTGCTGAAGGAAGGTCCGGGGACACACCTGGAAGAACGGGCAGTCGGAGCACTGTCTCCACAGGCTCTCGGAGCGGGGCTTGTTCTGACAGTACTTCTCATAGATCTGGAAATCCTCCATCTGCACCAAGGGACAGGCACCACATCACACAGCGTCTTCCCAGCCCCGCGAGGCACTGCTGCTCGCCTCACAGCTTCCGAGGGCCGGCACTGGCTCCCAGGCTCTGCTGGGGGGCCTGCCCTCCATTCATGGGGCTCCCTGTCCCCGCTGACTACCCAGAGCACAGGCGTGGCGTGGAGACGGGGTTCCACCGCAGCCATTCTTAGAACGCCGTTTATGGTGTGGTTTGTTGATTTGTTTACATAATAAACTTCTAGCATTTTCTCTGGCAGTTTTACAAATTACCTGTTATTTAGCAAAAAACAGACCCTAGCCCCACTGTGAAGTGTAATTGCTCCTGGGTGCCTCTAGAGCACAGGTGGTTCTAGGGGCACAAAAGGTTTTAGGGCACAGGGCTCAGAAGTTTCTAAGGGCATAGGAGGTTCTGGGGTTCAGGAGGTTCTGGGGGTTCAGGAGGCTCTAGGGGTACAGGAGGCTCTGGGGGCACAGGAGGTTCTGGGGCACAGGAGGTTCTGGGGGGACAGCAGGTTCTGGGGGTTCAGGAGGTTCTGGGGTTCATGAGGTTCTGGGGGTTCAAGAGGATCTGGGGCACTGGAGGTTCTGGGGGTTCAGGAGGCTCTGGGGGTACAGGAGGCTCTGGGGGCACAGGACGTTCTGGGGATACAGGAGGTTCTGGAGGTTCAGGAGGTTCTGAGGTACAGGAGGTTCTGGGGGTACAGGACGTTCTGGGGTACAGGAGGTTCTGGAGGTTCAGGAGGTTCTGGGGGTACAGGAGGTTCTGGAACACAGGAGGTTCTGGAGGTACAGGAGGTTCTGGGGTACAGGAGGTTCTGGGGCACAGGAGGTTCTGGGGTACAGGAGGTTCTGAGGTATAGGAGGTTCTGGGGGTACAGGACGTTCTGGGGTACAGGAGGTTCTGGAGGTTCAGGAGGTTCTGTGGTACAGGAGGTTCTGGGGTACAGGAGGTTCTGGAGGTACAGGAGGTTCTGGGGGTACAGGAGGTTCTGGAGGTTCAGGAGGTTCTGGGGCACAGGAGGTTCAGAAGGTTCTGGGGCACAGGAGGTCCTGGGGTACAGGAGGTTCTGGAGGTTCAGGAGGTTTTGTGGTACAGGAGGTTCTGGGGTACAGGAGGTTCTGGGGCACAGGAGGTTCTGGGGGTACAGGAGGTTCTGGAGGTTCAGGAGGTTCTGGGGGTACAGGACGTTCTGCGGTACAGGAGGTTCTGGGGTACAGGAGGTTCTGGGGGTTCAGGAGGTTCTGTGGTACAGGAAGTTCTGGAGGTTCAGGAGGTTCTGTGGTATAGGAGGTTCTGGGGTACAGGAGGTTCTGGGGGTACATCATTTTATCTCAGCCAAATTGAAAACATTTGCATTCTGTGATTTCAGTTGGTTAGAATGGGAACCTGCAGTAGAATCTGAAGTCATTATTCAGTAATTTTGAGAAGCTGTACATCAAAGCACCACGTACCCTCTCCAGAAAGCATCTTCCAACCAGTTCTGGGCAGTCGGTGTAGTTTTCCAGCTCCCTGAGGAATATCCTAGACAAGGAAGGTTTTTAAGTAGTATGAGAGACAGGCCGAGTCACGTGGCATTGGTGACAACTGGACAGACATCATTTCTCAGAAGCCTTTTATGCCTTGCTGTGTATGTGGCAACAATGCCCCGCATGACTTGGGGACGCTGCAGCCACGCCTCTCCTGAGCACCAAGCTCTCAGGCGCCAGCAGGTGCAGCCCCAGGCTGAGTCTCCTTCTATTTCTGGCCTTGGCTGCACACAGAAGTTGGAGAGAGCTGCTTTTCCCTCAGCACACACATGGCTCACAGGGCTACAGGCAAAGACAGAGATGGGACCCTTCAGGGCCCTGGAGGCGCCGCCCCCATAACTGACCGTGGGTCTGTGGGTTCTCTGCAGACACACCCTCAGTCCTGGCCCTAGGCAGCGCCATCCCCAGGCTCCTGGGCTGTTTCCCTTTAGTTTCTGACTTGCATCTGTCCCCTGAGGAAGTCTGGCCAGAGGGGAAAATCGTCTGGGGGACGGATTCGCGGCATGAGCACTAAGCTTAAAGCTGTGGGGACCCCTGTGTGCAGGACTGGCCGAGACCTGGGGGACTGTGAGGACAGATACTAAGGGACACTGAGGTTCTGCCCAATCTCCGTGGACGTAGAAGTCTTCTTGGTGGTCAACTGCGGACCTGCTGCCTCCTCGTAAGTGGCAGGTGAGGTGATGATCACGGCACGGGGCAAGAAGCAGGTGTCAGAACCACGTCCCAAGCACTGGCGATTCCCATGGCCAGTGGGGTACGCTGGTCCCCATGCACATAGCCACACGGGAGCCACTCACATGGCCTCCCTCCAGGACACGCAGCAGGGGCCGTCCACTGCAGCCTCCCTGGCACTCTGCACTGCATGCTCACCCTACACCTTCCCATGAGTGCTCCAAAACTGTGTTAAAGCAGCCCAAACAGCTCAGAGGAGTGGAGACAAGAGGCCAGACAGACAGACCACCCGCACTGGAGAGGCCACAGTCACTCGGGGGACAGACCACCTGCACGGGAGAGGCCACGGTCGCTCGGGGGACAGACCACCCGCACGGGAGAGGCCACGGTCACTCGGGGGACAGACCACCCGCACGGGAGAGGCCACGGTCACTCGGGGGACAGACCACCCGCACTGGAGAGGCCACGGTCACTCGGGGGACAGACCACCCGCACTGGAGAGGCCACGGTCGCTCGGGGGACAGACCACCCGCACGGGAGAGGCCACGGTCGCTCGGGGGGACAGACCACCCGCACTGGAGAGGCCACGGTCGCTCGGGGGGACAGACCACCCGCACTGGAGAGGCTACGGTCGCTCGGGGGACAAGCAGTCCCCGTGACGAGTAAGGAATGCCTAGTTTGCCGTCCTTTTCAAAAGTGTGGGAACAAAACAGGACTTGCCATGTGGTGTGGCTTTCGTGACCTCCAAAGGGCTGAATACACACCTGGGAGGGGTTCCAACTTCCACTTGCCCAGCAGGATGAGGAGGGGATGAGGGGCGGGCAGGTCCCATTTCCTGCACCACAAAATGGTGCACTCGGGGGGCTCAGAGCCCTCTCCTCACGGCTGGTGGCTCACTTACAACTCGGCTGCCTGGGCGCAAGCCACCAGGCACGGTGCCACGTGGGCACTCAGAGACGGCCCCATGTACCCACACTCATGCCTGTGCCTCTGTGAGTCCACCCCTTGGGCGCCCCTTCCCAGTCAGGCATGGCTCGCATCCCCCGTTCCAGCCCCCTGAAGCCAGTATCATTAGCCGCGAGAGATCATGGGTGCATGCCTGTGTCGAGAGGAAGGGCCCACCTGTTGTGGAAGTGATAGATCTCCTCCATGTTTCCAAACAAAACATCCTTCTTGTGGTGAAGGCCTGTTGACAGGAGGTGAGCCATCAGTGGGTTATCCATCTCCGCGGCGTAGCCCTGCAGGGAGAGCAGAGGGCAGCGGGGGTCCTGGGCTGCAGCCCACCCACAGGCTCATCTGTGGGCTAGGCCGTCCCTTCCTCTTTATTCTTAGGTGATTTCTAAGACAGTTATCTGGACAGGCATCCACCAAAGCAGAAGTATTATGAATAGCACCAATTTGGGGGAAAGGGGTGGAGGTTCTACCCTTCTTGCTTTAAACCTTTTATGATTCAGCTGTAACTGAAACAGAGGGTGCAAATCTTCTGTCTACACTCAGGTGATCACCACCTGTGCACACTCGGTGAATCAGACACCCGTCTACACTCAGGTGACTACCACCTGTGGACACTCGGTGAATCAGACACCCGTCTACACTCAGGTGACCACCACCTCTGCACACTCACTGTCTACACTCAGGTGATCACCACCTGTGCACACTGGGTGAATCAGACATCCGTCTACACTCAGGTGACCACCACTCACATCAAGCTCACCCAGGCAACAGCCCACTGCCAAGGTCACCCCTAATCTGCCTCCCACCCCAAACCAGTTTTGCTTGCCCTGGAGTGCTCTGTGCCAGGAACCGCATGCACCCTGTGGCCTGTGTTTGCGACAATCTGTGTGTGGTTCGTGCATCTGTTGTGTGTCAGCTCCTCTTTCTTGTTACTACATTTGTCCCCTGTGCGGACCCCCTGAGCTGCCTTGTCCCCTGTGCGGATCCCCCTGAGCTGCCTGGTCCGTGTCTTGCTGATAGGCCCTGAGGGGCTCCCCGTCTGGGGCTGCTGTGACCAGGCTGCTGTGGACGCTCTTTCACGTGCATTTGGTGGACAGCAGCGCTGCTCTGAGCAGCAGTTGTCAGAGGAAGCCCCACCAGGTAGTGCAGGTGAGTCCACGTGGTGGTCGGCCCTCCCCAAGTCCAGCCTCACCTCCAGGACACACAGCAGCTCCTCCACGTAGGCCCGTTCTGTGTCCAGGAGCTCACTCATCACGTGCCTGGTGGCAGGTCATGTGGAGAGCAAAAAAGGTTAGCACTGCCTCCCAGTGGTCTGCTCCGCAGTCTCACAGGTGCCACCTAGAACGATGGCCTGCCCAGCAAGAGGGGACTGGCATCAACCCAAAGCTCATGGGCTGGACGCTCCTTGGGGCTCCCCTCCCAGCTCTCAGCCTCAGACCCTGCAGATGGAGGCCGGACTCTCCCTGGTTCCCAGACTGGCCATCACTCTTGTCCTGGCCTGGGACACACTCCTGGTAGGAGGGATTCCCCACCCCGCCTCCTGGGCTTTTGGGTACCACCTGCTCAAAATGAGCTCAGTTCCTCATGCTCATGGGCGAGTCAAACCACCCCTAGGATCCATCCCTAGAATCCACCCGAGTCTCTTCTGCCAAGACGACGCCCGCCCGCTGCCCGGCCTCCCTGAGCCTTCCTCGTGGTGGGTATGTGTGGGCCCGTGTGGCCAGGGTGGGGGCCTGCCATCACCAGAGCTGCCCCCTGCCCACACCCTCACACCCAGCAGGTGGGCAGTGGTTGTCTAGGGAGTGGCCCAGCACCCGCCGCGCTGGATCCGGAAGGGGAGGGCGCACAAGCTGGCTGTGCAGGTCTTGTTGCTGGTGTGAGCATCTTTCAGCAGCCTACGGCTCCTGCTGCTTATGTGATGCACAGAAACTGGAGCCAGGGGGCTGGGCTGGTCCTAGGTTGAGGTTATTCAGCAAGTTCATTCCAAAACAAGCGGTCGGCATGTAAGGGCCCCCACCTTGGCACAGGGGAGAGGAGTGGGGAGCAAGAGGGCTCGGGACTCCCTCTCACAACCCAGGAACTGCCAGCCGAGGGCCACTCCTTCTGTGTCTCAGGGCTGAGCACTTGCTGCTCCTCCGTGTGGACGCCCCTCTGCCTGGACCTTCCTCCATATGGACGTTCCTCTGCCTGGACCCTCCTCCGTGTGGACGCCCCTCTGCCTGGACCCTCCTCCGTACGGATGTTCCTCTGCCTGGACCCTCCTCCGTACGGATGTTCCTCTGCCTGGACCCTCCTCCGTACGGATGTTCCTCTGCCTGGACCCTCCTCCGTACGGATGTTCCTCTGCCTGGAACCTCCTCCGTGCAGACGCCCTTCTACCTGGACCCTCTTCTGTGTGATGCTCCCCTGCCTGGACCCTCCTCTGTGCGGACATTCCTCTGCCTGGACCGTCCTCTGTCCAATCTTACGGAGCCTGCCTGGACACTCCTCTGGACAATCATCTGCCTGGAAGCTTCTTGGCAACTCCCCCTTCCCCCCATCCTGCTTCACCAGCTTCCATCAGAAGCCGGAAGTGACAGACTGAGCTTTCACACCAAGTTCAGTTTACTGTAATTCCCAGTTTTGCTCAGTCTCCCAACCCCGCAGCATCATTTGGCCGCCGCCTGTGGACACCTGCTTGTCAGCACATCAGGAAGAGCCTTTCCTTCTTTCCTGATTTTGGAGTTTTGATGGTCAAAGGGGCCTCCTGCTGTTCCTCGAGGGCCTCTGGGAGGGAGCCCCATGCGCCTCATGGGTGCTTGGCTCCTTCCCAGTGTTGCTCTGGGGACCTGCATTCCCTGGCCCTGCACCAGTGAAGTCTTTCTTGAAGGCGAAGGAAGCCAAGAAAGGGAACTGCTTTTGTTTGCATAACACTCCCTGAATTTGAGGGTCCAGGAATCCCAGAGGAAGAGGAGGGCTGGAGACGATGCCGTCCCCTACACCAGCTGCCTGGCACCACTGCCTGCCACACTCAGTCCTGAGCAGCTGTTGGCTGCTGCTGTGGCTGGCGCTGGTTGGGGCCTTTGAGTGGTGTCTCCTGTGGATGGCAGTGGAGGGTGGAGGCTCTCGCTGGGGTGGAGATGCCCCTTTATTCTTGCATTCAGCCATCGCCCTCTCTTCCCTCCCGAGTCCCCCAGTGGTGCGTGTGCGGCATGTGTGTGCTTCACGTGGTGGGGACCAGGACACGTGCTCGAGCCACGGCAGGCCCTCTGGATATCGGTTGGTGCAAAAGTAAGAACCACAATGACTTCTGCACCAGCCTTCTATCTGAGGCATCCATTCGAGTGCCTGACGGCACCTAGTGGTTCAGGCTGCGGTCGGAGGGCCCCTGTGAGGCTAGAAGGGCAGCGCACCTACCTGCGCAGGATGGCCAGGCTCTCCTCCTCCTCCCCTGCAGAGCTGCGGCCCTGCCGGCTCTCACTCATCTCACTCTGGGGAGAAGAACAGTGTCAGGTCTGAAAGGCGGGACAGAGCCTCAAGGGCCAACTCTCAAGGCCAGAGCCCACTGGTTCCCGTATGGGGACAGGGCTGAGCTCCCACGATGGGGAGCTGGCCAGGCAGCTGGGCCGCGCCTGGCAGGGGCCATGTGGAGAACCAGGCCTGGTGTGAACCAAGCAGGAGGGTGTGGACGGCGGGGTTGTCATGGGCAAGCCTCACCTTGGCCCTCCGGTAGGGCCCTCTCCGCAGTGCACCGCCCTCGGAGCTGGAGTTCTCCGAGCCTCGCCGAATGCCTGTTGGGAAGGAGTGGGGCCTGAAGTCCCCTCTGACCCTCTGGAGAGGGGACGTGCGCCCAGCGGGAAAAGGCCCCAAGGAGAGGGCAGGACTTGGCCTCTGAGGCCATAGGCAGTGGTGTCAGAAGGGGGAGGACCATGGGGTCTTGCTGCCCTGAGTCACCCCATGTTCCCACAGCCCATGGGGACACAGTGCCTGTGGGCTCCGGCCTGGGAGAACTCCCAACAGGCAGAAAATAAGGTCGCCTGGGACCCAGTACAGGAAGGCAAGAGCCTGGCCAACCAGGGCCCCTGAGATTCACAGCTGACTTTCACCAAGCTGGGGTGGCAGCTCGCCTCGTGGGTTCGTGTGTGAGAAACCAGCAAAGATGGGAAGAGGGTTTGTTTTGAGACATGGAGGTGGCAGGAAAGTCTCTGGGAAATGGAGCGGCACCCGGCTTGGCGTAGAGGGCAGGTTTGGGACCAGCAATGTGGGCCGGACTGAGGTGCGTGGACGTGGCTCTTCAGGGCTCCGGGAGCCCAGAGTCTGGGCCATGTGTGAGGAACGTTGTTTGGCAATAGCACCGGGAAAGGACAGACTGCGGAGAGGCTGGAGCTGGGAAAGCTGGAGGTGGTTCCTCCGTGGGAACTCTGCGTTTTCAGTTTTGGGTCACGTGGACTTCACTGAGACCACGGAACCCTGCCAGCCTCGTGGAAAAGCAGCCACAAACAATGCCTACAAGATGTGTGTGGCCGGGTCCTGACAAAATTCCATTTATAAACACGGGCAAGGGGTGGCAGGAACCGGCCCTCAGGCCCTGAACTGGGGCCCGGAGGTGGAAGGGGAGGAGGCGTGTGGAGACAGCTTTTGCAGGTGGCTGCTCAGATGTTCCAAGCTCTCAACGCCCGGGGCTCCCCGAGGGTCCCACAGCACCTGGGGCACAGGGTAGCCACACAGACCTGGGGAGGGGCAGGGAGACTTTGCCAGTGCCTCGGGTCTGGGGGCCACCGGCTGCACGGGCCGCGTCTGCCTGGCCGCCAGCTTCTTCAGGCTGGCCTGCCTGCGGTGGAACACCTCCTCCATGCTCGCCTGCTTCTGGAAGACCTTTCGCACGTGCTCCTGAAACCACACGCTCAGTAAGGCGCCTTGCACGTGTTGGCATCATTAAAAATACACGATCATGTGCAGAATGTGCCAGGGCACGCCCAACCCCCACTTTAAATGTTCTCCATGCTGAGTCTGTCAGTGCAGCGTGGCTGCGTCCAGCCCTGGCCGCTATGGACGGTGAAGGGGATGCAGCCCACCCACGGGATGGGACCCCGGTCTTGGGAAAGGGCAGCTCCATGCGAGGGAGGGGCCTGCGGCCTTCCCCAGGCATGTGGAGGGCTTAGGAGGAGCCTGGTCTCAAGGGCATCACCAGGTCCCAGGGCCAGGCCCTTCCTGAAGAACACGCCCACGCCACGAAGTCTGCCAGCAGAGATGGGATGGCAACCTCGCAGGGTTGGCGTGGAAATAACTTCTGTGTTGAAAGGAAAATTCAACTCGACCTCCCAACTGTGTGTTTCTCTCAAATGCCTATTATTTGGGAGTAATTCATTAAATGGGCCGGGCGTGGTGGCTCACACCTGTCATCTCAGCACTTTGGAAGGCCCAGGTGGGTGGATCACCTGAGGTCAGGAGTTCGAGACCAGCCTGGCCAACATGGTGAAACCCCGTCTCCACTAAAAATACAAAAATTAGCCGGGTGTGGTGGCACATGCCTGTAATCCCAGCTACTCAGGAGGCTGAGGCAGGAGAATCACTTGAACCTGGGAAGCAGAGATTGCAATGAGCCAAGATCGTGCCACTGCACTCCAGCCTGGGCGACAAGAGTGAGACTCTGTCTCAAAAAATAAATAAATAAAAATAATTCATTAAATGATTCTTTAAAACTCCCCACAGAGGAATGCCCCACTGCTAGGGACGGTGAGCTGCAAACGGAGAGCCCGAGTCAGCATTACCATGAGGTCTTGGTTGAGGATGGATTCGTATTCTTTGTAAATCGTGTTGAGCTCCTGGATCTTATTTTCCGCACTGGTCTCCAAAAACTTCTCGATTTCCTGGAGGGCAGCCTCCGCGCCGTCCTGGGACTGGCACTTGTCCACAGGTTGTGAGGCCAGCAGGTAAATCCCTTCATCACACCACTTCAGGGACTGGAAACACAGAGCATTGCCAAGGGCAGGACGCCATGAGAAGGTGAGCGCACCACCCTGTCCAGGCACATGCTGTCGGGGCGTCCTCCCAACATGATCCCGGACTACCAGCTCCTCATGCTCCCGCCACCGTGTCCAAAGCACCCTGAGGGGACACAGTGCTGGACAAGGCCAGTGAATTACCCAGGGCGGGGCCTGGAGAGGCAGGGAAAGTACAGTAGGATCAACCAGGCCTTAAGCTTCTGGACCTTTTAAAGAAATCATTATGGGCTGGGCAGGGTGGCTCACGCCTGTGATCCCAGCACTTTGAGAGGTGAAGGTGGATCACCTGAGCCCAGGAGTTCGAGACCAGCCTGGGCAACATAGTGGGATCCCATCTCTATCTCTCACACACACACAAATACAAGAATTAGCTGGGTACGGTGGCATGCACCTATGGTCTCAGCTACTTGGGGGCTGAGGTGGGAGGATCCCTTGAGCCCAGGAACCAGAAGTTGCAGTGAGCCAAAAAAAAAAAAAAAAAGAAATCAAACTGTGCAAATGAATTCTAGAAAAAGACCCGCTAGGCCAGCAAGACCAGAAAGGAAGGACGTTTTCCAGCCAAGGAGCTGCCCTTCCCATGACAAGGGTCAGCCGGTGGTGGAGGCGGGAGGAAGAGGCTGGTTTCACAGCTGGGGTGTAGTTCCGGCTCGGCCTACCGTCTCCAGGCGGCGGTGCAGCTCCAGGGACTTGCTGAGCAGCCCCCTCCTCCTCACGATCTCTGCAGAGAACTGGTCGCAGAGGTGTCGGAGCTCCTGGCACTTGGGGCGGATGGAGTCTACAGCGTAGTGCTTGTTCTCGATGAGCTGTTCGCCGTCCAGGGACAGGGCCCGGGCCCTCTCCACAGCCACCTGCAGACGGCCACCCAGAGGACCAGCTCAGGTCTCTTTCTGTTCGAGGCAGACGGCGCCTCGCTGTACGGGATGTGTGTCCCGGGGCACATGTGTGTCTTGCTTTCTTTCTTTACTGCTGTGGATGACTGAGATGCCGCCTAATGCCCAGAGCTGTTCTGTGGCAAGTGCTTCTGGGGGCTGTGGTGGTCCCAACAAAGGGCATTGCCTGTCTCCAGGGAGCTGACCCAAAGGAGGCCGGGCAGGGCCACGTGCTGTGGGTGGGGTGCGGGAGGGGAGGTGCACAGGCAGCAGCCCCCACCCCAGTGGACGACCCCCAGGGGCTGTGGGGGCCCTTTCTCCGTTGGCGGGAGGCCCATTCCTGCGCCTTCCTGAGCGGTACTTGATGCTGCTGCTCACACTCTCCCACCGCCCCAGCTGGGACCCCGCCTTACACCCGATTTCTCCTCGAAGCTGGCCAGGTCCCTCAGCAGGTGCTCCACATGCGCCAGACTGTTGCCAATGTCCGTGAAGGTTGCTACCTTCTGGCACACTGCGTCCAAGATGGCTTTGACCTGGAACAGAGGAGGACCCATCTCAGGGGAGCGTCTCCCTCACCTGAACAGAGAGAACCCGCTCCAGATCAGGGAAGTGACGGAACTCAAAATCGGGCCAAGTGGTCATCAATGAAGCAGGGACCACAGTCAGGCAGGCGCAAAGTCAGCCCCGAGTGGTCACCCATCAAGTGGGGACTGTGGGGCCTCTGGGTACCCACCAGTGACCTCACTGACCACTGGCAGGACACTTGTTTCTCTGTGGCCTGGGTGTGCCTCTGTTTATCAACCACACGCCTGAGAACAGCATGAGGAGAAGGTGAGATCACGCAAGGACAAGGGCTTTGGGAGCCGAAAGCGGCAGCAACGTGGACGCTGGAGCTATCGGCATTCCTGCTGGATCCTGGGCGTGGAGTTACGTAACTCAGTCCCTTCTAGCTTGCTACTAACTTCTAATGTCTACGATTTCTGCTGTTGGCAGGAAGACAACGGGTGTCATATAAATGATTTTTATTTTAATATTTATTTATTTATTTATTTATTGAGATGGAGTTTTGTTCTTGTTGCCCAGGCTGGAGTGCAATGACGTGATCTTGGCTCACTGCAACCTCTGCCTCTCTGGTTCAAGTGATTTTCCTGCCTCAACCTCCCAAGTAGCTGGGATTACAGGGGCCAGCCGCCACGCCCAGCTAGTTTTTGCATTTTTAGTAGAGATGGGGTTTCACCATGTTGGCCAAGTTGGTCTTGAACTCCTGACCACAGGTGATCCACCTGCCTTGGCCTCCCACAGTGCTGGAATTACAGGTGTGAGCCACCATGCCTGGCCTGATTTTTAAAACATGTAACTGCTTACTCCTTTAAATACAAAAGATTTTAACTTTTGTTATTGGAAATAATCCTGAGAACGGGTGTGTATGCAGACATCCCAGTGCCAAGGAGATTGTAGTTCAGATGGCCTGGGGCTGAAGGCCAGGAAGGCAGGATTCTTGTCCATCCTTGAACCTCCTGCATCTGGCACAGCTGAAGTCTGACACTTCCTTCCATGTTACCCACAGCCACTGAGTTATGGATAATGCACCACCTCTCAGAAACTAGCTCGGATATAGAAGAACTCAATACCATCAACCAACAGAATCTAACTGATATTTATAAAAGTTCACCTAACAATAGTAGAATACACATTCTTTTCAAGCAAGGAACATATATAAAAAAAGACCATATTCTTGGCCCATAAAACAAATCTCAGCACATTTATAAGAACTGAAATCATACAGAAGAGTATGTTCTCTGATCACAATGAATCAAACTTGAAATCAAGAATGGAAAGACAACAGGAAAATCTCTGAATACTGGAAGCCAAACAACATACATTTAAATAATTGATGGGTCAAAGAGAAAGTTCCAAAGGAAATTGGGGGAAAAAAAACTGGACTAAATGACAAAGAAAATACAATACGTCAAAATTTGTGGAACACAGCTAAATCAGTGATGAGAGGGAAATTTATAGTGTTCTTATTAAATATGCATGTTAGAAAAGAGGAATAGTCTCAAATAAAGAGTGTAAGTTCCCATCAAAGCAATCCATAGAAATAATAAAGGTAAGACCAGAAATCAATTAAGTTGAGAACAGAAAAACAACAGAAAAAACTAATGAAACAAAGAACTGGTTCTTTGGAAAGATGAGGAGAGACACATCTCAACCTAGATTGACAAAGAAAAAAAGAAAGAATATGCAAATTACAAATATCAGAAACGAAACAGGCAATATCACTACAGACCCTGCAGACATCAAAAAGATAAAAAAGAAATACTATAAACAACCCTACACATTGCCTTGAAAAACACACTACTATATCTCATTGTGAAAGATAGTTTCAATAGTTGCATAACTATTAAAGACACTGCATTCATAATTTTAAAAGTCTCCCAAAGAAATCTCTAGGCCCAGATAGTTTTATTGAGCATCTACAAAAATCCTACAACTAACATTATACCTGATAGTGAAAAACTAAACGTTTTCCCCCTAAGGTTGGGGACAAGGCAGAGATGTCCAGTCTCACCACTCTTATCAAATGGTGGAAGCTCTAGCTGGTGCAGTATGCAGTGGGGCAGGGTGTTGGGAGGTAGAATAAAAGGTGTATCTTCAAAAAGGAAGAAACCAAACTGTCCTTATTTGCACATGACATGATGGTCTCTACAGGAAATTTCAAGGACTTTACAAAAAACCATCTAGAATATGTGTGCTCAGCAAGGTCGCAGGAGACAAGATAAATATACAAAAATTAATCGTATTTCTATATGCAGCAATGCATACATAAATACCAAAATTAAAAATATAATACTGTGATGACTTCTTTAAATGGAATATTAAAGGTAAGTCAAACAAAATACGTACTGAACTTGTGTGCTGAGAACTACTTGACACTGATGAAAGAAATCAAAACAAGTGCTGAGAATACCATGTTTGTTGACTAGAAGACTCAATACAGTAAAGACACTGATCTTCCTCAAAATACAGGTTTAACACAACTACTATGAAAACCTCAGGAAATTGGTTTTTGTATATGTAGACAAGATAATTTTAAAATTGGCATGAAATGGCAAAAGAACTAGAAGCTAACACAATTTTGAAAAAGAAAACAAAGAGGGAAGAATGAGTGTACTTGATTTCAAGACATTATATAGTTGCAGTAATTAAGACCCTGTGGTATGGACAGAGGAACAGGCATGTAGATAAATGTAATTGAATAGAGTCTCCAGTCCAGACCCACATAAATGTGCCCACAGTTTTGACAACGGTGGAAAAGAAATCCAGTGGAAGAAGGAGCCTTTTCAACAAACGGTGCTACAGCAATTGGACATCCAGAGGAAAAACAAATCACGATCTAATTCTCATACCTTATACAAAAACTAACTTAAAATAGGTCATAGACTTCAATGTAAAACTATGACATTTTGGGGGAAAAAAGCTTAGCGGAATATACTTGGAATCTAGGACCAAAAGCATAATTCTTAAAAGGAGAAATTGACAAGTTGGAGTTCATCAAAATTAAATGCTTTGGCTGTGTGAAACGCCCTGTGAAGAGGATGAGAAGACAAGTTACAGACCAGGAGAAAATATTCGTAAACCACATAGGTGACAAAGAATGAGTATCTGTAGTATATAAGGAATTCTCAAAATGTAACAGTAAAACAAAAACACAAAACCAAACAATCCAGTTAGAAAATGGGCAACAGAAATAAGGCATTTTACCAAAGAGGATATGCGAATGGCAAATAAGCACACGGAAAGGTTAGTTTAGCGCCATCAGCACTGGGGAAACGTGACGGAAAACCACCGTGAGATTCCGTGGCACACACATCAGGATGTGAGCATAACGTAAAGAATCATTACACCACCACATGCTGGGGACAAGGGGAAGCAACTAGTCACTCATACGCTGAGAACCGTTTGGCACTTCCTTAAACAAAACATGCAACTACTATATAACCCTGCAATTACATTCTGGGCATTTAGGCCAAAGAATTACGAGAACTGACATTTATACCAACATCAGTACATGAATGTTTGTAACAGCTTTGTCTGTAATACCCAAATCCAGAAACAACCCAGATACCCTTCAAATGTGAATGATTGAAAGAACTGTGGTCCGTCCACACCAGGGAACACAATGAGTGAGCCACCGGCACCTGGGGGTCTGCAGAGAGCTGTGCCGAGCACCAAAGCCAATCCCGAGAGTGACATTCTGTGGGATTCGTTGGCATCACATTCTTGAAATGGCAAAAGTACAGCCATGGGGACAGACGAGCAGTTGCTGGGGGCTGAGGAGGGGTGGGCTGCGAGAGACACGGGTGAGTCTCTCACGAGGGGCCGCAGGCGGGAGACGTGTGGGTCTGGCTGCACCGGCTGTGTCGACGTGCACCTCAAGACTGTGACACTGTCCTACAGTCTGGCACATAGCAGGGACATCATACATGCATGTTGAATAAAAGGGCATGCAAATGACTATGAAGGGAGAGCAAAGGCTTCCTGCTAATTTACGAATAATGCAGGTGTAAGTGCATTGCAGTAAGCCGATTTTCAATCACCTTTCCATACAATGACGCAGTCATCAATGGTGCATTTCAAGGCTCAGCCCCACTTAATCTCACAGGCTCCACCCGGCAAGTGGAGACTTTTCTGCATTAAGCCGAAGTCAACCGCATGGCATGGCTCAGTTCCTGGCACTGGGACCAGGGCACAGGCACAGGAGGCCCCATGGGCATCAGGGCAGCTGCCGGCTCCACCCAGGGCCACTCACCTCCCGGAAGCCCTGCTCGAAGTGCCGAAGCTGCAGGCACTGCTCCAGTTTCTGCTGATGCTTTGCCCAGAACTCATCGAAGGCAGCCTCCGTTTCATTCAGCTGGGCCAGGAGCCTGGGAAAGAGGAGGAGCTGACCGTCTGCGTGGCCCAGGGTGCCCACACAACGTGGAGCACAGTGAGAGTTCTAGCGACCCCAAGGCTCACTCCACCCTGGGCCTTCCTGAGATCCTGGCCTGCACTCACTCCCTGCACCCAAACCTGGGATGTGCAGGCCCAGGCACTCAGGGCGTTAGCATGGGAGGGAGGCTCTGGAGAAAGCATCAGGGGCTGCCTGCTTTCCTTCCTGCTTCTCTCCCTCTAGGTCACTGCGACGAGGCTGCACTGCCGAGTCTGTTCATTTCATTTTTATTTTTAGAAATTTAAAAACTTTTTTTTTTTTTTTTTGAGACGGAGTCTCGCTCTGTCGCCCAGGCTGGAGTGCAGTGGCACGATCTCAGCTCACTGGAAGCTCTGCCTCCCGGGTTCACGCCATTCTCCTGCCTCAGCCTCCCAAGTAGCTGGGACTACAGGCGCCGCCACCGCGCCCGGCTAGTTTTTTGTATTTTTAGTAGAGATGAGGTTTCACCATGTTCACCAGGATGGTCTCCATCTCCTGACCTCGTGATCCGCCCGCCTCGGCCTCCCACAGTGCTGGGATATAGGCCTGAGCCACCGCGCCCAGCCCACAACTTTTTTTTAAATTTATTTTTTGAGATAGGGTCTGGTTGTGTCACCTGGGCTGGGTGCAGTGGTGCAATCTCGGCTCATTGCAACCTCTGCCTCCGAGTAGCTGGGACTCCAGCTGTGCACCACCCAGTCAGCCCCACGCCCACCCTGCCAGGTGTGTGCACGGATCAGCTTCACTTTACAGATGAGGAAACTGAGTCTTTGGGAAGCTGACAAGGTGCCCGACACCGGCCAGGGCAAGGCCAACCCTCATGGGCTGTGCTCCAACCTCCGCCTCGTGGACCACAGCACCCCATCTACGAGGAGCCCCTCAAGGATGCGTCCTTCAGTCCCCGGGGCCTCTGGTGTGTCCCTGGCACAGAAGGCAGCTCAGGGTGTGGGCCACGCTGCATGGGAGTCAATGGCAGCTGAGAGTCAAAAGGACCAGCTCGGTCTAGGCCTGGGTGCGCCCCACACACCCCTGCCCTGCTCCTCAGCTGGGAGGCAGGGCTGATAGCACCCACCAGCGTGGAATGGGACAGGGGAGGCTTGGGGAGTCTTGGGGAGGATGGGATGGGTGAGGCTCGGGGAGTTCTGGGGGGTTATTGGGGGGGGGGGCCTCAGGGAGTTCTGGATATCCTAGAGCACCATGCCAACCACACAAATGCCCTACCCTATGCTGCTATAAAGCTGGAAGCCCAAGAGAGGAATATGAGAATCACACTTTTACAATGAAAGTAAGAAACACTAGCTCCAGCGAGGAGAATCCCAAGCTTTCTCCCTGTCCGTGGAAGCCCCACTCATTATGCAGCAGCCCCACGTCTAAGGCCTCTGCTTCCCCTAACGTCTACTTCATGCCTGCAAAAGGGCATTTGCTCTAGGAAATTGTCCCTAGAACAGCGGCTTTCTGTGGGGTTCAGGAGAAAAGCATTTCAGCAGGAGGAGCCAGGTCCACACAGAGGCCTGGAGGCTGGCTGCTGTGCTGGCCCCGGCCAGGAGTGGGGCTGCCTGCCGCGCCGCTTGCCGTTTCCATGGCCTCTTTCTTTCCCAGAGGCTGTGTGCCTGAGAGGATCCTTCCCTGGACTCGGACAGCACAAGGGCAGGAAGGCGGCCGGGCCTCACCTCTGCACGGTGGCCTGGTTGTCGAGCTGGTCCTGGTTCACGCCGGGCTCTGAGCCCTCAGCCTGCAGCTCCCCGAGGCTCTCCAGAACGCTGTGCCCCTCTTTCAGTGCCAGCCTCAAATCCTCCTGTGGAGAGAACGCAGCCTTGCACCCCGGCCCCATCCAGGCACTCAGCGCAGGCCAGTGGTGAGGCCTTGTGGGGCCTTGCTCTTGAGGGGGCGGGGACTGAGGAGGGGTCAACCCCCAACCCCCGAGTCTTCCCAGTCTCTTCTGTGGGGTCGTGCGGGCAGGGCAGGCCGATGTGGGGGACTCCCTCACTCCTGTGTGCCCCGGGGCAGAGTTGCCGTTACAGGTCACTCAGGGCAACGGGTTATGGTGAGAGTCACTGGAGACCCAGACACCAGGCAACCAGACCAGGAGACCAGGAGACCCGGAGACCCGGAGACCAGGAGACCAGGAGACCAGGCGACCAGGCGACCAGGAGACCCGGAGACCAGGAGACCAGGCGACCAGGAGACCCGGAGACCAGGAGACCCGGAGACCCGGAGACCAGGAGACCCGGAGACCCGGAGACCAGGAGACCAGGAGACCAGGCGACCAGGCGACCAGGAGACCAGGAGACCAGGCGACCAGGAGACCCGGAGACCAGGAGACCAGGAGACCAGGAGACCCGGAGACCTGGAGACCCAGAGACCAGGCTTTCTCATGGTGCCTGCTCCTGGTCCTCACAGCGTCCTCACGGTGGAGTGGCCGGGTGAGCACAGAGGCACAGTCCTCAGGGACACACCAGCAGGTCATGGCCCTGGGCCACCGTTGCTGCAAAGCCAGGGGGGCAGAACAGCAGGGAGCATGTGCTCCTCAGAATACATTTGTCTCAGCAAGGGCTGTGGACACGTGAGCACTGGGAATGTTCTGCGAACAGGAACTCCAACCACCACTTCATTGCCTGCTCGGCATGAGAAAGCGGCACAGACATCCTGTCTCGGTCACACTCAGAAGCAACAGAGCAGTTTATTCGGGAGCTCCCTGCACAGATAGCCAAAAGCGCTCCTGAGAGGAGAGCCGCCCCCCGTCCCACTCCTGAAGCCACGGCTGACCAGGGCCAATGGTTGACCCAACGCCATAATGGCAGCCGTAGCTAGCATGCTACAGGGTTCATTTATGCTGCTTTTATTCCGTCCTCATCGGAGAAGGTGCCCAGCTAATCGCCATCAAAAGGCATCTCAAGCCTGCTGACTTCTTGGTTTCACACGCTGCCAACACGAACTCCCGCAGGGACGGAAGACCCCCCCGCAGCTTCTGACCGGAGCCCCTGCAGCTTCCAACCGGAGCGCCCCCACATACCTTCGCCTTGTCCTTCTTCTCTGTGTGCGCACACAGCACTGAGCTCGTCGACTGGACGTCATTGGGCAGCTCTGTTTCGGCCAGCTCGGTCCCGAAGGACTGCAGCATCTGAGCCGTCTGCTTCACCATGAGGGCGAAACTTTCGATGGCCTTGGGGACAGAGAAAACACAATTGCACGCCTTGTGCACTGCACCCACCTCCTGCTGCCCTGAAAGCAGACACCGGCAGAAACCATTCCCGCGTAGACCCGTCAGGCGAGGCTAGCTAATGCGAGGACAGTGAACACCCTCCCACGGCGTCCTGCCCTCCTTGACCTCTTCAGAAACATACCAGGCTACTCTACACATGTGCCCGCCGCCTAGAGTCGCCTGTGCCCGTGCTGCCTCTCCCTGTCAAGAGCAGTGAATGTTGCAAACCACAACCCAAGAGGTTTTTTTTTTTTTGGCCTCCAAGCCCAGAGAAAGCCACTCCCAAACTTATTACTCATGTTACTTCTTTACAATGACTAAGGTCCACTGAGACCATCTCCTCATTCTTGGGAAAGAAAACGACTGTTAATGTGAACATGTTTTTGGAAAAGGCTGTGCTGTGACGTGAAAGCAATTCCGTGGAGGTGCTCGAGCTGGTAGCAGCCAGCCCCGCCCCCCGCCGGCCCCGACGCGGCTCACCATGCGCTGGCACAGCCACCGGGAGTGGCAATAGTCCAGGGTCCCGCCCAGGTCCTCGGTCAGCTGCGACTTATCGATGTAACTGTGTAAATCTGGTACGGAGCTCAGCATTATGACCTGGAGGAGAAAGGGAGTGGGTGGTGGTGTTTGGGATTATTGTTGGCTCCCAAAAGAGCTACCCCTTCAGCAGAACACACAGCAGCACAGAGGCGACCACTTCTGCCTGGACTCTGTGGGCGGCTGTGCGGATGGGGGCACCTGGACGCTGCGGGCGGCTGTGCGGATGGGGGCACCTGGACGCTGTGGGTGGCTGTGCGGATGGGGGCACCTGGACATGGTGGGTGGCTGTGTGGACGGGGGTGCCTGAACGCTGTGGGCACCTGTGCAGGCAGGGGCACCTGGACGCTGTCGGTGGCTGAGCAGACGGGGATGCCTGGACGCTGTTGGTGGCTGTGCAGATGGGGGTGCCTGGATGCTGTGGGCAGCTGTGCGGACAGGGGCGCCTGGCTTTGGACCTGTGTGGACCCGGGTGTGGGTCCCACTCGCCCACAGGCCAGCCGCCCACTCTCTGTCTCAGCTGCGTCCTTCGTAAATGGGCATGTTGTGCCTGAGCTGATCACGCCACGGCGAGGAGCCAGTGACGCTGTTGGAGGTGCACAAAACCCAACGCAGAGTGGCCTGTGACGGCCACGGACACGCAGCAGGCATTTACACCTCCTCCAGCAACATCATCAGACAGCGCTCTGATGGGAAGGATGCTCATTTTTATGCCTGTTCCTGCCAAAAACACCCTGTGGTCATTGTAGACACCAGCTGAAATCAACACCCCACCACTGAGGCCAGACGGGGAGAGGCTGGCAGTTCCCGCATGGTTATGGTTACGCGGGAAACCCGTGCTTGCGACGGCTGCATAAGCTCCATGTGCCTTGTCTTCATTTCTCTGCCTTTCTCTTGCACTTTTTGAGGCCACTCCATCCATGGGTTTGGATAAAATCTAGGCTTGGCTTTGCAAGCTGTCAGACGGGACCACAAAACGGGCCTCCCGAGGTTTGGCTCAGGGGTTATTTGACACCACATGATGTATTATTAAATACCGTATCAGTCTAGAGTGGGGACTCTCAACTGGGGGTGACTGTGCCAGATAGTCAGCCATGGCAGCAGAGGTGCCGGGGCCACCGTTCTCCCTAATGTCTCCTTTCTAGGGCTGAGTTCAGCACCCAGCACTGAAACACGGACACACACGTGTCAACAACTGCATCCTTCACATCATCCGCTCTGTAACTTCAAGAATTATCTAAGCGGGGCTGTGAGTTTGAAGATACTGCTGATTTTTGTGAAACCCATTTTGATGGCTTGCTGTGGAGCCACTGTGCAGGGGAGCCTGTGGCATGGATGACCCGTGAGGTCAGCCTTGCTCCCTGTGACACATCTGTGGTCTCAAAGCCTATGGCTACTGTGCAGTGCCTGCCAAATAGGAGGGAAGGAGGGCACACGGAGTTATCTCTATCATACCATAACACGCACACACCACCGTGAGAGGTGCTGTCTGCGGGGCGCTGAGCTGCACACACAACGCCTAGCTCGTCCTGGTGTCAGGACACGAGCCTCCCACTGCCCACGAGTCCCTGCTCTGTACGGTTTTGTCACTGGTTGTCTCTAGGGAATGGACTGTTCAGAAACTAAGGCTTCTCCAAGGCTACAAAAAATGGTGCACGCACAGGGTTTCCCAGTGGCTCGGAAGCCGGTGGTTCTGGGGCCATCAAAGCACGATGGCATGGAGCCCCATGGGGTGCCATGCAGACCGCCCTGCACCTGCAGTCACTGCTCCAGACCAGGCACCAGGGTCACAGGCGACACCCAGAGTGGACTGCATGGGGGTGGGCAGAGCGGATGGGGCCTTGTGGCCCCCAGGGCTGTCTTGGGCATTGGGAGAGGAGGGGGAAAGGGAGGAAGAGAGGGAGGGGAAAAAGGGGGGAAGGGGAGGGGAGTGGAAGGGGGCAGTACATGGGGGAAAGGTCCCAGGCCGTTTTCTTCCCTGTCAGAGAAGGGCTCGTGCACGCTTGGTGTTGAGGTTGTAGCACAATGAGGGTGGAGAGGGAGGGCTTGTGCCACCTGATTCCCAGGGCACAGGGAGTAGCTTCACAGCGAGCGACCTGTACCCCAGATTCCCTGGCTTCCAGCAGCATCTGGCTGGTGCCATGGGGTCTCTCAGGTGCCTGGCGCTGGCCCATATGTCTCTGTTCTCTTTGTGGCAGAGAAGATGTGAGCTCGCCGAGTCAGCTGACCAGGGCTCTCAGGGGTGCTGACACAGCTGGGGCTGGTGACCGGGCTCCACAGGCTCCAAGAGACTTTGTGAAGCCTTTGTTCTTTAAAGGACAGCGGATCAGGGCTGAAGGTGCTTTCTCAGTGGGCAGTGCTGGGAGACGCTGCCCTGTGCCGGGCTAGTGTGGTGGCGATGGGGTAGTGGTCACCCTGTTGGCTGCTCCAGGACAGGTCTGGCCCATCCCTGTCAGCAGTGGGTCCCAGGTCCCAGGTCCAGGGACGCTTACAGCCCCCTCCCCAGCCCTTCTCTCATCCCTGGGGTGCAGGCAGGGCCTGGGCTGAGTTCCTCGCAGGTGGGCCGGGGGGACTGTCAGTCCTTAGGGTCCCGAGTTCTACAGTTTTCCTGGGGGTAGGAATGTCGCGTGACCCGCATCCTGATGGGACGCCCACACAGTGGCCTGTCTGAGGTTGATGCTCGGTGTACCCCCGGTGGGGTGGGGGCTGGGGGCGAGGGCGGGGGAAGAAAGGATTGCGCGGCTTCTGACAGCGTTGAGGAAGTGCAGCTTCCCACCAGGTCCTGCAGGGTTTTGTTGACCACGTGGCCCTGAAGTCAGCTCCTCGGGGATTTCGATGATCACAGATGAGCCAGGACGGCAATTAGTTCCGTTCTGCTCCCGCATTGTGTGTGTGGGGGGGAGGGCGGAACTTACCGGCACCTTCATCTTAAAGTCATCTCTATTGAATTTGAAAGCGATGTCGGAGAGAGTCCTTTGGAAAAAACCCGTCGGGCGAAGCACAAGGACGAGCTGCAGGTTTGCCGGGAAAGATGCCTGCGAGACAGGGTGAGAGACAAGAGCCTGCAGCGCGCTCTGCAGACAGCGGTCCCCTCGCGCAGTGCCTGCACACTGGGCTGACCAGGGAGGCACAGTTCGTGGGCCGGGCATCCTCAGAGTGGCAGGTTTACACTTAGATAAACATGGCAGAGATGCTGGTCTCTGTAAGAGGCATCACACTTTTCTAAAAGAAAAGAAAAGCCACATGCCTTGGTAGAATGTTATGCTGCTTACACATGTAAAAGTCAAAAGCTTACAACCGTTGTTAGGGGCTGAATTATGTCCCCCCCCAAGTTATTATGTTGAAGCCTAACTCCCAGTGCCTCCGAACGTGACCTTGGTTGGCGACGGGGTCTTTACAGAGGTAACCAAGCGAAAACGAGGTCACTAGGGCGGGCCCTGATCCCAGCACGGCGTGGAGAGCGCCCAGAGAAGATGCTGGTGGAGGTCAGGGCGGTGCTTCCACACCCAGGGACACCAGGGAGGCAGCCAGGCCAGAAGCTGGAGAGAGGCCTGGGGCAGAGAGATGCTCCCCGTAGCCTTTAGCCTCATAGCTCTAGCTCGGAAGGAGCTGGCCTGGCCACACCTGAGCTCAGATCCCGCCTCCAGGGCTGGGAGGGAACACGCTTCTGTGCCTCCAGTGGCCAGTCTGTGGTTACTTTGTTACAAGGCCCCAGGAAACCAAGACACTTGTCAAATTTTATAAAAGCCACGTAGACACGTATGTGTGTTACCTACAAAAATAAAAGTAATCTTGGGTCCTGGTGCATACACACGGCCTTGGACACAGTTACATGAATTTACTTGGAAACTGGCTCTGCCTCCTACAAAGCGTGGGCCTTGGGCAGGTCACTCCCCTTCTCTGTCTCTGCTTCTCCATTGGGAAAGTGGGGAGAGCGGCAGTGCCTACTCATGACACCCTTTCGAAGATGAAATGGACCAAGGCGTGCGTGGCGTTCAGTGGGCGCCTGCACCAAGGAAGCGCTCAAAAGCCACGATGATAGACGTGCAGTGACAGCTGCTCTCGACGCCAAGTTAAGTCCAGATGCTGAAATCCAGGGAGACCCCATCACCAAAAAAGAAATTGTGAAGCAACTGAGTTTGATTTCTGGATAACTAAGTTAAATGCACCTAAAATTTGACATATAGAAGAGAATGGCATTACCCTAAAGCCCGAAAGGAATATAGCAGCAAGGACTGGAGGAGCGACTGCCTCATCAGCATGTCCTGGCTGGGCACTGCCCCGGCCACACTCGAATGTCCAGGCTGGTCTAGCAAGGACGATAAGAAGAGGGCCCTGAGGTCAGGAAGCTGGGGGAGGGTCTGAAGTCAGGAGACGTGTGGGGTGTGGGTCAAGGCTGGGCCCTCCGGCCACGCTGGCTGCAGGGACACCTGGGTTCATCTCCACTGCTGACAACATGGTCTCAGGCGGGAATTCTAGATTGCGCACCCCAAGTTCCAACCCAGCTCTGGGATTACAACATAAGCAGCTGGGACCTCACTCAGGATTATACAATGCCTTTTCCACAGTTGTGGGATCCTAGACCTTGACAAGTCTGTCCTCAGCACCCAAACTCTCAGCACCCACGCACTCAGCACCCAAACAGCGCCCAAACACACAGCACCCAAACACACAGCACCCAAACACACAGCACCTAAACACTCAGCACCCACTCAGTGCCCACTCAGCACCCACACAGCACCCACTCAGCACCTAAACACTCACCACCCAAACACTCAGCGCCCAAACACTCAGTGCCCAAATACCCAGCGCCCAAACACACAGCCCCCAAACACACAGCACCTAAACACTCAGTACCCACTCAGCACCCAAACACTCAGCACCCAAACACTCAGTGCCCAAACCCACAACACCCAATGCCGAAACAGCACCCACTCAGTGCCGAAACACTCAACACCCAAACACACAGCACCAAACACACAGCACCCAAACACTCAGCGACCACTCAGCATCCAAACACTCAGCGACCACTCAGCATCCAAACACACAGTGACCACTCAGCATCGAACCACTCAGCACCCAAACACACAGCACCTAAACACTCAGCATCCAAACACTCAGCACCCAAACACTCAGCGACCACTCAGCATCCAAACACTCAGCGACCACTCAGCACCCAAACACACAGTGACCACTCAGCATCGAACCACTCAGCACCCAAACACTCAGTGACCACTCAGCATCGAACCACTCAGCACCCAAACACTCAGTGACCACTCAGCATCGAACCACTCAGCACCTAAACACTCAGCGACCACTCAGCACCCAAACACACAGTGACCACTCAGCATCGAACCACTTAGCACCCAAATACACAGTGACCACTCAGCATCCAACCACTCAGCACCCAAACACTCAGTGACCACTCAGCATCGAACCACTCAGCACATAAACACTCAGTGACCACTCAGCATCGAACCACTCAGCACCCAAACACACAGCACCTAAACACTCAGCACCCAAACATGAACCATGAGCTGCATTTCAGGTCACCTGAATACCTTGTAGGAATTAAAACCAGAGATGTGCCCCCGCACCATGTGCACAAACTAAGGGCTCAGTCACTGGGCGGCTGCCCTCCCTGTCCAGGGTAGGTGGACAATGTCCTGTCGCTGGCTGGACACTGCATACCTTTCCCACAGGGCCCCTCCCATGAAGACCTCTGCTTCATCTGCATTGCATGGCAGGGACCACGGCCCTCAGTGGCCAGCATACTTGGCAGGTGCTCTGCGGGTGTCTGCTGCGGAGTGGATGAGGGAGGGGAGGCTGATGGCTCTCGGGGGACTGTCCTGCCTCCGCTGCCCTCCACACCCATTCCCTCCACCTGCGGCCCTCAGGGAAGTGCTCTGGAGGGGCCCTGCATCTGAGCCCTCTCTGCCCCACTGTTTCACACGACGCCTGGATGTAGACCAAGGCCACGGCCGTTCACCTTCTGCAGGGAGCACACGTGGGTGAGATGCTCTGACGGACAGGCTGAATTACAAGCAGGGAATCGTGAGCTGAGCATCTACGGGGAGTGTGATCCTGGTGGATGGGACGCCTGGGCAGCTCTCCTTCGAGAAGCAAGCCCCAAGGAGTGGGATGCCCCAGGGCAGATTCTGTGTCTCCGCAACGAACAGACTGAAAATCCTTCACACTGCTGTGAAATTGGCCACTACTACTTACGAAAAACCACTCTTTTTCTGGAGGTGCAATGAATCATGCTCTTCTACATTTCACTGTCACTTTTATCACCTGGATCTTTAAGGACAGGCTGAGAGCCTGAAGCTCGGAGATGAAGCCGGGTGTGTGGGGGAGGGGTCCATGTCTCCAGCAGGTGCAGCTCATTTGCCCCTAAAGCCTCTGGGAGCAAAGTGCACCCCAGCAGCAAGGCTGGTTCCTGGAGGCTCTGCCAACATTAAACACAACCCCCTCTTCCTTGGTTCAGTTTTAGTGTTTTGTATTTTAAGTTATTGGATCATTATATTAAATAGAATAAATTGGAAGATCCTAGCTGAGTGAGAAGGTGCTAATAATGTACACAAACACATAGTTCGAATAAATATAACAGCAAATTAAATTTTCTCTAAATTGGAGCTGACCATTTGTATTAAAAGCTGGAGAAAGGTCTAAAATAAAAACTTTATTTTAAAAGCTGGGGGTAAGTACAAATGGTAACTGGATGAAGAATTTGGGATGGAGGCTGTCAGGTCAAGTCTTTTTGTAAATTACTCAACAATAAAGTAATCCTAAGAGTATAATAAGTTTTTATGTAATATGAAAACAATATTGCTTTTTCTGGGCTGACCTGGATGAACTTAGGAACAGGTATGTGTGATGACCACAGCATTGTAGTCTGGAGGTAGAAAAAGAGTTCACTGGTTTCTGAGTTAATATTCTTAGAGACTCACAAAATAATCACTGCATATATTTCCCAACGCAGCTAAAGCCCACAGGACACGCTGGGAACTCTGTAGAACTGGGTACTTTGGGGAACTCTGTTTGAAAAACCCTCCCCAAGTTCAAATCACCTTCCTTAAGGTCTGCTCCAAGCCACACTTATCCAGCTTGACATTATATATTTAATTTCAGTGCAGCTGAAACCTCACCAATTACACTTGTCTGATAGTAGCCAAAAAGCAAACACGAGTTTACATAAAAATGTGCATTTGAAAGTTTGTTTGTGTCTCAGCGTTAACAGATGAATAAAACTTTGGAGCCAGAATCAGAGACGCTGGACCGGGTGAGGAAAGCAATGGGCGTGGACCCCGTTCCCGTGGACGGTCAGATGTGAGTGCTCGGGATGGCTGCTGCTGTGTGTGTGAGGCCATCGCTCCTAAGACCAATCCTAAACCACAGCGCGGCCGTTTGGAGACTGGTCCCCTAGCAAATGTTCCTCTAGAAAGCCTGGGAGAAAATACAGGGAGAATCTGCACACACACTTCCAATCACACTCCCACTCCAGAATGTATAATAATCTCCATGAATTTCACAGGAAGCAGACCTGGAGAACAGGCGTACATTCCGGATCCTGAGATTGGACTCGAATGACATTAGGGCCAGGACTACTATGAAAACAGGACAGTCTGTTGATTGATTGATGGGAGGGAGCTCACCATCTCTCCCACACTCACCCCACAGCTCAAGCCAACCCCCAGAACCTCCCCCCTGCTTCTCAGCAGACGCTAGCAAAATTCTGCCAAGGTTCTGCCCAGCATTGGTTGCATCTCACAGATTCAGAGCCATGTGAGCCAAGCTCATAACAAGAGCTGAGAAGTATCCAGTTGTTTTTCTGGTCAACTTGTTAACCAGCTCCCTAAGGACCAGGACCCTGAAGGGGCGTGCATGTTTACTTTGTAATCAGTGCAAAACCTCACCCTGCAGAGGTGGAGAGGAAAGATCACTGGAGACACAGCTGCAGGGACACAGGAGGTGATGGAGTAAGAAATGGAGGGAGGCTCCCAGGCAGGTGTGGATGCAGACGCCAGGCACCTGCCACTCCCCTCGAAAACACAGCCCTGTGGCAACCACCACCGAACCACCCATTCAGGCAGAAACGGCCAGTGGACACCTCAGCCACAGGACCTTCGCCCTGTCCTGAGCATCACCACACACCACCCACTGATGACCAAGGGGAGAGGCACCTTCTCCTGGGGAAATTCGGATGCCTCCTTGGCCGTCTGAGCACAAGAGACCGCCCCAATCACGGGACACATGGACATCCTGGGCCTCCACGGGCTGCCCCAGAAGCTCACCCACCAGGATTCCCGCCCCAAAGGACCATGTGGAACCTAATTACAAGGACACCAGATGAAAGGATATTCCACAAAGCAACTGGCTTCAACCCTTTGCAAATCTCAATCTCATAAAGGACAGAAAGCAAAACAAAAACCAACAACTGGGTGGATTAGAGACGACTGAGAAGGGTGGACAGCCGACGTGGACGCCATCCTTCACTGGACCTAGATTTTAACAAAATATAGGAAGGACATGACGGGACACGTGGAGAAAGCCCCATGTGTGGGTGACCAGAGGGCAGTGTTGCCACAATGCTGACCCGCCTGTGGTTACGTGGCCTGTGGTTACGTGGCCTGTGGTTACGTGGCCTGTGGTTATGCGGCCTGTGGTTACGTGGCCTGTGGTTATGCAGGGGGTGGCTCCTCTCAGGAGACACCATGTCAGCAATCCGGGAGGAAAAGACACGATGGCAGTGCCAGCTCTCATCAGCAAAACCTGTGTGTGTCTGTGTTTATGGATGTGTGTATATGTGTATATATATATGTGTTTGTGTGTGTGATGTGTGTCTCTGTGTCTGTGTGATGTATGTTTCTGGGTGTATGTGTGTGTGATGTGTGTTTATGTGATGCATGTGTGGATATATGTGTATATATATGTGTGTGTCTGTGTTCTGTGATGTGTTTTGTCTGTGATGTCTGTGTGACGTGTGTACGTCTGTGTCTATGTCTGTGTGTGTGATGTGTCTGTGTGTTTCTGCACACACACACGTGTCTATGTCTGTGTGTGTGTGTCTGTGTGTTTCTGCACACACACACGTGTCTATGTCTGTGTGTGTGTGTGTGTCTGTGTGTTTCTGTGATGCATGTGTGACGTGTGTGCGTCTGTGTCTATGTCTGTGTGTGCGTGTGTGTCTGTGTGTTTCTGTGATGCATGTGTGGATATATGTGTATATATATGTGTGTGTCTATGTGTGTTTCTGCACACACACACACACACGCGAATGGGCACTTTGTTAATGGCCACAGCTGAGGATTGTTCACTGTGAGACTCTCCCAAATTTTCTGTAGGTCTGAAATTTTTCTGAACTGAAAGCTGAGAGGAAAAAGACACGTGGCTGCTGCAGCTCACAGCTCTTCTTCTCCATGCCTGGGGCAGTGGCATCCCCCCCCCTCCTGATCCAACCTTCACTCAAATGCCTGAGCCACCAGAATGCAGGGGCTCTGACTCCATGCAATGAGCTCTAAGCGGAAAAAAATAAACCAGGCAAATACTCTCGCTCCAGGCATCAAGGGTAGTGAAGAGCAGGACTGGAGAAGACTCAGCGAAGAGTCCCTGGCCCCTCACCAGCAAGGCCTGGCTCTGGGTTTCTCAGTCAGGGAAGCCAGCGTGCCCTGCAGGGTCCACGGTCCCACACCCAGCCTCACGAGGCACCTGGTCCAGGGAGCCCAGGCAGGATCCTTCCTCTTCTCTGGGAGAAAAAGCCGCTGAGTGAGCCTGGGTCTCAGAGCTCTTTTTCTTTCTTTCTTTCTTTTTTAAACGTTTCTATGTTTAACTGACAAATCATGATGGTATCTACTTATAGGGCACCCAGTGATGTTTTGCTACAGGTATCCTCAGTGGAATGATTAAATCAAGCCAATTAACCGATCCGTCACCTCACCCACTCACCATTTTTCTGTGCTGAGAACATTTAAAACCGATTCTTTCAGCAATTCTGAAATAAACATTTGGTGTGGTTGGAATGTTCGTCCCTACGAAACTTCGAGACTTGTGGCAGCTTTGAGAGGCAGTACCTTTCAGAGGCGACTGGGTCAGGACGGCCCCACCCTCATGAATGGATTCATCCATTCACGGATTCACGGATTAATGCGCTGTCGTGGGGGTGGGTGGGGGCCTGGTGGCTTTATAAGCAGGGGAGGCAGCCCCGCCTGGCTCCCTCTCCCCTCACCAGGTGAGGCCCTGCACCGCCTCGGACCCACCAGCAAGAGGGATCTCACCAGATGCGGCCCTCAACTGTCAGGCGTGATTCTTTTTCGCTGTGAAGTGCCCAGTTCCAGATGCCCTGACATATAAGCAGCAGACCTGGACTAAGACAACCTCGTTATTAACTGCATCGCCTCCGAGGTCTTTAGAGAGAGAAGCAGGGTGGCTCGTGCTGCCGTTCCTGGACCCTTGGATTCCACGTTCCGCAAATACACAGTGAAGAAGGGCTGGGGGCCTCTGGATCTCCCACCCTTGCTAGACACCTCAAGCCTGTTAAATCCTCGCGTAGGTGGGAGGAGCGAACCTTCGCATGAAGGACAGTCGCTCTCAGCATCATGGAAGCCTCACGGGCTGCCTCCCCCGGAAATACTCTGCATGAACCTGCACCGCCCACCGCCGCGGCCCTGGGACCCCCGGAGCAGGGAGAGAGCTCGGGTTTCAGAGACAGAAAGGCCCAGGCCGCCCCACCCCATCAGCCGGTTCCCTACTGCCCCAAAGCCCAGCTCCTCCACCTGCAATCGGGGGCTGACGAACGCGCAGGGTGCGCTGAATGCATTCGCCGCAGCAGCTGGTGCGTAGGAGACGCCCTGCAGGTCCTGGTCTCCTTCCGTCCACCGCGGCGGGACTGTGCTCACCGGGGCAGGTGCTTGCTGCACTCAGCAGCCGTGTGCGGAGAAAGCTCAGCCACACTGGGAAGAGCTGGGTCCCCCACACCCCCGAGTAGCCACGGTTATGTAGCGCGCATTTCAGTTCCCTGCCCTGGGGGACAGTCTCGCCTCTTCAGAGAGGGGCACGCAGACCTGGTCCTCTCTCCCTCGACAGCCAGCGCTCTAGCCCCTGACCCCAGGGCTGCTTTGTGTTCCCAGGGGAAGCTCCTCGCCCGCTCCATCTGGACGACAACTCCTCCCGTCAGGTTCTCATCAAGCATCACCTCCGCCGGGAAGTCCTCCTGGAGTTAGCACCGCTCCCACCGCCCCCGACCCCGTCCCCGCCTCCACTGCCCCCACCACCACCGCCCCCACGGTCAGCTCCTCCGCAGAGCCCCAGAAGCTGGCAAAGGAGAGGAATCCGGTCGCAGGGCCGCATACAATTGTATTTTGCCAACGTGAAAAATCTGCTGGACAACCTGGAAGTCCGAGGTCCCTCAGACACCTCGTTTTCCACCTTTCCTGCACACACAGACTGCACCGGTGTTACAGGAAAAACAGTTCTGGCCCCACGGGGTCTAAAAATTAGATTCGCTTTCTCCAGCCACCTACTTCAGGATCTAGACTTAGTTTGATTAGACCATAGCTCTAAACATGTATACACTCTATTACAAAATCCCAAAATGTGAGCGCACGCACACACACACACCAGCACACACGCACACACACACGCACACGCACACCAGCACACACATACACGCACTCACATCCACGCACACACATGCACACTCACACACATCACACACATACACATGCACACACATGCACACTCACACACATCACACACATACACATGCACACTCACACACATCACACACACCAGCACACACACGCACACACATGCACACTCACACACATCACACTCACACACACGCACACACGGTACAGTGGAAGAGTGTTAGATTTTGCAACAGCGTTTTACAAAAGAGGCTTCTATCTGAGGACCGAACAACTAAGGGAGAAGAGACGTGTGAGTTCTCGGAGGGTCTCGTCCTTCTGTTGCTGGGTGCTTGAGCCCCTGGGTGGGTAGCGGTGAACATATCCTGCTCCCACACGCCCTCAGCATCACACAGGCCTTGCTCTGGATGGAGGCACGGGGAGCCTGGTTTTAGGAACACTGGATTTTGGCTCTTCCAATGTCTTATTTTTCTATTCCAAGCCATGCTGAAGGCATCCAAAAAAGAAAAAAGAACACCCCAAATTAGGGAAAGCTCAGCTCTTAAGACAGCACATATGGTGGCTAAAAATAGCCCCGGATCACGGCACATTATGTAAGCGCTGCGTCTCCCTCGGTGGCCAAGCACTTGGAGGTAAAGTCTCTGCCACGGGCTTGCTTTGTGGTGCCCGCAGCACCATGAGCTGGGCACCCTGGTAGGGTCAGGCAGCTGGAGCCTCTGTCTGTTTGGAAACCTGCTTGAGGGCTCGGCTGGCCTAGGCTGTTGCTAAGTGCTAGTTTTCCCAAAGCCACTTTAGGCGGAAGCCCAGGCCAGTCAAAGCTCGCCGTTGAGGCCTGGAGCCCAGGGGGTGGTGTCCAGGTGCCCCCTGCAGGCACTACTTGATGCACCCACGTCAGGTCAACTGCACCATCTCCAAAAAACTGAACCAAGATGCCCAAGGAGTCACCCTGGTCCGCCCTCTCTAGGAAGTGAGTGGCCCATGGACAGAGTCTGGGGCCTCCTCCCAGCCCCACCACCCACCCCTTCCCCACTGCACAGACCCGTATCTCTCCTTGTCTGTCCAGCACCTGGGCTTGGCCGGGTCCACGGCTGCCCTCGCTCCCTTGCCCAGTGACCCTCTGAGTCTCAGTTCGTGCACAACCAGCTCCTATGACAGTGCCATCACCGCCCACCCCCAACCTCCTGCCTCCTTGGCCTTGTGGCCCACTTCTCCTTCATGAAACCACGGTTCTGAGCTCCGTGTCTCCTGGCCCATCCAACGTCCACCATCATTGTCTCCTTTTGGTTGCTCATGCCCCAAACCCTCCTGGAGGCAGCCCGGCTCCTGGGCAGCAGGGTCCTGGGGACAGGAAGACGCCTTCTCCGGGGTCACAGCCCAGGTGGATGGGGCCTGGCATGTGGGGCCTGACTCTGCCCCCTTCCCACGGCTCAGCCGCCCTCCCAGCTGTTCCCTGCCACCCCTGCCTGCGACCCCATTGTGATCCCCCTCAACTGTCCTCGCCCAGCTGGCGGTGAGCCTTGTTCATTTCCTCCCTCACATCCGTGATGCCTGGACAGTGCCCGGGACAGAGAAAAGCCTCAGTACCTGCTGACTACACAAACAGAGTCTGTGTATTAATACAACTATAAATTTTCATACAAGAAAGCACTGGCGTTCAGAGAGAATTCTGGGTGATTTTGCTGGAAAATGCTGGCTTCTATAACTTCCAAACCAGTGTCAGTGAACTCTGAGAATTAAAGGAAGAAGGACAGAAAAAGCCATATTTTTATGGTATAAGAATCAATGAAAAAATAAAAAACACTAACCTGGCGGTGTGTGCCAGGTTGAGGCAGGGTCAGGAACGGGGATCAGCAGCGGTGACGGGCAGAGGGGGGCCGTGGGGGTGCAAGGAGATGCCTCATCCCAAAGATTTAGGTGAGAACCAGCAGCTCAGGGACAGGCTTGCACCAAAACAATGAAGGCTGTGGGCACTGGAGCAGTTATGATGTTCACAAGACAGAGCTTTCAAGATGAGCCACTCTGCTTCAGAAATTCATCCAATCACACACTCGGTGAGCGGAACGGGACACGCGGCAGCTGAAGATCGACGCCTAAATCACGGGTCTGCTGTGGGCTACTTCACTATCCTGTAGAGTGACCTCGCAGAAACATTTTGCTTTTAGAAAATGATGTTTGTATTTCTTAAAAAGTAGCCTCATATCCGGGGAAGCTCTTGTCATCTAACCCGGGAGTGACTGATTTATCAGAGAGACACACGTGATGATGCGTGAGCAGAGGGGCCGGGGCACACGTAGTGAGGCGGGAGCAGAGGGGCCGGGGCACACGTAGTGAGGCGTGAACAGAGACGCTGGGGCACACGTAGCGAGGCGTGAGCAGAGGGGCCGGGGCACATGTAGTGAGGTGTGAACAGAGACGCTGGGGCACATGTAGCGAGGTGTGAGCAGAGGGGCCAGGGCACACATAGTGAGGCGTGAGCAGAGGGGCTGGGGCACACATAGCGAGGCGTGAGCAGAGGGGCTGCGGCACACATAGCGAGGCGTGAGCAGAGGGGCTGCGGCACACATAGCGAGGCGTGAGCAGAGGGGCCGGGGCACACGTAGCGAGGCGTGAGCAGAGGGGCCGGGGCACACGTAGCGAGGCGTGAGCAGAGGGGCCGGGGCACACGTAGCGAGGCGTGAGCAGAGGGGCCGGGGCACACGTAGTGAGGCGTGAGCAGAGGGGCCGGGGCACACGTAGTGGGGCGTGAGCAGAGGGGCCGCGGGGCACACGTAGTGGGGCGTGAGCAGAGGGGCCGCAGGGCACATAGTGGGGCGTGAGCAGAGGGGCCGCGGGACACGTAGTGGGGCGTGAGCAGAGGGGCCGCGGGACACGTAGTGGGGCGTGAGCAGAGGGGCCGCGGGACACGTAGTGGGGCGTGAGCAGAGGGGCCGGGGCACACGTAGTGAGGTGTGAGCAGAGACGCTGGGGCACACGTAGTGAGGTGTGAACAGAGACGCTGGGGCACACGTAGAGAGGTGTGAACAGAGACGCTGGGGCACACGTAGTGAGGTGTGAACAGAGACGCTGGGGCACATGTAGCGAGGTGTGAGCAGAGGGGCCAGGGCACACATAGTGAGGCGTGAGCAGAGGGGCCGCGGGACACGTAGTGAGGCGTGAGCAGAGGGGCTGCGGCACACGTAGTGGGGCGTGAGCAGAGGGGCCGGGGCACACGTAGTGGGGCATGAGCAGAGGGGCCGGGGCACACGTAGTGGGGCATGAGCAGAGGGGCCGGGGCACACGTAGTGAGGCGTGAGCAGAGGGGCCGCGGGACACGTAGTGAGGCGTGAGCAGAGGGGCCGGGGCACACATAGTGGGGCGTGAGCAGAGGGGCCGGGGCACACATAGTGAGGCGTGAGCAGAGGGGCCGGGGCACACATAGTGAGGCGTGGCCTCTGAGAGGAAGGAGCAGAGCAGGAGTCCAGGCAAAGGGACGCTGGCTTGGGAGCCGTGTGAGGGACAGGCTGTGGCGGGTGTGCAAAGATGCAGGTACCTGGACCCCATGGGCATGGAGGGCACCCAGGTGTGTTCTGACACCTGCAAGTGCCCTGGCAGGGAGGCCGACTCCTACCACCCACGTCTTGCTAAGAGTCATCCCAATGGTTTATATCAGCAGCAGATAAGTGTGAAAGATGTGGCCCTAACGGCGTTGTCTGTTCTTTAAACGATGACGTACTTGCTGGGAACATTGTGGACCTGCCCAGGACTGATGTGCTTCCCAAGAGTATCTGTTGTCCGTCCATGTGCGTCTGACCCCGTGGGTTCTTACGATTTAAATTTTAGAATTGCCTATGACTTCATGAGCAAACTCATTTAAAATGTACAATAATGAAAGGGACACGTTGCTATTAGCTGGTGATGGCTCATCTAAAGAACTTTCTACATTTCTGGGGATGCTTGACATGGATGGGACTTTTGTCCCCTCCAAATCTCATGTTGAAATGTGATCCCCAGTGCTGGAGGTGGGGCCTGGCAGGAGGTGATTAAGTCATGGGGGTGACCCCTCATGAATGGCTCGGTGCCATCCCCCTGGTGACGGGTGAGTTCTCGCTCAGTAAATTCACTCGAGATCTGGCTGTCCAAAAGTCTGGGACCTCCCCCTTCTCTCTTGCTCCCTCTTTCACCACATGATGCCAGCTCCCCGCTGCCTTCCGCCACGACTAGAAGCTCCCTGAGGCCTCCCCAGAAGCTGAGAAGATGCAGGTGCTAAGCCTGTGCAGTCTTCAGAACTGTGAGCCAATTACATCTTTCTTTATCAATTACCCAGCTCAAGTATGTCTTTATACTGATGCAAAAGCAAACGAATGCAGTGTTAAAACAAAGGAAGACTGATTCTATATACGTCTACTTTTTTGGAAGCATTCAGTGTTTTGAATTATTTCAGATAACGATGCTATAGGCGGTGTGTGCCAGGTTGAGGCGGGGATCAGCTGCGGTGAGGGGCAGAGGGGGGCCATGCAGGTGCAAGGAGATGCCTCATCCCAAAGACTCAGGTGAGAACCAGTGGCTCAAGGACAGGCTTGCACCAAAATGATGAAGGCTGTGGGCATCGGAGCAGATATGGGGCCTCTAATTCTTGTAAAAGATGAAGGAAGGAGGCAATGTGCAGGGAAAGGAATGACTTCTTTCACTGCACCCAGAACCTTGGCGCAGCAGCCAGCAGCCACGGAGAGGCCAGGGAACCCAAAGATGATCTGAACGCAGGACCCAGGAGAGGCCAGGAGAATCTGACTTCACTGGGGTTTGGTGCTGGGGAATGCTTGGAGCAGCTGTGCCAACACAGCTGAGGACCCAGGGTCCCAGAGCCTGGGAGGGACGGGCTGTGGCAGGCGTGCGAAGATGCAGGTGCCTGGACCCAGGCTCTGGGTCACCTCCTGGAAGACAGGCAGACTTTTTTGGTCCTTTGGCTGCAATGAAACTTGGACTGACAGGCGGGGAGAGCGAGCGTGGGTGAGAAATGCTCCACGCCGGGGTCGTGCATACGGGTGGGAGCTACCAACAAAAATAAGATTTGGGGGGCTTCTGCTGACTTAATCTCTTCCCTCTTAAATGATTACTCTGGGTTAAAACCAACAGCAAACCCGGCTCCTCTTCTGCTGTGGAAGGCAGTGTGCAGAATCTGCAAACACTCTCGGACGCCAAGGGAAAGTCCTTGCAAAGGAGGGTGGCTACGTGCAAGGCTGGGTTACTGGGGAAGGGAGGCGGTGGCGGCCCATTCAGTGTCGCAGCTAAAGATAGATGGCCCGATTTAGAAAGGAGAAAATCACTTAGAAAAGCTCTGCAGTACCACTTCAGACTTCCAGCCTGGAGCGTCTCTGCACACAGCCCCCTTCCAGCCCGGAGCGTCTCTGCACGCAGCCCCCTTCCTGCCTGGTCAGTACTGCTGTGCTTTGTGTAGGAGGGAGGGTGTACTCAATCCCGAGCATCTCAGACTCGGTGTTCAGAAACACATGGGCTGCCCTGTCTGGGGAAATTGTTTTCAAGTCACACGAGGCTCCCGAAGAGTTCCCCCATCTGGGAAAACACACAGGCACCAGCACCTCGGGAGCTCAAGCGGGGGGCCTTGGCGCTAGCCTCCACGCGCCGGGACCGGGCTCTGTCCCACTCAGCACAAAGCAGGAACTGCGGCAGATAGAGAGGAAGAGCACCATGCGGTCACCCAGCCCAGGATGGGGCCGGGCGCGGGGCAGAGCTCCGGGAAGCACTTACTGCGATGCGCAGGACGGACGCCTTCACGGAGGTCCATTTGTCCCGCCGCCGGTCTATCACCAGGATGAATCCGATGCCAGCGTCCTGCAGGCTGCAGTGAGGAAGAGACGCTGCCGTTAACGTGTGCAGGTGGGAAGCCGGCTGCCCAGGAAACCCCTCAGAAAACGTCCTGGGAGGGCGATCCCCCATATTCATGATGCCATTTCTGCAACACCAGGCGCGAGGCACAGCACACGGGGGCCCCGGCAGCCCCATCCCCACAGTCCCAGAACCTGCTCTCATCCACGGAAGGGCACACGCTTCCGATGTGTTCTTATTTCTCAGCCTAACACCAACCACCTCGATGCACAGATTCAGGCAGAACCACCTCTCCCAAGCTCAGTCATTTGCTATTCCACACTAAGAGCCGAGTCATTTGCTATTCCACACTAAGAGCCGAGTCATTTTCCTCTCCTGGGTGACCAGCTGACTGAACCCTCCAAAACAGTCTTATGGCGCATACATCACGCTGGTCCTGGCATCTGAGGTGCCCATGCAGGTCCACGTTAAGGATTCGCTCGTGGTGGCATTGCTATGGTGCTGGGAGAAAATCTCCAAGACTTCCGAAGGTTCCCAAGCATCTGCTGGAAACGGGAGAGGAGGCAGCACTCCCTGCGACAGCCACATCTGTGACAGAGACCGCACTTGTGCATTGTATAACGACAGCCTCCGTCCTCGGCTGAGCCTGGCGGCAGGAGCCTGAGTCACAGAGTAGGTGAGGAGGGCCCTCTTCCGTGGCTCACTCTGCAGCCAAGCCAATTGCATGATGCCAGCAGCTGCTACCACCAGCCAATCCACGGCACAAACAATCACACGGGCACGCCTAAGGCAGGGGCTGGAATCGCTAATTTCCAAGTCTCTGAACATGTCTTGGGTTTACATGAAAATCAGAATTCTGCAGGACAGAGATAAATTATGCAGTCTGTGGGCATGCTCTGCTCGCTGCGAGCATCATTAACAAGCCAGGGATTTATGTCGGATGTCTCAGATCCTTCTGACGCTCGAATTTAAAGACAGAAACAGCAACTCCCAAGACATGAAGGCGAGGCAGTGGCCCCCGAACGTGCGTGTGTGGTGTGTGCTGCTGCGTCTGTGTCCTTGCCTGCATCTGGCTGTGAAAAACGCCTCACATGGGGGTAATTTGATTCAATAATGGCAGAAACCTTCTGGGTGAGCGCATGAATAAACACTAGCTTTCATTCAAAGCAGCCTTCTGCAGTGGGCACTAGGCCTGTGCACGAGCACGGGGAGTCAGCAACTCCATTTCACAGCTGTGGGGGCCACAGACAGAATTTGTTTTCTGATCTGGCTTAGTTCTTATGGAGCTAAGATTTTTTTAAAGTTATATTTTCAGCCGGGCATGGTGGTTCACGCCTGCAATCCCAGCACTTTGGGAGGCTAAGGTGGGTGTATTACTGGAGCCCAGGAGTTTGAGATCAGTCTGGCAACATGATGAGACCCTGTCTCTACAAAAAAACAAAGATTGGCTGAGTGTGGTGGCACGTGCCTGTGGTCCCAGCTACTTGGGAGGCTGAGGTGGGAGGATTGCTTGGCCCAGGAGTTTGAGGCTGCAGTGAGCAGTGATGGTGCCACTGCACTCCAGCCTGGGCAACAGAGCAACACTGTCTCAAAAAAAGAAAGAAAGAAAGTTATATTTTCATGTTTCCTTATTTACTTCTTGAGTCTGAGCACTTTGACGACTTTTTCTGAACTGTGAGACAAAGTGGGTACTTCCCGTGTAGACCTGTGTGCTCCTTTGCGGGAGGTACACGGTGACAGGTTATCCTCCAGTAATAGGTGCTACACGTGCCTTTTCCACAAAGGGACCTTGGATGCACCAGGCCACAGAGGCAGAACCCAGCTCCCCTCCCTGGCCGGCGGTGTGCTCAGAGCTGCCTTTGGACTCCAGGCCAGGGAGCTGTTCCCGGAGCTCTCCGGGCCCCACTCCTCCTAGAGGGAAGGAGAGCAGAGCCCAGAATGATTGATTTCCACTGAGCACATAATCCTCAGCCCAGCGAACACAGTCAAGTGCTTCCAAGTCCTGAAGCAGGTGATGCTCGTGAGAAACAGCCCACGCGGCCCACCTGCAGGGTTTGCTAAGGAGCCCCTGCCAAGGGCTGTGTGTTGGGCGGGAGGGGCTCACTGCCTCTGCGACACTGGCGGGCTCCACAAAGGCATCACCCTGGACAGGTGGCTCAGCTGTGAACCATCTCTGCTTCCTTTTCTGTAAAAATGAGGGTCGTTGTAGAATCCACCCCCAGGGGTTACCGTGAGAGTGAAATGAAGCCACTGAGTGTGCTGCAGCCCGCCACGCTGGCGGAGCGGTGTCACTGTTTTGCAGAGCAAAGCCTGACTCAGTTTCTCCCCTTTTCCCTGGAATAGAGCTCTGACTGGGGTGGAATCTCAGCCTCTGTGTCCGCCCATGAATGTCCCCGCTACTCCACAACAGGCCGGACCAGCCACGGGGACCTCGACTGCCGTGTGAGAGCTGCTGGAGGCAGAACGCACACCCCCAAGACTTCGGTGACCCAAACACATCCAGTTATAGCCATGGAGCTTCTGCCCCACAGGCAGCCAAGCTCCTGCCCACAGTGCCCGGTGCCTCCCACATCTGGCTTCTCACGCCATTCAGTGTGCGTCTGTCTCACACCCGGCAGTGCAGGCTGACGGTGCAGCCCCAGAAAGGCACCATGTGCTCCCGTCACCACTGGATGCCACCCGGCCTGCCCATGTGGGGCTTCCACTCACTCTACGTTTAAGTCTTTGGGTTACATTGTAACGGGAACACCAGCATCACAAATAGGCATCCGTTTTCAATGAGAAACCAGTTACCAACAACTAAAACATTTTTTAGAAGTCAAAATTGCAAGTGAAATACAAGGTGTTGTAAATTTATTCGACTCAAAAAATGCATAGTAGAAAATCAGTTTCTCGATGAGGACGGACTGGTTTCCAGGTGGTGTTAACGGGGCAGCCACCGTTGCTCAGCTGTGGAAGGTGTGGGGCCTGGGCAGGACGACAGCGCTGGTTCCTCCCACCCCGGCCGTGCTCACCATCGTGGGTGCGGGCACAGGGCATTCGCGGGAACAGGGTGTGGGCACAGGGCGACAGGGCGTGTGTGGGAACGGGGTGTGGGCAGGAAGCATATGTTTCTTCAGGGAGAGGGACTTGTCCTCCAGGGCTGCTACGGACCAAGCACTGTACCAACAGCCCCACAGCTATTTATCAAGCTCCAGTGACCATCCCATGAGGCTGTGCTATGATCCTCTCCAGGCACAGAGAGCTTTAGTCACTTGCCCAAAGTCACACAGCTGTGAGCAGAGACAGGGGAATCTGGCTCAGACACCATGTGTGCTGCCTCTAAGGCCACGTCCACCCTGGCGGCCTCCTAATGTTCCCACCAAGCAAGGACCCGACCCCAAATGCCCACACACCAGCACTCAGCCTCCTGCTCTGTGCAGTCCCCCGCCATGACCTTGCCCCCTACGCAGGGCCCAGGTGGACGCTCATCCACGCCCCTTCAGCCCCGTGTCTCCTCTCCTACCACATTTCAGGAACACCGACTCAGAAGGTGCAAAGCCTGGACTAAAAAAGCCCCTGGCATGAGGATGTAAAGAGCCCCTAGCACCTCCTCTACCCACACTGACTGTGGTCACGAGGGCAGGGCCACAGGATCCCCCCGCAGCCCACGGCACTCCCGAGGCTGCACTGCCCAAAACCGTAAGGCAGGACCTGGATCTGCTCACAGGAGTGAGGACCCAGGGCTCATGGAGCTTGGATCTACGCCCACATCTGTGGCCTCCTGTGCCTGAGGGAGAGGGTGGTGTGGCTCCTGCCCAGTGTCAGCAGGAAACGGTCCCCAGAGGGATGAAGGTGACAGTGCCGGAGGAGTTGGGGTAGAATCACTCCAGCTGGCAGCCACCCCAGAAATGTCCCTCGCACCCAGGGCATGAACACGGCCCCTAGACGCTCCATCGGCCACCAACCCTGCAGCAGCTGGCCTTGGAGGGGCTGCCCTGGCCAGTCGCCCAACAGCTGAGTTTGAAGCCAATGAGCTCACTTTTGGCCCAAATAAACAAAAAAGGCCCAGAGGTCTCATAAACAGTTTCAGGAATGTTCCAACTGGCTGCATCTTCTGTGACAGAGACCCAAACTGCTCAGGGCTCACGACCTTGGGAGTCCCATGGTTCCCCACCCATGTGGGCAGACAGCCCGCTGGCCTGCGGGTGCAACCACAGCTCACTGGACAGGAGCAGCGCATGAGGGATGGTCTGGATGCAGCGGCTGGCTCCTCCCTACCAGTGGGGCAGGGAGGCCCGGCACCAGGTTCCCCCAGTGCCTGGCCATCTGCCTGTGCTGCTTGGATATGGTGGGGGCAAGGAGGATGCTTTCTCCCACGGCGGGGGCAAGCGGAGGCCAGGGCACGGGAGGAGCAGCGCTTGCAGAGGGCGGCAGAGCTTAGGAATCAACAGTTCGTGGCCAGGAGGGGCTGAGGGGACGTGAGGCCTGGGCGGGAGGAAGGGGACCCTTGGTGTCTGCTGCTCAAACGTCAACCTGCACCCAAGACAGGAAGAGGAGTCTGGGAGAAAGGTCCCTGCACAGCAGGGTGGTCAAGTCCTCAGGAAGAGCAAAACAAACGCACAGGAAGGCCCTCCCTGCACAGTGCGACTCAGTTACCTTGGCCCATTTGGGATAGAGTAGGTGGCACCTCTAAAAGAAAAAGTTCTTTTCCCTGGAGAGGACATCATTCTTTACGTGAATACTTTGTCCAATTATAATGCACATTATGCAGAAGCACAGAGTGTGAGTGATGGCAGTGAGTGCCCGGACTGAGAGGCCATTCCCACCATCCAGGGTGCCCCACTCGACTCCTGTCACCATACATTAGTTTTGCCTGCCATTGAATTTTGTCCAAATAAAAATATACAATATGTGCTTTTTTGGTGTCTGGCTTCTTTCGACCTTATGAGATTCATCCACGTTGTTGCAGTGGAGTGTTTGTTTGTTCGTTGTTGCAGTAGGGTGTTTTTTCGTTGTTGCGGTAGGGTGTTCGTTGTTGCGGCAGGGTGTTTGTTCGTTGTTGCGGCAGGGTGTTTGTTCGTTGTTGCGGCAGGGTGTTTGTTCGTTGTTGCGGTAGGGTGTTTGTTCGTTGCTGCGGTAGGGTGTTTGTTCGTTGCTGCGGTAGGGTGTTTGTTCGTTGCTGCGGTAGGGTGTTTGTTCGTTGCTGCGGTAGGGTGTTTGTTCGTTGCTGCGGTAGGGTGTTTGTTCGTTGCTGCGGTAGGGTGTTTGTTCGTTGCTGCGGTAGGGTGTTTGTTCGTTGCTGCGGTAGGGTGTTTGTTCGTTGTTGCGGTAGGGTGTTTGTTCGTTGCTGCGGTAGGGTGTTTGTTCGTTGTTGTGGTAGGGTGTTTGTTGTTGCGGTAGGGTGTTTGTTCATTCTTGTTGCTGGGTTATAGTATACATATATGATGAAATACAATTTATTAAAAAATTCTACTCTTAATGGACATTTGGGTTGTTTCTAGTTTGGGGCTAAACTGAATATAAGACTGATCATTCTTATATGTGTCTTCTAGTGCACACAATACACACTCCTGTTGGACATATTCTTAGGAATTGCTGTAATTATGTAGATGTGGACAAATATACACCCGCCAGAAATGCATATGACTTCTGGTTGCTCCATGGTTTTGTCAGCAGTGGATACTGTCTGTCGGTAGAATTTTAGCCATTCCTGTGGGTGCAGAGTGGTGTCCTGGTATGGCTTTAATTTGCATTTCCTAGAGGCAGGAAGCCTTCTGTGTTGAGCGGCTATCCTCTTTTATGAAATGCCTGTTCACATCTTTTGGTTGTTTTTCTGCTAGGTTCTCTTTTTTCTTGTTGGTGTGCAGTTCTCTGTATAAGCTAGAAACAAGTTTCTTATTGGATGCGCACATTGCAAACATCTGCTTCCATACTGTGCCTTTCCATGCCAATCTTTTCATGGTGCATTTTGATGAAAAGAGTAACTTAACTTTAATGTAGCCCAACTTACTGACCTTTTCCTTTCTGATAATTGCTTTTTTGATAACTGCCTTTTAAACCTTGTGTAAGAAATCTTTTCTTACTCTGAGATAAGCATTTTCCTATGTTTGTTGAGAACAGAGACTATATTACTTTAGAGTTCACATTTACACCCGTGATCTATCTGGAATTAACTTTTGTGTATGGTGTGAGGCAGGTATCAGCATTCATAATTTCCCACATGGACAGCCAATCACATCCACTCCTCTTACTGAGGACGTCCATCCCCTTCCACGCTACAGTATCACTTAAGAAATAAATCGAGAGACTGTAGATGTGTGGTCTGTCTGGATTAGATATTCTGTACTGCTGCTCTTCTGTTTACAACATCTGTGGTAATCACTGTCACTTTAATAATGTCTTAATATTTGGCAGTATCACCTTCTACCTTTTTTTTTTTTTTTTTTTTTGAGACGGAGTCTTGCTCTGTCTCCCAGGCTGGAGTGCAGTGGCCGGATCTCAGCTCACTGCAAGCTCTGCCTCCTGGGTTTATGCCATTCTCTTGCCTCAGCCTCCTGAGTAGCTGGGACTACAGGCACCCGCCACCTCATCCAGCTAGTTTTTTGTATTTTTTAGTAGAGACGGGGTTTCACCGTGTTAGCCAGGATGGTCTCGATCTCCTGACCTCGTGATCTGCCCATCTCGGCCTCCCAAAGTGCTGGGATTACAGGCTTGAGCCACCGCGCCCAGCCAGCTTCCAACTTTTTTCTTCAAAGTTGGGTTGACTATTCCTCACCCCTTGCATTTTCATATAAAATGTAAAGGCAGCCTGCCCATGTTCATACCTAAATAAAGAAAAACCTGCTGGAATTTTATTTGGCAATTGCATTCGATCTATATGTTTACTTAGAATTAAAATTGTTATAATACTGTCTTCTAATCTGTGAACTAAAATATTCTTCCATTTATTCATGCTACTGTAATTTCTTTCAATAACATTTTGCAGTTTTCTGCTTAGAAGCCTTGCACGTATTTTATTAGATATGATTTTATTCCTATGTGCTCAATTTTGATGTGATTATAAGTGATATTTATAAATTTCATTTTCCAATTGTACATCGTTGGTATATATAAAAATACTAAAATACAATTAAGTTTAGTATATTGACCCCTGGCCATTGATCTTGCTAAATTACTTACTCAGCTTAAGAGTCTGACTGTTACTTAATTTGGACTTTCTTCACACACAACCACATTGTCTACAAGTAATGAATGATACCTGTGTTTCTTACTGTTTCAACCCTTTAGACTTTTCTTTTCTTTTCTTGTTCTTGTTGTCTGCCTGGTACCTCCAAGCACAATCCTGAATAGAAATGAGAACAGTGTTCCTGATCTCAGGGGCAAAGTGTTCAATACTTCACCATTAAATGCAGAAAGTGGGGCTCACCTCTGCAAAATTCCAGAATCTGGCTCCCCAAGTCCTGGCTGCCTCTGAAGTCTCTCAATCCCTCAAACATATTTTTAAACAAAATTTTACCCCAGGTTTTACAGTGGCTCTTGGTGGAAATATCAGTTGGTTACAAGATAGTCTATTACAGCCAGAACAGAAGTTAGGTAGTGGGTTTTGAACCTGTTTCCATCTAATAGAAACATTTACGTGAATGATGACAAATGTAACTCAGGTCAAAAGGGGCATCTTGGTTCTGAACCAGATCAGTCCGACCTGAGTCTCCGACCCCAGGGTTTGCAGATGTTCAACCAACTCTCCAAGATTCCTACAAATGGTGCCGCTGGGAAGGGGTGGTTTCATCTTTGGTTACAACTCCCTATTTCCCCAGAACTTGTGTTCTTCACTCTGACTAGCTCGACCCTGCCCTGGCCTACCCTCCACCTTCCACCCCTGGGGGCTCAGCAAGGTGCTTTCTATCGTGGTCATTATCATCATCTTAACAGCACACAGAGCTTAGGATGCGAGCCAAGGGTTGAGTTAGCCTGTGGGGCTCTACCGTGCGCAGACGCCGAGAATGCGGCAGGCTGTTAGTCAAGAGGAATTCTTCCAGGATGACATGTTTGCACCTCCCCCAGGCCCTCTCTGCACTGAGATGGACAGCAGGGCCACTGGACCGTACGGCACTAAGTTCAAGTCTGGGGGTTCCAAACACCAGTGTGCAGACCAGTGCCAGATGGATGCAAGAGAAACATCTGCAACACCTGTCTTCTCAGGCCACTCCTGGATGTTCTGGCGCGATGATTTGAGAGTGGGCCTAGGAATTGACGGTTGTTAAAAGTTCCCCTTGGTATCTGAACCCCATGGACTGGATGAGAATAACACAAATAGAGGCTGGGGGTCCTCTGAGAGTCAGGGTCTGGTGGAGTTGGGGGGCCGCCCACCTGCAGCAGCTGGGAGGCGGGAGGAGCACAAGGGGAGTGTGATATCGCAGACACCTGGAGAAGAAAGGTGCGAGCTCAGAGGGCTCCTGGGTGAGAGGACAGGGTCGCCTTTGACACACACACTCCTAGGGATGCGGGGCTGGGACAGCACGTCCTTCTGTGGGTGGCTGCTGCCACTCACCCACCCCGCACCTGTCCCCACCACTGCCATTGCCCTCCATGGAATCAGCCCCGCCTGATGTCCTGGCTTTTGCTTTATTCCCCTGCCCTCCATGCTCAGTTAACTGTGGGCAGCTGGCGTCTCATGCAAAGCTCGTAGGGAAAGCCCCCCAGAGCACAGAGGCACAGGCGGCCTTGGTTGTCCAAGCACATCTGTGATTCCTAAAACCCAACACATTCCTAAAACCCAACACATTCATAAAGAAATAGCAAAAGAAAAGTGGCACTTAAAATTGTCTTAGAACTCTGGGTGTGAAAAGGAAACCAACCTAAGTTAACCTATGTATAAAATGAAGGAAGATCTATGACACAATTAAAACAGAATGGTGGCATCATTCTCATTTCCAGACTCCTCTGTGAGCCTCTGCGACACTGGCCACCGCAAACCCACAGAGCCTGTGCAACACTGGCCACCACGAACCCAGAGAGCCTGTGTGACACTGGCCACCACGAACCCAGAGAGCCTGTGCGACACTGGCCACCGCGAACCCAGAGAGCCTGTGCGACACTGGCCACCGCGAACCCAGAGAGCCTGTGCGACACTGGCCACCGCGAACCCAGAGAACCTGTGCGACACTGGACACCGCGAACCCAGAGAGCCTGTGCGACACTGGCCACCGCGAACCCAGAGAGCCTGTGCGACACTGGCCACCGCGAACCCAGTGGGCCTCTGCGACACTGGCCACCTGCGAACCCAGAGAGCCTCTGCGACACTGGCTACCTGCGAACCCAGAATCAGGCCGGGGTCTGCGGGACTGAGGTGCCACTGGGCATGGAGAATGGGTCCCTGGAGTTACAGACACAGGTGTCCTCTATAACAAAAAAATCCACTAATGTGACCCCAGGAATGTTGTTTGTGATGCAAAATCCTGACCTGCAGCCATCCTCCACCTGCTGAGGCTAAACATCCCTCAGGCCCCTGCTGTATCACCGAGAGGAAGGTCCCATCACCTGTCACACAGACTCACCACCGAAGGGGCCTCTGCCATTTTAAACGTGCAGAAACTGAGGAACGCGGAAGTGAATGACATATCCAGGGTCAAACAGCTAACAAGTGGGGCGCTGGGGTCTGAGCCCAGAGCCTACCTGGCAAACACTGGGGTCTGCTGATTGCTCACACCACAGTAAGACCCTAAAATCGCCATCCTCCAAGGAGCTTCAGGCGGAGGGCAGATAATACAGGAGCTCCCTGCAGGACCTGTGCCCACCCGAATCCAGAGGCGGCCGGCCACGAAGCTGTGCTGGGGGGACACCAGAACCTCATCCTCATGTGCTGGGGGGACACCAGAACCTCATCCTCATGGGAGAAAAAGGCGGCAGGCACAGGAGCCAGGGAGGGGGCCAGAGGAGAGGAGACAGGACCCCTGAGGGATCAGACACCCAGAGCTGTACACCGCAGAGGGGGTTTGAGGCGGAAAACGGCAAAGCAGGCTGCAGAGCCGGGTGAGTCAGAGAACCTGGTTTCCCACCAAGGAAGTCTCTGTGGCTGTGGGAGATAATTCCGTGGTTTGTAAATTTCAAAAACCACTGCCAGGACATCTTACCTGGGTAGGGTCGTTTATTAGGGTTTACAGACAGGCCTTAGAGTAAAATATGCACGATTCTTAAGTGCACTGCATGGTAGTTACAGCAGGACACAAAAATTAATCGTGAAGCAATGGGAGCGTCAGAGTCACCCAGAGAAGCCGCCCCAGTTTCAACATTTCTCCAACAGCTGCTGTTGCCCAACTGCGCCCTCGTGTGGTTGGAAGTGAATATCGCAAGTGTTCCTGCGGGAATGGTGAGGTCTGCAGGGGGTGCGCACGTGGGACAGGAACCCCTCCTCGAGGGGCTCCACGGGGACCATGCTGTTCCTCCTTTTCCGCCCTCCGGTGTGGGCACCATGGGTCCTTCGCTATCAGGGCGCCCACCCTGACGCCAGTCGCCCCGGACGGCGGGCCTGCCTTGCCTCAGGCAGGTCTTCCCCACCTCAGATCTGTGGCTCTGTGGCCACAGCAACCCTTAACCTCCCGGGACTGTCACTCCCCAAGGAAGGTTGGCCCTGAGCTGTGTCCTGGACCCTGAGCACAGACACTGCAACCCCAGGTCTCATCTTTCTGCTCATGCTGGTGAGACCAGGGCAAGGGTGAGGGCGAGGGTGAGAGCAGGGCAAGGGCGAGGGCGAGGGCGAGGGCGAGGGTGAGACCAGGGCAAGGGCAAGGGCTACGGTGAGACCAGGGCAAGGGCGAGGGTGAGGGCGAGGGTGAGACCAGGGCAAGGGCGAGAGTGAGGGTGAGAGCAGGGCAAGGGCGAGGGTGAGGGCGCCGCTCCTCCTCCAGGACAGAGCAGCATAACCAGCACACAGCCCTATAAGCAGCCATTGGTCACGTGTGAACAAAAATGAGGCTGCCTGACCAGGCGCCGTGGCTCACGCCTGTAATCCCAGCACTTTGGGAGGCCAAGGCAGGTGGATCACTTGAGCCCAGGAGTTCGAGATCAACCTGGGCAACATGGTGAAACCCCATCTCTACAAAAAATACAAAAATTATCTGGGTGTGATGGTATGCGCCTTCATCCCAGCTACTCGGGAGGCTGAGGTGGGAGGATCACCTGAGCTGGGGGGAGGTTGAGGCTGCAGTGAGCCGAGATCACGTCACTGCACTCCAGCCTGGGCGACAGAGCCAGACTCATCTCCAAAAAAAAAGGGGGGGGGCAGCCTTGCCTGCCATGGGCTGGATTTTAAATTTTATTTAGCTTTCATTTTACATTTAAATGGCCACAGGTGGTCAGGAGCGGTTGAATTCAACAGCAGTAACAGAAAAGGGCCTGGAGAACGCACTTTGGGAGGGCGCGGGGAGAGGGCCTGGGGGAGGTGGTCGCCGCGGTGCGTGCAGGACCCGGAGGAAGGAATGGCAGGGCCTCCGGGACGTGTCCCCAGTGCTCAGAAGCACCAGACTCCATGAAGAAAATGCTGATGTGGAGACAGGAAACACACCTGAGAAGTGGCTTCCCACCCAGGGCAACGCGCAGATGCCTGGGCCGCGCGGTGTCTCCTGGTTTCTCCTAACGAGGCTGGCTGTGGGTGGGAGAGCTTCCACGTGGGGCTTCAGATCGTGCAGGGCGACCGGGGCCAGCACAGCCTCAGGCTGTGGATGGCAGGGATGGCAGACAAGGGCAGCCCTGAAACTGCCAACTCCGTTGGGGTGGGGGTGGGGAGGGAATCACCCAGCTGAAGCATTCGAGAATTGCTAGACACATGGCACAATTTCGCAGACGGAATCACAGACAACACAGAAACCAGCCACACCAGGGCGGGCGACTCTTTACAGCAGTGACCCTAACAGGGAAACAGTGGGGACCACGAAATGCCCGCAAACAGGCCCAAGTGAGCACACGGTGATCCACTCACATCACAGAGGCCAGCCCAAGTGAGCACACCGGGTCCGCTTACATCACAGGGGCCTTAAGGCACAGCCGGGCGCAGTGGCTCAGGCCTGTAATCCCAGCACTTCGAAGGCGAGGGTGGGTAGATCACTTGAACCCAAGAATTCAAGATCAGCCTGGGCAACACGGCAAGACTCCATTTCTATAGAAAATACCCAAATTGCTGGTGGCTCATGCCTGCAGTCCCAGCTACTCAGGAGACTGAGGCAGGAGGAACTCTGGGCCCAGGAGGTTGAGGCGGCAGTGAGCTGAGATCCTGCCACTGCACTCCAGCCTGGGTGACAGAGCAAGACCCTGTCTCAAAACATAAAAAATATATATATAAAATGAAAGGCAGCAGCAAATGGCGCCCAGGTAGAAGGGCACCACGGCACACCGCTGAACAGAAGCAGCTGCGAGGTGGCGTGTCCTATGCTGTCCCACCACACGCGGATGAACAGCCTGGGGGGCGCCCCAATGCAGCTCCACAGTTAGCTGTGGGGGAGCAGGAGGCAAAGTGGAAGCTTCACTTTTTAATGCACACGTATGAAATTGTTTAGCACACGCACACACGCTCACAGACACTTCCTGTCCTTATATTCAAAAGCCAATTCAAAGTTCAACAGGAAATCACACCCACAGCGATAAGCGGGGCTCTTCCAAGGGCTGGGGTCCAGCTGCCCTCCAGCTCAGAGAGCAGGACAGGGTGCTCAGGTCACCGCAGGGGGACGACAAACCGAGCTGGCTCCAGGTGCTCATCTTAGAATCAGCGAGATAGGAGGACTCTCCTCTTGCCTGGGAGCCTAATGATTACAATCGTGTTTCTGTTCCGTCCCACACACACCCTCCCCACACAGTCCACACAAACTGTGCATGCATGTGGTGTGTACATGTGCAGGTCTGTGGGGGGTATGCATGCACCTACATGTCTGTGTGTGTGTGGTTATACACATGCACATCTGTGTAAGTGCACAAGTACCTGCATGTCTGTGTGCATGTGTGTGTGACATATAGTTTGGATATTTGTCCCTGCTCAAGCCTCATGTTGAATTGTAATCCCCAATGCTGCGGGTGGGGCCTGATGGAAGGTGTTTGCATCCTGGGGGCTGATCCCTCATGGCCGGTATGTCTCTCTGTGTGTGTGGTGTGAGTGCCATGCTTGTGTGTGTGGCATGTGTGGTGTGAGCATGTGCATGCCTGTGTGCATCTGTACATGTGTGTGGGTGTGTCTGTGTGTGAGTGCTCACATGTCTTTGTGCATGTGTGCAATTGTGTGCGCCTGCATGCCTGTGTGCATCTGTGTGTGTGGTGGGGGGCCATGTGTGGTGTGTGCAGGTCCATGCTTGTGAGCATGTGTGCTTGTGTGCATCTGTACGTGTGTGGGTGTGTCTGTGTGTGAGTGCCCGCATGCCTGTGTGTATCTGTGTGTGTGTGTGGCATGTGCAAGTCTGTGTGTGTGCACGTGTGCATCCGTATGTGTACATGCCTCTTATGGGCTGAACATGACCTCTGTCCTGGCAAGCTGGCTGGTAGATGGAGTCCCTACCTCCAAGGAGCTGGGAGCTTTGAGCCAGACCCAGGGAAAATAAGCGTCATCATCAGCTTCAGTGAACTCCTTCCACACTGCTCCTCCAGCAAGCCCCAAGCTCCCCACCTCGCACCTTCTCTGAGGGCTGCCACCCTCCTCCCCATCTCCCAGCTCCTCCCTCCACCCTGCATTCTGGCAGGTCATGAACTCCTTGGCACCTACTTCACAGAAAACACAGCCCCTCAAAAAAGGCTCCACAGACCCTGTCTCACCTCCCAGACTCTGTCCCTACAGCCCCTGACTCCCCGGCACTCTGTCCTGCCCCCTGGTGCCTTCGCTGCCCCAAAGATGCCACTGGCTCTCTCCTGGGGTCTCTGTGACTGTCCCCCCAACTCAGGCTGGCTCCCTCCTGGTGTCTCTGTGACGACTGCTTCCCAGTTTACATTAAGTTCTTTGTCCACGGTGATGTTGCCGCCCCCGCCCTCTGCTTCCCTCATGCTCTCTTTCTCTGTCTCTGTCTCTCCCTGCCTCTGTCTCTCTCTGTCTCTTTCTCTGATTCTCTTTCTGTCTCTCTGTCTCTTCCTGTCTCCTTCTTTCTTTGTCTCTCCCTGTCTCTGTCTCTCTTTGTCTCTCTCTGTCTGTCTCTGTCTCTGTTTCTCTATCTCTGTCTCTCTGTGTCTCTTTGTCTGTCTCTGTCTCTTTCTGTCTCTGTCTTTCACTCTCTGTCTCCCTGTCTCTCACTGTCTGTCTCTGTCTCTCTCTCTGTCTCTCTCTTTTTGTCTCTCTCTCACTGTGTTTTCCCGCAGCCCTGCTGCCCTGTGAGCCCTCCACAGCTGACATATTGTCTCAGCACCACAATTTTCTCTGTTTATTTGCTGTCGTGTTCCCAGTGTGCACTGACCATGGAGACTTCTCAGCAAGCAGTGCCTGGACACACAGGTCTGACGCATCTACCTCTGCATCTCCTCCCCAGCCCACGTGGCTCTAAGGGGGCCATACAGGGTCTGGAATCTGCTTGTCACTGGTCTCTATCGCCTCTCTGAGACCTTGGCGTCTACCAAGGCCTGGCCGATGTTGGTTAAATTGAGCACCACTCGGAACAGGAAGGGCTACAGGGTTTTCGGAGATCCGAATCTGCCCTCTGACAAACATGTGACAGCCCAAAGCCCGACATCCCCAACACGGAGGGCCCACATCGGGCATCAGCGGACACCTGAGTCGGCAAAGCACGAGGTCACCCCCTTCGCCCTGGTGAGTCGTCTTTCCAAGGACCAAGAACTTGATTTCTATTAAGAGGTGTCCCAAACCATTCGGGGCAAACCTGTCTATTTCAGTCTAATATTTCAAAAATGATGAGTATAGTCAGATGTAGTGCTTGAATGAGGACACCTGGCATTTGCCTATGAAAACAGAAGGAAAGTTACAGTTAGGATACAACATTCTTTCTAAATTGATGGCAGTGATGCTTGGTTTAGAATGTAACAGTTGAAACCCCTTTAAAGCAGCCTTCAGGAGAGATTTTCCATTTAATTTGCATTGACATTGGAAAGAACAGGCCTGGTCAATTTCACTTCTTCCCACTGAAAGAACGTGCTGGTTGTGCAGCTGTCTGCAAACTGCCTGCTGGGGAGCGGCCTGTGCCAGGGTCTCGCCCACCTTCTCCTGGAAGAAAAGGTCCAAGCTGCCCCTCCTCACTGTCTCCTGGGGATGTCCCAGGACCGAGCCGCAATGCCCCGCATCTCCAGCAGAGGGCAGGCCGCCCCCTCCTTGGGAAGAGGGTCCCCTGCAGAGGGTACTTCCCGGGGCACAGCACCCTCAGGGCGCCGCGGCAGGTCTCCTCCTTGTCACTAGCCTGGCAGTTTTGCTCGCCAGGGATGCAGAGACTTCCTCTGGGACGGTCCCCTCCGCCAAGCTGCACCTGCAAGGCTTGTGGGGACCCTGGTTTTATCTGCAGAGGCCGTGCTTGACCCCCACGTTTTTAACACACTCTGCACTTCTCAAGGCGGCATCCCTTAGATGCCCTTAGGAAGAAGATTTCCCTTAGAAATGTGTCAAGAATTGTTCACTCTTTCAGGAAGGACACGCTCAGTGGCAACACCCTGGAGGCAAAGGGTCCGCACAGCACGCCCGCGGCCCCCGTGCTCGCAGAAATCCAGGGAGCTGCCGTGGCTGCTGCGCCCTAGGATGCCGGGAGAGCCAGGGGACAGGTGGCTCTTACAGGCCCGCCGCGTCCCTTCTGTGGTCCTTCTGATCAGGGCACACGGGCGTCCTCCCAAATTCACACAGGTTGGGTTTTGTTATCAAAGAGTTTTATTTCCAGATAGAAAGGGAGCACTGGGTCTGACACTGACGAGACCTACCCGGGAAGAAAGGAAACGTGGGTGGAATGCACGCGTACACTCGCGCTCACACACACCCCACACACCCTACACACCCCACACACATGCCATAGTCCACACATGCCACACACACCACACACTCACCCCACACACGCCACAGGCTCACTACACACACCACACGGGAGAAAGGAAACGTGGGTAGAATGCATGCGTACACTCACATTCACACCACACACCCCACACACCCCACACTCACCCCTACACACCACACACTCCCCACACCCCCCCCACACACCACACACATACTCCGCACACACCTCACACCCCACACTCACCCCACACCCCCCACACCACACTCACCCCAGACACATCCCACATACTTCACATACGCCACACACACCACACACCCCACTCAGGCCACACATACCACACACTCCACACACCCCCCACACACCAAACACTCACCCCACACATGCCACACACACCTTACACCCCACACACCCCACACTCACCCCACACATGCCACATGCTCACATTACATACATACCACACAGGGAAGGAAACGTGGGTAGAACGCACACGTACACTTACACACACTCCACACACCCCACACACCTCACACACCCCACACTCACCCCACACACTCATCCTACTCACACCCCACTCACCCCACACACACCACACACACCACAGGCTCACATTACACACACACCACACAGACACGCCACACGTTCACACTACACACACCCCACACTCACCCCACACACTCAGACACCCACACTGAGTCCAGTGGGGGAAACAGCTCCATGGTCAGCAGTGCTGCTCAGGGCTGAACGAAGCTGGCATTTCCAGGATCTGATTTAGACCGTCTGGTGATATAAAAGGCCTCTTCCACTTTTTATAATCTAAGTGTGACCAGAAAACCTGAGTTTCCATACACAGGCGAATAGTAGGGAGCCACAGAGCTGCCACTGGGGATCCCGGGGCCCGCGTGTCCACAGTGGGGACTGGGCCTGCGCTCCAGCCACCTTCAGCCAGACCAGGCTGTGCGGCTCACAGAGGCACAATCTACAGAGATGGCTGAGTGAGTGTTGTCCTGCGGGAGTCTGGACCCATCTGAGATTCCTGAATCTCAGGAGAAGAAGCAGACAGAGAAGTGGGGCAGCGGCAAGGGGGCTGTGGAAGGTTCCAGAACACTGGATAAACAGCAGTGTGCACATATGAACACGTGTCGCGTACCACACTCTTATAGTCTTGATGGGTGGCCTCTGAGCACTGCAGATGCTAGAAAATCTCAAGAAAAGGGATGTGGGTAGCTAAGGGACTCCATGAAGTTTCTAAGACAAAAGAGACAGGAAGGTTCAACGAACAGGAGACACCCCAGCTCATGGCTCCAAGTAGCAAGCACTGACAACAGCCCTGACTTCTGAGAATGAGTCTGACCAGTCAGCATTCAGTGTGGACACCACAGAATCTCATTTAGCCCCATGCCGGGAGGCGCCATCAGGGGGCGGATGTACCTGCCAGGCCGGCCGTCCCCTGGGGCACAGGCCCTTCCTCCTGTGCAGGTGACAGACACAGGCCTAGAGACTTGGAGATCACTGCCCTCTTCAAGGACACCCTCTGGCCACAGCACACCTGGAGCCCTGTCCTCGGGGTACGGCCATGGGTCTGAGCCTTCAGGCGCTCGCCTGCCCAGCCATCCACTTTCTCCAGCCATCACCCCGTTATTAAGACTCATCTATAACATGGGCTTAATAACTGCCTTCCTGCCACAGTGCAACTGAGAACCAGGGAGGAATGTGGGGAAACCATCTGCAGCATCACAGCCTTGCCCCACCAAGCCGGTCCCATCAGCCCTCAGGAACTCGGCCACTTGGCCCGAGACCAGCCCCTCCTCCATGCACTCAGCTCAGCCAGCAGAGCCTGGTGCATGGTGGGTGCAAGATTCTCACAAAAGACAAGAGACCGAGGTCAGAACCACAAACCCAACACACAGTGATTTGGGGTTACCAGGACACTGCCATGTCCAGGCCTTTGACCATAGCTGGCCACGAGCCACCCCCCTTCTTTCTGCCCACCAAGACGTCCTGCCCCTGACAGGCTCACAAGCTCCCTGCTCCGCCAGCTCCCACCTCTACCCGCCAAGTGGACAGAGGTGCCCACCGCTCTCCCTCTCCTCAAGGCATTACTGCAGAGGCTGGCTGCTGCCAACTGGTGGTTACGTGACATTTATCAGGGGATCTATGTGCTGTTTTCCAGGTCAGGCCGATGCGCTGAGCTCTCAGTTACCAGGCCCAGTGCGCTGTTGTCTTTAAAGACTGAAGAATAAAGGAGAACCTTCACAGTAATGGCCGCGGCCACACTTTCACACTGACGGTTAAACATCTCCTCTGTTTTGCCACCTTATGTAATGTGAGGGATACAGATGCCACATTTAAGGATATTTCTGTTTTTACTTGGTGTGTGGTTCACTATACCCCAAATGGAAGCAGCAGCTACTCTGCCTGGTGTGTGGCTGACATTCTCAGCATCTTCCTGGTGGCTGGGGTGACCGCAGCAGATGCGAGACCCCCGTGGTGCCCCCCCAGGTCAGCCTGCGGCTCACGGGCCTGACACTGCTCTCCCGCCGGCCGCTGGGGAGACACAGAACTGGACTCCCTGCCTTTTCAGAGGACGGGGACCCAGCTATGCCTGGAACAAAAAAACTGCAGCCTAAGGGAACCATTTTTGCTAACCCGATTTTCTGGTACCTCTGGGGTCAGTTCTCTCCTGGAAAGGGCAGGAGGCGGCCACGCCCCCAGGTCCTGACCACACCACAGAGAGGCCACGTGGACGGGCTCTGCTCCCATGAGCATCAGGCCCCGTGCAGATGGCCTCCGCGGCATGAAGAACACAGGACCCTCGCACCAGAGCGCTGCTGATCACACAGGCATGCGCAGTGACAGTTTATGTGGAAGAAAAGCGGTGCCCAGGCTAAGCCAGATCCCGACTGCTGAGCAGCTGAGCCTCCAGGTGGTAACACAGGAAAGAACAGCAGCTTGGAGCGGAAAGGCTGGATTCGGACCCCAGATCAGATCCGAGGCAGACTCCTGAGCTCCTCAGAGCCATGATGCTGACAAAGCTCTAACCCCTCAGCAAAGCCACGGGGAATGCAACGATGGCTCCCACAGACCCTAATTCATCCCGCAGTCACGGGGACCCCACCATGGTGAAACCTCAGACTGCCCTGTCCCACAATCATGGGGGGCTCTGCCCCAACCCACATTCACAGGGACCCCACGACGGGGAAATCTCACAGAGACTCTGCCTCATCCCATAGTTGCAGGGACCCCACGATGGTGAAACCTCAGACTTTGCCCCAAACCACAGTGTCTGCCAGGCTCGGAGCGCACGCACCTGGGGATGCTGGTGAGGTAGGTCATGACATTCTGGAACTCCTTGTCCGGGATCTCGCTGAAGGCCGGGTAGTCAGGGAAGGTGATGACCGGGCTTCCGTCCTGCCCCCGCCCACCTGGGGAGAGACCAGAGGCAGACACTTAGCCGAGGGCTCCACGGCCCCTGAGGACTCCATGCATGTTGGCCCGTTTCCATCAGCACCCAGTATTTCAGTTAAAACTGAGGCATGTTCTTCATCGTTACATAATTTTTATTTGAAAGAAATGTGTGCTGCTTGAAGAAAATATTTGGACAGTACACAAAAGTGACGTGAATTTAGACAATTACCCGTTATCTTGGCCACCGTGGGACAGCCACCGTGGGACAGCCACCGTGACAATTCAGTGTGTTTCCTTCCAAGCCTTTTTCTCTGGGCTTTTTTTTTTTTTTTTTTTTTTTTTTTTTTTTTTTTTTTTGAGACGGAGTCTCGCTCTGTCGCCCAGGCTGGAGTGCAGTGGCCGGATCTCAGCTCACTGCAAGCTCCACCTCCCGGGTTTACGCCATTCTCCTGCCTCAGCCTCCCGAGTAGCTGGGACTACAGGCGCCCGCCACCACGCCCGGCTAGTTTTTTGTATTTTTTAGTAGAGACGGGGTTTCACTGTGTTAGCCAGGATGGTCTCGATCTCCAGACCTCGTGATCCGCCCGTCTCGGCCTCCCAAAGTGCTGGGATTACAGGCTTGAGCCACCGCGCCCGGCCTCTCTGGGCTTTTTTAACCTTGTTGGGATGATACTGGATAGAGAAGCTTGTCTCCTGCCTCCTTCCTAACCCCGAGAACAAACTGTTTCCATGCTTTTAAACAATGTAACCATTATTTTAAATATCGCATAATATTCCACGTCTATGTGCCCTAATAACCTGCTTAACTGTGCTGTTGGTGGGTATCGTCCAGCTTCTCTGACGTTGCCGGCTTTTAAGCAATTCAGTTTCAAAGGGTTCCATTTGAACATTGACTTTGGAGTCCCACAGGCCGGGCTCCAGGTCTGCCTGCTGGAGCTGGCCACTGACCCTGCCTCGCCACCTTGGCTGGACAGAATCCATTTCTCTCTCCCAAGCCGGGGTCCGGCCTTGTGACCTGTTTCAGGACTCAGCAGAAGTGAACTTGGGACTCAGGACACTGCAGCTGCCCTCTCATGCCCCACGGTCATTGGAGAGGTGGTTCCACCACCCAGCGTCCACCTGCTCTGAGGAGGCCCAGCACCGAGGGCTGAAGGTGGGCTTTGTGAAAGGGCAGGGAGGTGGGGGTGTGGGACGGCAGCCCCCAGGATCTTCCAGCCCGCCCCACACGAGGACACAGCTGAGTGAAGGACCCAGTCAGTGCCCCGTGGAGTGAAGAACCGCCTGGCTGAGCCCTTTGGAACTCCTGAGCCACTAAATGAAGAATAAATCCGTAAAATCGGGCTGTTTCAAGCGAACAAAGTCTAGGGTAGCTTTTTATGGAGAAGAGATAATGGTGAGTTCGCTGTTCCTCATCCATGTCCTCACAGAGAAGACCCAGGGTGCACACAGCCTGCGACAACCACAGCTTTGTCTCTTAACAGCGACAGTCCACCGCTGCCTTGCGCCCCCCACAGCCACCGCCTTCAGCTTCCGGAACTTCTGCTTCTGGGTCTTGGCGAAGCCCAGCCACGCCAGGACGCTAAAAGCAGGGCAGCTTTTACCATCCAGTGATCCTGGGACGCTGGGCCTGCGAGGTTCCCTGTGGGTGTCTCCTCAGCACAGGGCTCCGTGGCCTCCTCCCAAGAGCCTGTCCAGCCCTTGTCAGCACCCCTCAATGGGACGTGACTCATTATCTGACACAACTGTTCTCACCTCAGCCAGCACGTCACATGAACATATCTTTTCTCCCTAGCTCGTTCCTAACCTCCTTTGAGGGCTCATGCCTCAAGCCCATCCCAGCTGCCGAGCCTCTTAAAGGGCTGAGCCGAGGGGCGTCCACGCACCGTGATGGCCTCCCCTTCACCTGGGACAGCTCAGTCCCTGCAATGCTGGATTCTAATGAAGCCCCTGAATGGGAAGGCGGCTGCTGGGTCTGGCTCCGCTGTGCTCTGATGACTTTTGCCCTCTGAACTCTCCCAGCCCTCAAGGGCTCTTGACCTCTGCCCCCGTCTCTGGCAGCGCACAATGTCCCATGCAGTCCTCAACAGAACATGCCTGTCACTCACCCACAAACCTTTCATCATTGTTAACTCTCACTTCCTCTCGGAAAATTCCTCGATCTCAATGATAAGAGGCCGCTGAGTGAACACTGCGGCCCTGTGTCCTCCTGAGCGAATGTGACAAGCCTTCCCTCAGCCGCCGCCGCGGTGGGGGCTCAAAGCCCCCTGGGATGTGGCTCATGCATGTCTCAGCTTCACGCAGTACCTACCACAACGACCAGGAGCTCGTGGCAACTTTTCGGTTGCCATTAAAGGCAGCCTCCAGCTGCCCAGGGGAGAGGATGGGGGCCAGGTAACCCCAGAGCTGAAATCGCCTGGGGGCCTGACCTAGGCCGCACAGCCTGGTTCAGGGGGTTGCTGGTGCTGGTCTCAAGCTGCTGCCACCCTAGGTATCTCCGAACTCTCTGTGCTCCACCGCAGCCTCAATGGAAAGCAAATACCCTGTTCTTTCTGCCCAAGTCAGGAGTGGAAATCCCAGCCTGTCCACTGAGATTGAAAAGCAGGCACCAAAGCTCCCATACCTGCAGGTTATGAGGCAGTCAAACACCGCTGGATGCAGAGTTGGGGGCAGAGTCCCTCTCTTGAGAAACCATCCCCACCAAGGTGGGCAGTGCCAGGACCCTGCAGGGCCAATGGCACCAAGAACAAGCTCTACTTCTGCGTCTGCACCCGGCCTAGTAACTGGAGGCCGACGGAATGCCACAGAGGACAGAGGGCTCCGAAGTTCCTCTGTGGTTCAGAATAGCACCCTGCCACACGGCACCAGGGACAGCTTCCGGTCCCCACCCACGTCCAAGAACCACTGTCCTGGCTGAGACCTGTCACACCTGCACGTGAACTCTCACACCCAAGCAACTGGGCCTGTACCCACTCGCTAGGGGTGGAAGGCAGCTGCAACCCCCTCTCATCCCCGTCACCAGAAAGAAGTATGGTTCCTATGGGATCTTGCTTTAATGTGAGATACACACTCAGTTTAATACACACACAGCTACACAAATACACACACACAGCTACACACAGCTACCTATACACACACACATGCACATATACACACATACATGCACATATACACATGTACAGACACACAGCTACACACACAGCTACCTATAAACACAGACACACATACATACACAGCTATACACAGATACATAGCTACACATACAGCTAGACACACACCTATGCACACATGTATACACAGCTACACACATACGCATATATGTATATGTACATACATGTACATACACACCTACACATACACACATGGATACACACATACACAGCTACACACACATACACAGCTACCATACACAGATACCCAGCTACACATGCACATGCATACACGCTACACATCTACACATACACAGCTACACATGCACATGTACACACATATACACATCTACACATACACAGCTACATATGCACATGCACACACACTACACATACATCTACACATATCTACACATACATCTACACATGCACACACTATACACACATACATATACACACTACACATATACACATCTACACACACAGCTACACATACACAAACATGCTACACACACAGCTACACATGCATACGCACACACACTACACATACATCCTACACATACACACATCTACACATACACATCTGCACATACATCTACACATGCACACGCACACACACTACACGTACACACATATACACACTACACATACATCTACACATACACAGCTACACATGCACATGCACACATACTACACATCTACACATCTACACATACACATATCTATACATACACACATATACACACTATACATACACACATCTACACATGCACACCCACTACACATACACACATCTACACATACACAGCTACACATGCACACACACACCCACTACACATACACACATCTATACACACACATCTACACATATACACTGTTACGGATTGGATATTTGTCTTCCCCTGAATTCATGTGTTGAAATGCTAACCCCAGGCGGACAGTGCTGGGAGGTGGGGCCTGTGGGAGGTGAGGAGGCTGTGGGAGTGGGGCTCTGTGGGATTCTGTGGGCTTGCTCTGCTCGCCGGGCCACATGAGGACAGGGAGAAGGCGGCAGTCTGTCAATCAGGAAGTGAGCCCTCACCAGGCAGCACATCTGCCGGTGCCTTCATCCGGGACTTCCCGCCCCAGAACCAAGAGAAATAAACTCCTGTGGCTTAAACCACCCAGTCTAGGGGACTTTGTCACACATGCACACACGTCCTGGGCAGGAGGCGTGTGTGATGGCCAAGCTGGGTGACCAAGGGGGTGACGACTCACACGTGTGTCCTGCTTCGTTTTCTCCATGGACATGATGCATCTTAGGGACTCCCCCTTGAGTGATGCATCGGCCCAAACATGGCTTTAGAAACTCACCCACATGAGCTGCTTAGGAATGAAAGCATTCATGTGGTTAATTTACTGTGATATCTGTATGCTAAGTTAACTGTCGGGTAGGAAAATCTTAAAATAAGAACTAAAAACCTCCTGTCAGTGTGAAGATGACATCAAGAAGGCATCACTTTCTGAAACTGGACCCTACTTAGCCACACGGAGCTCCTACCTGGACAGGATGCCTTTGTCAACACCACTCGTTTATGGCAGTGACTCACATTGTCAACACCACCCCTTTATGACTCACATTTTCACACAGGTTGTTTGTTGGTCTCTCTGGGCGGCCATAACAAACCACCACAGACCGGGAGGCCCAAACAACAGAAATTTATCTCACAGCTCTGTCCAGGTAAGTCCAAGATTAAGGCGCCCACAGACCTGGTGTCTGGTGACAGCGGCTTCCGCATTCACAGAGGTCTCCTTGAGGCATGGCCACGCTGCGGAAGGAGATCTGGTTTCTTCAGCCCCTTACAAAGGCACTGATCCCACCTGGGAGCTCTACCTTCATGATCTAATCTCCCCCCAAAGGCCTCGCCTCCCCAAACATCACCTCCGGGGTTAGGGTTTCGACATCTGAATTCGGAGGGACAGAAACATTTATCCCACAGCAACTGGTTTGAGGTCGTGCAACCATCGGATTCCTTGAAGCAGGTCCAGAAAGGAGCACATGCGGCTCCGCCCAAACCTAAC